>NC_143140.1:27137001-27440031 GCF_059928025.1 Delphinapterus leucas
GCAGCAATGTGGATGGACCTAGAGAATATTATGCTTAGTGAAATAAGTCTGACAGAGAAAGACAAATACCATGTGATATGACTTATATGTGGAACCTAAAAGAACCCACAAATGAATGTATATACAAAACAGAAACAGACTCACAGACATGGAAAACAAAATTGTGTTTACCAAAGGGGAGAGGGACTGGTGGGAGGGATAAATTAGGAGTATGGGATTAACAGATACAGACTACTATATATAAAATAGATAAGCAACAAGGATTTACTGTATAGCACAAGAAATTATACCCATTATTTTGTAATCACCTATAATGGAATGTAGTCTACAAAAATAAAAAATAAATTAAATCTATTATTATAATAATTATAATTTTCATTTGATAGAGTTTCATATCTATGTGTATTTTCCAACAGTTTGATCCTATTGTATACCCAGTTTTGTTTTCTAAATATGAAATGAATTTGTAAATTCAGTCTCTTCTTTGAAAAAGATCAGAAGACACACCTGTTCCACACATTACTTATGTTAGTGATTACTACATACATTGGGATGTTAGGATTTCATGGTCATGCCCAATATCATATTCTTCCTGTAAAATACATAGTGGGGAATGTGAAGAATAATTTTGCTATAGAGCTCTGCTGAATGTTAGTCTGTTTCAGAGTAAAACCCTGTGCTATGTTCCTCCTGAGGCTGGCATGGAATTCTTGACATTCATTCTTCATGCTTGAATGGAGAGGCAAACAGTAAGAAGTGATTATTCCTAAACACAGCAAAGAAAATTTCTACTTGTTTATTTTTCTCTCTCACAATAACCCATCTCTGACAAATCCCAGGACTCCTTTCCCAGGCCAGTGCATGACCAGGCAGGTTCTGGATTAATTACAGTTGAGGTAGTTTGCAGGTAGCCATGGCCAAGGCTTTGGGTAACTCTTGTACCTTAACCAGCGTCTTCCTTAGCAGCGTAGGTGAAGTCAGGGATAATTCTCTTCTCTTCATACTCATTTACAAAGGTTTTAATCAACATAAGACCCCGCAAACCTTGAGCTTGACCCAAAATGAATTTTTCCGGGATTCCTATGCAAGCTTTAGGCCTGTCCTAATTGTGTATAGCCATTGGAAAGATAAAAAGAAGATTTGGGAGTATGGATTAGCAGGAAGTGAAGTTAGTTGAACTTTGGATCAACTTTCAATGCAATTGAAGGCAAAATTTGATAGTTACAGAGGCCTTGAACAGTAAGGAATTGGCTAACTTCAGTTCCAGAGAAGAGGCTAGGAAAAAACACTCAGTAGATCTGCAATCATCTGGAGCAGCTGTAATTGGTGTTGCTCAGATTATGCTTAGAAAACAGTGTTCGGTTTTGATTTCAGCACTTGAAAAATGATGTGGAATAGGGCCAGAGAAGAAAAACCTGACATTTTCTGGCATTTTAAATTGTCACTTGTACTATTTAAGTTAAAACAAAATTCCCCCAAAGCAACTAACCAACAAAGAATGTGAATTTTGGGTCTGACAGATTGCAGTTTGAATATAGGCAATGTCTCCTTTAGCTTTGTAACCGTGGAAGTTAAAAAATGCTAATATTAAATACATTAAAATATTTATATAGTTATACAGGATGGCATGAAATATAGCAATAAAATGAACATTTTTAGTTCTGCTCTAGGAGGGTTGTGTGCAGACAGAATATCTGTCCACTATACTATCAGAAATGGAGGTTGGGTTATCAAAAAAGTTGCTCCGAGTTTGTTTTCTTATCTATTAATAGGGATAATGATCCCTGATTCACAGGATTTCTGTGACGATTAGATGAGATAGATTGTGTGAAAACAGCAAGGAGAGTACCCTCTTAGGAGTGGTCCCACCCACTGCCCACATTCCCACGGCCCATTCAAGCCAGCACACACACCCTGGCCTCTGCCCAGCCCACCTCTGAACCAAAGCTCATCAAGAGCAGCGAAAGAGCCTCTCGGTTCCCAACACTGATTTCAGGGCAGCCTTTGTCTCTTTTCTCCACTTTCTCTTCTTGAAGACCATCTGCTGTTGTTTGTGCAACGCTGCTTGCTCTTTGTTTTCCTCCTACTGTTCTCACTAGTCTTGCTCATTCTCCTCCTCAGCTTCTTCCTTCTTTACTTATCCCTTAAATGCCAGTGTATCCCCAGGCATCTGTCCTTAGCCTCTTTTTTCTTTTCTCTATGTAGTCTCCCTGTGTGTTCAAACTACTACTTCAGGCTGGTAATACAAATCTCTATTGCCAGCCAGATATTTCTTCTGATCACAATCAATTTCCTATTTGTCCTGTGCCATTAAATAATTGACAACATCTCCCAAACAAAAGTCATTGTCATGCACCTATTCCATATATATATATATATATATATATATATATATATATTTGCGTGTGTGTGTGTTTGTTTGTTTTGTTTGCTTGTTTGTTTTTGTTCCATATATATTGATTAGGTGCCTGAGATGTGCCAAGCCTTGACTATTTCTCCAACCCCATGTTCAGTCTGTTCCTCAACTGGTGCCCTGCCTTACAGTCAAGTGGTGCTATAGAGTCTCCCCAATCTATCATGCTCCCTTATGTCTCTATGCATAGAGAGAAGGAAGAAAGGGACCACCTGATCTTGGACCAATAGAGAAAACTACTTGAGGTCCTGATTTTCCAGGTTCCTGATTCCAGTCCTCATGAGACCCAGCCTTGTTCTGCTGATTCTTGACTTCTGTGAAATAAATACCCCTGTTATTTCTCCAATTAAATATCCTTTAAGGTTGGGCTAGTTTGAATGGATTTATTCTTGAAGATCAAGGAGATTTGAAGTAAATGGCCTTTTCATGGAGGGAGCTTTGGAGGTGTTGTGGTTCCAATAATGAGCTAATCTGCTCCCTTAATAAATGAAATCAATGGTCTCTGCATAATGGCATGGCTGCAGATTGCTTTCCTTTAGGGTAATTTGGGATGATGGCTAAGAACCAGGTGCTTCTCCCGATGCCATGAGATGACACAAGGGACCCCAGAGAAGGAAGGGAGGGAAAGAAAGGATGGAATAGTACCCTTGAGGGTGGCCTCTCAAGTGGCAGTTATGGGATGCTTTTTTGTTATTCTTCAAGCCCAAATTAGCACTGAAATTGTGTTGAGAGGTGCAGGTGAAGAAAATACAGACTGAGTTGTGTTTGGGGGGGGGGCTATTTGGGGAGGGCTGAGCAGCGAGTGGGCTTCAGAGGGGCAGGACAAACAGCCTGGAGCCAAATGCCTGGCTGAGGTGGAAAGGGACTTGGGGAAAGTGTGAACGGTGGACCGGAAGGTGTGCACATTATCTGAGGATTCCAAGAAGCATCTGGAGAAAGAGAATTCTTTACAAACCATGTTTGGTAAATAAACTTCAAGCATGGGTGATTCAAAAGTCATTAGAATTTGCATATTAAAGGAAAGGAGACTCCCTGCTAACACTTAAAATGAGGGAATAAAATTAGGTTATCTCTAAGTCCCCTTTCCTAAAATATACCTTTTAGTCCCTCCCTATTACTTTTCTTTCAATCTGAACAATAAACAACTGTGACCAATCAGGGTCTTATGAGATTATTACTTTTTATGCCACAGAAACACGGGCTCCAAGTCTAGTACATAGCTCAATGCTGAGGGAGCTAAAAAATACTGAGGCCTGGGCATAGCATGCTGCCCAAGCAGAATTCTGATTTAGTTGGCTTGGGACATTGTTTTTAAAAGCTCCCCAGTGGTTGTAACGCATGACCAAGGCTATGAACTACTGCAGTGATGACTTTAGATCGTTTAACTTGTGGTTTTCAGGAAACTATCTATAATAGCATCTATGTCCCTTTAAATGGGACAGAAATCTATTGAAAAAGATTCCAAAATCATCAATAATCAAAGGAGGAGAAAGGGGGATGTCATAGAAAGCTAAGGTTGGTCTTATCTGTCAGTCTCTCTGTGTCTGATCTTTTAGCTTGTGAGTGACCTAAGCTCTTTCTGTAGTGTCCTTTTCCCTTTGGCGGTCTACCTTCAGGACATTTCATTTTCTTCAGTTGCTTTAAAAGAAGATGGATGAAGAGTCTATTTTGTTGCTTGTTTGATTAAAAAGTTTGGCTGGACAAAATTGAAAACTATTCACGTACGATTGGGGGACAGGGAATACACTGTATTAATCTATACTATGAACAAACATGGGGGATATGAAAGCTTTGCTGTGCTTTCTTAATTTCCACTTTTCCATATAATTTGGAATTGGAGACATAAAGTGGCAATTCTTAACCTTTTTAGAGTTAAAAAGTACCCAACAGATATTTGTGTAATATCATTACCTGTCTCACCAGCTCTGGCCTCAAGGATGCGGCATGGCACAGGTATGGTTGAAGTCAAAGGATATAAGAGGAACCCTCCTTGAGAGGTCACTGAAAATTATTGGTACCAGTGGCTGAGATTTTTTTGGTTTTTGTTCATTTCTGGTACCATCTTCCTCACTATTTGGGCAGAAAGCTTGGCTTTAGCTCTTGTACATTTTTCCTTAATGTGCAGCTTTTTTCTACCTGACTACCTTGGGTAGAAAAGGTTCTGATACAGTTCTAGTATTCTCATTGTGGGAAGGTGCATTCTAGAGTGAAAGGCACTCCATTACTCTTTTATGGCAATTAACTGCCAACTAGGCTCAAGTCTTTGTTCTGGAGAAAAATTAGAGATTATCTACATTCCATTAAAAATAAAGGCTCATGTAGCAATGCTCCTTGCCACTTACTTTTCAGTTGTTATTTCAGGTGGCTTATATGTTACTCTGTAAACCAGCAGAACTTCATGACTTTACAGATGTAATGTTGAAAACAACCTTTGGATAAAAGTAAATGTCTGCACATAATCTTAGGAGTATCCAATTGTATAATTTTTCACCAGGTTCCAATGCAAGAGAACGGTAAGAGAGTATAAAGAACTAGTTTGCAAGGAGAGTAATGTCATTTTTCTTGAATCACGTATATTACTTTAAGCTGTAAATATATCTTTATTAACTTTCCACCTGGGGAAGCTAGAATTAAATTCCCAACAATGTGATCACAGTCAGACTTACTCTCATTTGTTTTATCTAGTTTTAGCTTATAAAGGTTGGTATTAGTACAAATGAAAACAAAATCTGAAGGTAGTTTGTGGTTTTTTTCTATTCTTTGGGTTTTACTTTCTAGTCATAGGAAAATATAATATTATGGGCTACCAAAGCTGGTGAGGGCAAGAAGCAGTCACTGGAACACCATGAGTGAGATGGTGCAAATTTATATGGCTTTTAGAAAGCAAAGGATATTGATATCTTTAAATTATTTATGCTATTTGATGCAGTGATTCCATTTTTATGAGTTTATATGAAAGAAACTGCCCTAAGTAATAATTTAAAAAATGTTTCATGTGCATATTCATCATAATGTTATTTAAATGTAAGAAAGTTAGAAGCAATCTTAATGCCCAACTATAGGGGAAAGGCTAAGTAAACTGTAGGACACCCACTGTATGAAATATTACAGTGCCATTTAAAAGAAGGAATATAGATATATAGAAAAATGTTTATGATATTATATGAAAACAGCAGAGTAAAAAATAATCGTATAAGATGTGCAAGTGCAACTCGGTTAAAAAACAAAACCAAAATCTATGCATAAATCCCTGTAAAAATACATTATATTGTTTATTTGTGGATGGTAAGATCAGGAAAAATCTTTTGTTTTGGCTGCACTGTGTGGCATGCGGGATATTCGTTCCTTGACCTGGAATCGAACCCATGCCCCCCACAGTGGAAGCATGGAGTCTTAAGCACTGGACTGCCAGGGAATTCCCAGATCAGGAAAAATCTTTAAATGTTTGTCCTATTTTATGTATATTTCCACATTTTCTGGGAAAAAGATAAATTTAAAACATTAAATATAAATAAGTAAAATGATGGGGTAACTGGTTTATGGGCTAAAGAGCTGCACAGAAATTGAGGAAGAAGGGAGGCATCCTTTCCTTGGTGGGTGAAAGGCTATCCGAAGAGATCACCAGGGTGAATGCACAGGCTGCTTTGCAAATAATAAAGCCCCCATATATTTCTCGGTTTCCCAGTCTTTGTGAGCCATTGGATTGTTCAACTGTGATTTTAAAATTTGCTTTAACCAGAGACTTTTTGTTTAGAAGAAATGTCATATAGAAGCACAACAGATGGAATAAAATTAGGTTATCTCTCTCTCTCTCTCTCTCTCTCTCTCTATATATATATATATATATATATATATATATACTTTTTTTTTTTGCGGTACGCGGGCCTCTCACCGCTGTGGCCTCTCCCGTTGCGGAGCACAGGCCCCGGACGCGCAGGCTCAGCGGCCATGGCTCACGGGCCCAGCCGCTCCGCGGCATGTGGGATCCTCCCGGACTGGGGCATGAGCCCGCATCCCCTGCATCGGCAGGCGGACTCTCAACCACTGCGCCACCAGGGAAGCCCCCTGTAATTGATTTCTAATTTCATAGCATTGTGGTTGGAGAAGATGCTTGATATGACTTCAATTTTCTTAAATTTTCCAAGGCTTGATTTGTGACCCAAGTTGTGATCTATTCTGGAGAACGTTCTGTGTGTACTTGAGAAGAAAGTGTGTTCTTTTGCTTTTGGGTGGAATGTCCTAAAAATATCAATTAAGTGTATCTGGTCTATTGTGTCATTTAAAACTTGTGTTTCCTTATTTATTTTCTGTCTGGATGATCTGTGTATTCGTGCAAGTGGGGTGTTAAAGTTCCCTAGTATTATTGTGTTACTGTTGATTTCTCCTTTTATGGCTGTTAGCATTTGCCTTCTGTATTGAGATGCTCCTATGCTGGGTGCATAAATATTTATAATTGTTATGTTTTCTTCCTGGATTGATCCCTTGATCATTATGTAGTGTCCTTCCTTATCTCTTGTAACAGTCTTCATTTTAAAGTCTATTTTATCTGATATGAATATTGCTATTCCAGCTTTCTTTTGATTTCCATTTGCATGGAATATCTTTTTCCATCCCCTCACTTTCAGTCTGTATGTGTCCCTAGGTCTGAAGTGGGTCTCTTATAGACAGCGTATATATGGGTCTTGTTTTTGTATCCATTCAGCCAGTCGGTGTCTTTTGGCTGAGGCATTTAATCCATTTACATTCAAGGTTATTATCGATATGTATGTTCCTATTACCATTTTCTTAATTGTTTTGGTTTGCTTTTGTGGGTCTTTTTCTTCTTTTGTGTTTTCTGCTTAGAGAAGTTTCTTTAGCATTTATTGTAAAGCTGGTTTGGTGGTGCTGAATTGTCTTAGCTTTTGCTTGTCTGTAAACGTTTTAATTTCTCCATCAAATCTGAATGAGATCCTTGCCGGTTAGAGTAATCTTGGTTTTAGGTTTTTCCCTTTCATCACTTTCAATATGTCCTGCCACTCCCTTCTGGCTTGCAGAGTTTCTGCTGAAAGATCAGCTGTTAACCGTATAGGGATTCCCTTGTATGTTATTTGTTGCTTTTCCCTTGTTGCTTTTAATATTTTTTCTTTGTATTTAATTTTTGATAGTTTGATTAACATGTGTCTTGGCATGTTTCTCTTTGGGTTTATCCTGTATGGACTCTCTGTGCTTCCTGGACTTGATTGACTATTTCCTTTCCCATATTAGGGAAGTTTTCGTCTATAATCTCTTCAAATATTTTCTCAGACTCTTTCTTTTTCTCTTCTTCTTCTGGGACCCCTATAATTCACATGTTGGTGCATTTAATGTTGTCCCAGAGGTCTCTGAGACTGTCCTCAATTCTTTTCATTCTTTTTTCTTTATTCTGCTCCCTGACAGTTATTGCCACCATTTTATCTTCCGGGTCACTTATCCGTTCTCCTGCCTCTGTTATTCTGCTATTGATTCCTTCTAGAGTATTTTTAATTTCAGTTACTGTGTTGTTCATCACTGTGTGTTTGCTTTTTAGTGCTTCTAGATACTTGTTAAACGTTTCTTGTACTTTCTCCATTCTGTTTCCGAGATTTTGGATCATCTTTAGTATCATTACTCTGAATTCTTTTTCAGGTACATTGCCTATTTTGTCTTCATTTATTTGGTCTTGTAGGTTTTTACCTTGCTTCTTTTTCTGTAACACATTTTTTTGGTCGTTTCATTTTTTTTTTTTTTTTTTGATGGGTGGGGCTGTATTCCTGTCTTACTGGTTGTTTGGCCTGAGGCGTTTGCAGGCAGTTGGGTAGAGCTGGGTCCTGGTGCCGAGATGAGGACCTCTGGGAGGCCTCACTCCGATGAATATTCCCTGGGGTCTGAGGTTCTCTGTTAGTCCAGCAGTTTGGACACAGCGCTCCCACCTCAGGAGCTCAGGCCAACCTCCAGCCTGGGAAGCAAGATTCTGCAAGCTGTGTGGTGGGGCAAAAAAAAAATAAGAAAAAAAGGAGCAATACAATAACAAAGAATAAAAAATAAAATAAAATTTGAAAGATAAAAAATATATTAGGAAAAATAAAAATATAATTGAAGGAGCTGCAACAAGGTAACAAAACCACAAGAGAAAAGAAAAAAAGGAGGGGGAGGGAACAAGCCAAAAGGAGCAGAACAATAAAGTATAAAGAATAAAATAAAATTAGAAAAATAAATGATTTATTAGAAAAAATAGAAATGTAAATGAATCAATAACAACAAGGTAAAACAGAGCCCCAACCTAAAAGAAGAAGAAAAAAAAAGACCTTGGTATGGGAGGCAGAGTTTAGGGGTGTGGAACTTAGGCAAGGGTGGGGTTTAGGGTGGGGCGGGGCCTAAGGGGTGACGTTTGAGCATGGGGCGGGGCCTAGGCTCAGGACCCACGAGGCTGGAAAAGGTTTTGGGGGCGGGGCCTAGGCGGGGTGATATCCATGCGTGGGACAGGGCCTCTGCTTACGACCTGCGTGGAAGGGGAGAGGCAGCACGTCCAAAGTGGGGGGTCTCCAGAGTGTGGAGTTCCAGAGTTTGGAGGTAGGGCCCTGGGTGAGGGTGTGTGTGTGTGGGGTTTAAGCCCAGCCAGGTTGGAGGGGGTCTCCGAGTGCAGAGTTAGAGCCCTGAGTGGGAGTGCAGGGGCAGGGCTGGGGCTCTGCGCAGCAGGAGGGAGGCTCTGAGGGCAGAGGATTAGGCCCGGGAGCCCAACAGGCTCCCGGGCGCCTAAGACAGGGAAAGCACTGGATGCGTTCCCTTCCCTTCCTTCGCGCCCCTCCCCCACCATCTCCCCCAGGGTCTCCCTAGTCGCCGCTGGACCCCTAACCGTGGGTGGGTCCCGCTGGGTGTAGGAACTCCTCCTCTCTCCCAGCCGCCCCTCAGGGGTGCCGGTCCTGGAGGTCCGGCCTTTACTTTTGCTCACCCTTCCCTCCCTCCCACTCCCCCAGGACCCGCATGGCTGGAGGGGGCCTCGGTGGGCAGAGGATCAGGCCTGGGATCTCAGCAGGTTCCTGGGGGTCCAAGAGAGCAGGGGAAACCTGGCCACACTCCCTTTTGATCATCTGCCCTCCCAGTGGTCCCCCCAATTTCCCCCCTCAGGCGTGGGATCCCTTCCCCTCCCCCAGCTGCCCCTCAGGGGCACCAGTCCCATCCTGCCTCCACTTCTCCTCCCCCTTCACTCCCCTCATGCCCCACATCCTACTCAGTCGTTGGGAGTTCCTCCCGTCCCCTTAGGTGTTCGTGGTCCCCCACCAGTGCCTGGTAGGTGCCCTAGTTGTGAGGAGATATGAATTCCATGTCTTCCTTGTCCACCATCTTGACTCTCCCATAGTCTACAGTGGTACATTTGTTACGATTGATGATTCTACACTGACACATCATGATCACCCAAAGTCCGTAATTTATTTATGTTTCACTCTTGGTGTTGTACATTCTATGAGTTTGGACAAAGTTTAATGACATGTATCCATCTTTATGGTGTCAGAGTGTTTTCACTGTCCTAAAGGTCAGATGTTTTTAAGGTGGCAGGTCTAATTGCTTCAGATCCTATGTAAAGTGGCATAAAGATACAAAGAGTGTAATTGAACTGTATTAACTAGACTGATATGCAAGTGGAATAACAAAGAAGTAGGGGAGGATGTACAATTGGTGCCTCTGTATGGGCTTCATGGGCTAGTCTCACTGGATTCAGCAAGAGGTCTTTGGGAATCCAGACCGGAAAGGAGGAAAGTGGTATCCGTCACATGGAGGCCTAAAGACTGCTTCATAATTCCAGGAAAGACATCCTCTAAGGATTCCTAGAGGAATCTGAAAGGGCTGGAGTCATAGAAATGCTTTTTGGGTTACATTAAACACAACCAGATTTTTACCCTAAACTGCTGTGTTTACATAAGCAAAGAGCAGATAAACTTTATGCAAGTTTATGAATTGTTTCCTCCTTGATGCCAGAATCCTGTTGCTTTTTTCAGCAAAGTAATAAAATAGTTTTAATGAAACCGATAGAAATGATTCCCCCTGCAGACGTGTGGTAATCCTCAGCTTGTGACCCAAGGCCCTGCAGTTCTGGGTTACTGAGTGAGGGAATTATTTCATATTATGTTAGATGCAAAGGGGATTCCCCGGTGTTCTGTGATGGCGACAGAAACATATTAAGAACCACAAATAAAAACAGCAGCATAATTAAAATATAACGTAAAAGTTAAGAAGTTCAAACCTCAGCTTGTTCTATCCTTCACCCCGAGACCTCTTGACAGAAGCGTGTCAAAATTTTGCTTTTTGAAGAGATCTCATTTTAATCTTTTTAAATTAAAGGCAGACCATTTTTGTGGAATTAGCACAACTTTGAAGTAATGAGAATTATGCTACTTTGATTTGCTTTTTCCCTGAAGATTTTTTTTTTTTTAATCTGACATAACTACATTACGTTACAGGCACCAGGTCATTCATCCAGTGCCAGGGGCTTGGGGCAGTTGAAAGGGACACAGAGACCCCCATGTGTATCACATTACCTACAGAGTGTCCTATAGAGTGTCTACCATTCTGTGGACTCTGGTCAGGACCCTGGTTCAAGCCCGACTGACAAATTTCACAGGATTTTATTAGTTTCAATATTAGAATATCGTCTTTTTCGCTTCTCTGTTTCACCTACTTCCTATCAGCAGTGCCACACTCATGACTAACAGGGCAAGAGAGGCGATCCTGATGCTTACTTGTTCAGGAGACTTGTCTTGTTTGATGTGTCATGATACGCCAATAAGTTCAGCATTCTGCATTTTCCCCCTCTTTTTTTAACTGAGGCATAAAATGCATAAAATGAGGTATATTAATTGAAACATATTTTAAGGAGTTTTTACATATGTATACACTTGTGTAACCACTACACAGATTAAGATATAGACTGTTTCCAGGAGGTTTCCTGATGCCCCTTGCTGGTTAATGCCACCATCCTAGAAGTAACCATTTTTCTGACTTCTCTACATACAGAACGCTTTCCTTTGCATCTGGCTTTTTTTGGTCAACACCAGGTCTGTGAGATTTATCCAAGTGTTTCATCCATGAGCAGTTTGATGTTTTTTTTATTGCCATGCCATATTCCCCTGGGTGAATCCACCACATATTATTTATTTATTCTCCAGTTGATGGATTGTTTCCAGTCTATGACTTTTATGAGTAAACCTACTCTGAACACTCATGTATATATCTTTTGGTGGATGGACATAAGCATTCACTTCTCTTGGGTATATGGCCAAGACTAGCATTGCTAGGGTATAGGTAGGTATATGTTTAGTTGACTAGTTTCCCTTAGTACTTACATGTTACATAACCATAGTACAATATCACAACCAGGAGACTGACATTGATACGATGTGTGTGTATAGTTCTATACCATCTTATTACCTATGTATATTTGTGTAACCAGCACCCCAGTTAAGGTTCAGAACCATTCCATCGCCACAAAGATCGCCCTCCTGCTATCCCTTTGCAGCCACGGCCAACCCTTTTTCCTCCACCATCCCTAATTCTTGACACCCACTAGCCTGTCATCCATCTCTAAAATTTTGTCATTTCAAGAATATAAGATGAATGGAATTATACAGTAGTGACCTTTTGTGACTGCCTTTTTACACTCAGGATAATGTCCTCAAGATCCATCCAATTTATTGCATGTATCAATGATGGTTACTTTTTATTGTGCAGTAGTGTTCCATGACATGACATGACCTCTGGTTCTAGGGCAGGGGTCCCCAATCCCGGGCCGCGGACTGGTACCGGCGAGTGAGCGAAGCTTCATCTGCCACTCCCCATTTCTCCATCACTCACATTACCGCCTAAACCATCCCTCCCACCCCCAATTCGTGGAAAGAGTGTTTTCCATGAAACCAGTCCCTGGTGCCAAAAAGGTTGGGGACCGCTGTTCTAGGGTATTTGTCCAACGGAGGAGAGAAGCTGTAGTTGCACAGGATAAATGTAATCTGACTGGATAATTTTCATCGAAGCTCATAGAAGTCATGACAGATAAGCAAAAGATGATGACGATGACGACAGTGACAATCAGAATATGTTCAACTGAAGAAAAATCTGTTACAAACCCCTGCTGAGTTGTTGCCAGTGTCCTCATCAAGAAACAAGTAGGAGTCCAGTTGCCCTGTGAGTCCCTTTAATCAATGTTCTTTTTCTTTTTAGATTTTTAAAAATTTTTATTTTTTTCATTTATTTATTTTTGGCTGCATTGGGTCTTTGTTGCTGCACGTGAGCTTTCTCTAGTTGTGGCGAGTGGGGCCTACTCTCTTCGTTGCGGTGTGTGGGCTTCTCATTGCGGTGGCTTCTCTTGTTGCGGAGCATGGGCTCTAGGTGCCTGGGCTTGGTAGTTGTGGCTTGCGGGCTTTAGAGCGCAGGCTCAGTAGTTGTGCACAGGCTTAGTCACTCTGCGGCATGTGGAATCTTCCTGGACCAGGGCTCGAACCCATGTCTCCTGCATTGGCAGGTGGATTCTTAACCACTGAGCCACCAGGGAAGCCCTTAATCAATGTTCTTGACATTTCCTAGAAATAAAGCTAAAGAATAAGAAGTGGAAAGAGATTCTCAATGAGATATCAGGTATGAGGGTGTTCCTTAGCTTACATTAGATCGCTGGCTAGGTTTATTAAGTAAAAACAGTGTGGCAATGGCAAATTTATATATTGGTTTGATGAAACCTACTCTGTTACGAAGATGCTTTCAATATTTTATTTCCCTTTTATCAATAACAAACCAATAAGGAAGGTGTTATTATTGTTGCAGTTTTAAAATGAGGAAATTGAGGCACAGAGGATTAAATAATTTACCCCAGAAATATAAATAGTAAGTGGTAGTGTTAGATTATACTGTAAGTGGTGTCAGCTGGGGCTGTGATTATCTGGGGACTGTATGAGGCTGAAACTACCAAGAGGGCTCACTTACACGTCTCCCAGTCTGTGCTGGCTTTTCTAGGAGCTCAGCTGGGACTGTCAACCACAGTGTCTCGATTTTCCTCCATATGCTTCATGGGACTTGAGATCCTAACAGTATGGTGGCCAAAGGAAATGTTTCAAGCATGAATGCAGAAGATGCAGATTTCTTAAGGTTCAGACTTTGAAACTAGACAGCATTACTTCCACTGCATTCCATTGGTGATAGCTGTCTCAGGGCCAGCCAAGATTCAGAGAAAGGGGATATTGACAGGAGGGGCAAAGAATTTGTGGTTGCCTTTTTTTTTTTTTTTTTTTGCGGTACGTGGGCCTCTTACTGTTGTGGCCTCTCCCGTTGCGGAGCACAGGCTCCGGACGCACAGGCTTGGCGGCCATGGCTCACGGGCCCAGCCGCTCCGCGGCACGTGGGATCTTCCCGGACAGGGGCACAAACCCGTGTCCCCTGCATCGGCAGGCGGACTCTCAATGTGGTTGACTTTAATCTACTGTAAGCATTGACTAATTCAAACAAGAAAAATGATGTAGGGCAACGGTTGCTTTAATAACAGGTCTGTTTTCGGTCCTTGCATCTGACCTCATATTTGGTATCACTTCATTTTGTCTTAGCCAACAAAGCCTGATATTTAAACATACAGATTTAATTGATCAATAGAATTTCATGAATAGAATTAATATTTCAAAACGTATTATTGTCTAAGGTGAATTTTGGAAAAATCACAACTTCACAATTATCAGCTTAGGTGGTATCAGGTATGGACTTCTCATCAGTCAATCCTCTACTCCCTTTAGGGGTACTAGAGTCCTTGAGGGACCTTGTAAAGTTTGAAGCAGGGCCAGTGTATTGGAACTGATTTTTGAAAAACATAGTCAGAACTTAGTCATGCATATAGTGCTGTTCATATCTAAAACATTATCTTGGAAGCTTCGCAATTATTCCAATAATACTGCCTTATTAAAAAAGAATTTATGGAACTATTACTTTGGAATTGCTTTCAGAGTCTGTAACGCTCACTTTGAAAATCCAAGCCAGTTATTTTTTTTTTTTTAGTGTGACTAATTTTTTAAGTGCTATGAGCTGAACAGACCTAAGTCTGATGAATGTGGCATGGGGGTCAAACTACGACTGCTGGTTTTGATGCTAAAAAAGATTTAATGACAAACTAATTAGGATTGATTTTCTTATTGCTTATAAATTGGCTTCTGATAGCAGTTCCAGGAAAAAAAAATCAAACATATTTTGAGCAGTAGCTTCCTATTAAATTAGTGTGCCTCTCAGGGAATCCACTTTGAAAAAGACAGCACATATTTGGATGTATAAATTCTGGCATATTTATTCAAAAAAGCAGATGAGTTACTTTATCTTCATCTTATATCACTTATAGTCTGATCTCATGTTTCTCTGATGTATGTACCATGTATCTAATACTAATATTTTATACATATGTAGTGATTTTAACTTTTAAAATATTTTACAAGCTTTTAAATCTTCGCAGTGAGGTCATGAACATATTATTCATGAATATATTGTTCAGTTTCGAAATGAGGAAATCAAGTTACAGAGATTTAAGAGCCTTTCTAAAAAAAGAAACAAAAATAAAAAATAAAAAAAGAAACAATAGATGGTAAATGCCAGAACTGCAATAAAATCAGAGTTTTTTCCTTCATAATGCAGTAATAGTCCTTTTTATGACATGGTATCAGAAACAGTGGAAGAAGATAGCTATTTCGTAAAGGTGTTTGGATCTCAAAGAATAAATTAAGGTTAAAATAATATTTTTTCAGAGAAGCGTTTAAAGAAGTTTTTGCAGGGCTGATCTGAACCATTAATTTTTATCATAAGAATCTCAATTGATTCAGTAAATAATTCCATTCCCATCACTTTGGGTTCAATGGATTTTCTCCTTGTTTCTAACTATAGTATCCTAAGCAGGATGCTTTTGTGGCACTTTAAAGCGGTGCATTGGATTTTTCTAACACTATACCTAAGATCAATGGTACCCGAACCGCGTGTCAGTCTGCGAACTCACTGCTGTTCAGTTAATGCCTGTGGAAAAAGAGGTCCATACTCCTGACAGAATCCCAGGAACAAGTCCCTTCCTCAGGAGGAGAAATTGCCTGTGACCATGAATGAGTGGGCTGCCGTACAATCCTTGGGCCTGTCCTAAGTGCTTCGGCAACTGCCCACTAACCTCTGCATGTTTCTCAGCAAAGTGAAGAATACAGTTCATTGTAATAAGCCCTAGGCCAGAAGATGTCCCTATAATCATGGATGTGTAGCTCTTCTCTGAGCATTGTCTGCAATTTCCTGCTTTAATTAAAGGATGAGAGTTTCTGAAGAATGTTAGCCTACAAGGACTGCAATCGGAGAACTTAGTCTCTCTCCAAGTGCCATTTCAGCTTTCTATCAACCTTACAGGTAACCCAAGACTGAGATCTCAGAATTCTGCTGGGCCTTGCTTTTGCTTCTGGCATGAATGAATGATTTCTGTCTTCCATCCTATCCTCACTGATAGCAGTCTGTCTTCCTGTTCAGTCCAGCAAGGTTGGGCTTTCAGGTGTAGTAAAGGGGGACAAAGTGAAGAAGGTGGTCTTTTTCCCCCCCCCCATGAAAATGTTCCAAAGGTGGGAAACTTTTGCAAAATTGGTGGTCTTTTTCTTTTTTAAACAGAGCAAAATTCTTATATTATGAGAAATTCTAGTTTCTAGATTATAAATAATAGGGGGAATTTCTCAGGTTGACTGACGACAGAGACATGTGCAGCCTTCTTCTGTATGAAGAAAAGAGCAGGCAGATTCCCAAAATGGGAAAAATAGCTGTAGACGGTGCCAGAAAGGGTTCCAAAATTCTATTCTTAAGCCCCTTGAAAGGTCAGAGCTCCAAACTTTGTTGTTCAGTTAAACCAAAACTTGGAGGAGCAAGAATTTCTAAACTAGAGTTCGTGACATTGCTCTGTGTAGATCAGAGGGTACGGATCTCCAAAAATGGGAACATATATTTACATGTGGGTACACCTAGGACATGTAGACAAGGGTTCAGAGAGGAAGATTATTAAAATACAACAATTTCTTCTAAGTCTTCAGTGGATCATGTAAAAATTAAATCAGTGGGTGACTTAAGGTGTTGTATAAAACCAAATCACAAAATAAGTCCTATAATCCTGAGATCCAAGTGAGTAAGAACTCCTTTCACACATATCCAGGTTCTATATCAGAATGAAATGTTGTTTTTAAGGGAAATATTTTTGTTTTTTAAGAAGTATGCTGAGAGCAGGGTGGAGAAATATGAGAACACTGAGGAATGAGAATGATGACCCAAGGTTCTATGGTTGTATTAACCTTATTTTTTAAATAAATTTTAAAAAGAAAAGGAGAGATTAAATTAGGACTGGAATATTTAAGTGTATTAAGTAGGTGGAAGATAGGAGATGAAGAAAAGATAGAAAGAGGTCCTGCTCCTGTCATATACTCCGTGATAATTAGCCATCGTTCTAGACTGAGACAGCAGACCCTCCCAAATGGGAAGCCATGGCCTCAGTATTGCAAACATGCCTCTCACCAAGGCTGCTGATAAAAATTGTTAGCATTCAGAGATTAAGAATTCCTTTTTTGTTTTTTTTAGAAGAGCAAGTAACCAGTTAGGCGGGGCTAATTCTCCTAATTTAGTTCTGTTACACCATGCCTAAAGAGAGAAAAAAAGATGGGTAGGACCATGGTGTTTGTCCTTAAAGGACTCCTATGGCACTACACTTTATTTCATTTTTTAAAACTAGTTTTAAAATTTAGGCTTTTATACATGGGTTGAAAATTACAGAAACCGATAGGAAAATACCATGAAATACTCTCCAACCAGAGGGGGATTGGGGCTCTTTCACTTCCTCTGCTTCATTCTTCCCATCCTTACTGGGGGAAGGATTTTTTAGCATAACAATACACTGCAGGATTTGCCTGGTAATACCTTAAATGATTGTAACCTCGACATCCACAGTTGGGCAAGAAACCCTTGTTCTAAGTCTGAGGTTCTCACTTCAGGCGTATAGGTGGACCAGGCTATGTAGGTGTGGAGAGGCTGTGAGGTATCGATGAGGAAATCATAACATGCACACGCCTGAAGCTCTGTGGTCATGTGGCCCATTGTACAACCCTGAGACTGATGGTGTGTAGCTGGCTCAGCTGGGATGGTCTTTTGCACATTTCCAAGCTAGACTCCATACAGAACTGTTCCAGTCTTATGTGTACCTAAGTTCTGTTGTATATAACTTTGGCCTTGAAGGGGGCCAGCTGAGCTTCCACAAGTCTGATTTGGTGATCAGTCCTTTAGGTGTTAGCTTCCAGAACTGTGTACTGTCTTCCTTCTTTGTGTTTTCAATAAGTAAACCATATATGATTTAGCCGAGGTTGTGTGTCTGTCATCAGTGCAATCCTACTCCTGACGGCGGCCAATATGCTGATTACCCACACATCTGAGTTTCTCTACAAAAGGTAATAAACATTAGCAAGACAGACATTGTCTTGTTGGTACTCTGCTTTGAAGAACGTGGGGATCCACATTCCCTTCTAGGATAAAGCCAGGAATATATCCCCCCAGCCAGGGTCATACCAGGAAATAGGTCCCCTGGGTTATAAAAATTAAGGGAAATATGGAGTAGAAACCCTGAAAGGACGTTTGAGTTGTGAAATAGCAGGGGGGCCGCAAGGTCAATGGGGAGAGAATTCCAGGTGCCCATCAGAGGCAGACTCTGTGAATTGAATTCATCCTGATGGAAATGGCAAGAGAATATTTTGCATCATCCTGAAACCCCTATATATGTTCATGTCGAGCTATTTGAGATTATTCTTCTAGTCACTGAGCCAGTATTTTCTTTGAGATATTGGAGCTAAAATTAAATTAGAAAATATTAATCAGTTCTGTGTACTCTATGTGTCTTTTACCTCGTTTAGCAATTTTACTAGAATCAACTTTTTACTTTGTTGATCTTTATTTTCTATTTCATTAATTTCTGCTCATCCAGCATGTGGCTTCATTCTTTATATACATGCTCTTTGGTGGTTGTTTCCCTTTTCGCATTATGACTTGTCCAGATCTCTGGGGCTCATCCAGTCCTCTGGTACAATGCAGTACCCAGCTCTAATTTGCTACTTGCTCTTCAGTATGCTAAGGTATCCAGCCTTTTTTGCAGAAACACGTATTGCTGCCATTTGGAACTGTTCTCAATTAACAGATTCCACAACACCAGAGTCAGGCTTTAAAATAAAATTTTTTTTTTTTGGACAGTGCCTAAAATGTGGAGCCCAAAGACTGTGCTTCCACTGTATCTTAGAATATTATTTCAGCAGAAGGGATATTTAGGTGGACTTTTGAAGTGTTGGCACTTTTGGCGAGTTTGGAGGATCCCCATAGAAGAGGCAGGGAGTATTTTCTTCTAATGCTAGTCCTTGAGTGGTTCCCAGCGTGCTGCTTCCTCTCTCATATACATATGTTAAAGTTGCTTCAGTGAAGTTTCCAATTTTCTCATTTTTCTTCAGGTTATTTACTTTACATCACTTTGGCATAAAATTCTCTGTACTATTTTGAGGACATGAAAGATAAACTATTTGTAAATTCCCAGTTCTCCACAGAGATGGACACCAAAGTCAATACATTTTCTGTTGTTACTGTGTTCAGTGCACACATGCCATGGGGTTGTGAAACAATAAGTATATACCCTCCTTAAAAACTCATAATCTGTTGGGAAATAGTTATGTGGATAACATTAAAAGTGTCAAAGAAGATAAATTGCCGGGGAAAAAACTCCATGGATTGTGTGTGTTCGTGTTTGTGTGTGTGCACATGCACACGTATACACATATATGTACGTGGGGTAGGGCTGTTGAAGATGATATGCAAGGGAAGGACTTCAGTTCTTCTGAAGGATGGATGATGTTTCACCAGATGAAGTTGGAGGAAAAAGGCTTTTCAATGGAGAGAACAGGGAGCTAAAGCCAGGAATGGAAGAAGTATGGTTCTAGAGATTGCATTTTGTTTATTCTCATGATGTTAACATAACTGCCTCATTACAGACTGCAACAGAGAGATTAAATATCCTCATCAAACACACATGAGGAAGCTAAGGAAATGGAAGTGGAAATCACTTCTTCCAATTCATATACTACCTTCCCATCAAATTTCTAAGGAAATAATGTGTGAACTGTCCCAGCAAAAATTTGGAGGAGGTATTAAGCCATATGCAATGCTCTCCAGGACCAACCCTGGTCCAGTGGTAAAGGAAAGAGAGAAGTGATGTAATACTTATGGAACATCTTTCCATCCGATCTAGATACCTACTGACATACTTCTATTTAACGCTCATAATGATTGGTTTTATAGGCGTCAGGGCTGTGTTTCAAAAGATTAACTTTATGTTTATGCTGTTCCCCACAAAAAATCCACCAAGTAAAGATAAATAAACTTCATTTGTTCATTTTAGTTGAGAATTAAAGGGTAAAGTGGCTTCCCCTAGGCAAAGAGACAGGGAAGGAATGCTTGGGCCAAGGAAGCCAGTTGGAAGAGACAAAGGGATTGGAGAGGCATGATGAGGTCAGATAGCTAAGGCCATATCAATGTGCAGTTGACACTCATTCATCCATTTATCAATTCATTCATTGCACAAATATTTATTGAGCTCTTGCAATGTGTAAGACACATTGCCCTGTGGACTCAGGATATAACAGTAACCAGATAGACCAGATCCTTCTTCTCATACGGTTTACATTCTTGTGGGTAGTTGCACACAAATAAAAAGCCAATGAATAAGAAAAGAAAATATTAGATAGTGGTGAAAAGTGCTGTACAGAGAAATATAAAAAACTAACCAGTATAGCTAGATGGCTGCTTTAGATTGGATTGGATGGTTGGACGATCAAGGAAGATAATGTACATAGGCTGAAATTTGAATGGCAAAATCAAAACAAAATACCAACCCAGAACGCACAAACAAACAACATCTAGCTATATGAAAGTCAGGAAAAACAGAATTCTGAGTGCAATGTTCCTGAACTTAGAATCCTACTATAAGCTCAAGGAACTTAAGAAGCTAGGGTAGTTGGAGCATAGTGGAAGAAGGGAGAATGATATGAACTGAGGCCAGGTGAGTAGGCAGGGATCAGATCATTTATGGCATTGTGAGAAGTTTGAATTTTATTTTATGGGTAATGGGAAACCATTGAAGAGATTTAAATTAGAAATGATCTCATATAACATTTTAAAAGATTTTTAAAACCTCACTGACTGCTGTGTAGAGAGTGAACCTAGAGGCTTGAGAATGAAATCAAGACCAGCTGGAGATCACTGCATCATATGAGAGATAGTATTGTCTTGGACGTATATGGTTGCCTAAGAGGTTACGAGAAGAGGATGGGCTCAGAACTGAATCATTCATGCCAATGAAGACTTATGCAAAAATCTATGAGATATGATGGTATAAAGAGTGACGAGCTGCCAAACACTTGGAACACAAGCATTTGTGCAGCAATGCTTCCGGATGCAAAGTGCTTCTTTTTACTCCCCAACTTTTAAAAGACACTGATAGCCTTTGAAGTTTCTGAAAAAGGCTCATAAAATTGAAAATTTTCTTTGATGTTATCAATGTGCAAATAATGATTGAAAACCAGGCACTGCCTTCATAGATAGAGCAGAGTTCCATCTAGATCCATGCTGAAGGGACATTGTGTAACAGCCATTTCTCCGTGATGTGCCACAAAATATTAGAAGAAATGTAAGCAACTATGAGTATTTATGGACTGCATAATGTCACTTGACAAAGGCATGGCTTCAGTTCTCCTCTGCTGCTCTCCCAAAGCCACAGAGCATTTGGATGACTGCAAGACACGTTCAGCAAGGAAGTAAATCAATGGAAATCTAAGCCTCGTATTTTCTTTTCTTTGAAATCTTTTATTTTAAACTAATGTAAGCTTGATATAAATCAAGACAGCTATTATAATAACAACATACATTTTCCTTAATCACCATCAGTTAAAAATAATGTTTGACTTTAAAACCTGAAGAAGATAGTAACTTCATTTTACTTGTGTACAGTAGGATTTGATGTCATCTCACAAACTTTTGTAGTGAAATAATACCTAATTCAGACTTACATGATTTTTATGAAGACACTTTTTGATGCCTAATTCATACTTGATCCTCTCAGTAAGTTTCTGTCAATACTTTACACCCTTGGGTGAGTTGGTAAGAAGAATTTCCCCCACTACAATTAGCTTGAAGTCAGGGCACTTAGAGGATAGGAACTTTAATTAGAATTAGGGGAGCAATAATTTGGGTGACTTTAAGGAAGACTTTCTGATTGGATAACCACGGACATCAAGTAGGTACTGGGTACATCCTAGGGAAATCTTGGAGAGCAAGACCAAAAGACAAGATGTTGGCATCACCTAGATGGTAAAGGTGCAGCAAATTAGAGGCAAGAAGTTGTAGTATGAATAATGTGGGTGGTTGAGTCAGAGCTATCTCAATTACTGTTGTAAGGTTTTGGGGAATGTTATATGCAAGAGAGTTTCATAGTTGGTAAAGAATTAATATAAATGTTAGGTATTTTTATTTTTGAGAAGATGCTAGGAAGAAAATGATTGCACAGATGGCTCACTAGAATTTGAGAGCTACTATTCCAGTGAAAGGACAAACAGTATCACCCAGTCCAATACAGAGTAGGAGAACCTCTGACATCCACACAGACTCAGGGACACTGCTGGACCACAGTATTAGAGGGTGGCATACAGTAAAAAAGCAAGAAATATAAGTGGGCCTGGATTCTGGAGAAATTCTTGTTAGCTTAAGTTTAGCTCTCTGTACATTTTATCATCAGAGTAGCAAGTTCTCAAAGCCCGGGGTGGAACTGTAGACATAGGGTTAAGGTAAGTTACAAAACTCACCAAAATTTAGTCTTGGTGCATTAATCTAAAAGTTGATGTATATCTAACAGTCATTTCCTACTTTTCCCCTACTAACAGGCTCTGATTTTCTTCATAAATTGGATAGATAGATTATTCTGGGAAACTGATCACATCCAGACTCAAGGAATGATTCCTGCTTGCTAGTCTAAATCAGTTATGGCAATTCCATCCCCCTTGCCAATAAGTGGTTTCGAAATGGCAAGTGACCCAATTCTATTTAAAAAAATGGAAAGCTAATGCCAGAGGGATTTGAAGCTGATGGTACACTGGCAGTAACCATAGCAACAACAAAAAACAAATCTAGCCCCTGGCTAAATTGACTTAAATTTCCAGGCATAAATATTATTTACCTCAGTACATATTTTAGATACTCTATGTCAGAAAATCGTGAAATTATGAAACATGTAAAAATAGAGAAAAAAGCCCACTGTGAAGAGACAAAACAGTGAACAAATCTAGACTCAGAGATAATCCAGATATTGAAATCAGACAGGGATTTTAAAATAAGTCTGGTTAATACGTTAGATGCTCCAATGTGGAAAAAGTAAAAACATGCTATAGCCGGTTGAGAATTTTAACAAAGAGATGGAAAGTATAAGAAAGAGTCAAATGAAAATGCTAGAAATAAAAAATACAGAGATGAATAACGCCTTCAGCAGGCTTATGAGTAGATTCCATACAGCTGAGACAAGAATTAGTAAACTTGAAGAAATTGCTCAAACTGAAATTCAAAGAAAAAAAGTGAAATGAATATAAGCGTATCTCAGAGATATTGCAGTTTGGTTCCAGACCACTGCAATACAGCAAATATTGCAATAAGTGTGCCACACAAAGTTTTTGATTTCTCAGTGCATATAAAAGTTATGTTTATGCTATGCTGTAGTCTATTATGTGTACAATAGCATTATGTCTAAAAAACAACATACATACCTTAATTAAAAATACTTTATTGCTAAAATTGCTAACCATCAGCTGACAATGCAGGATTGCCACAAACTGCAGTAAAACAAGGTATGCCTGTAAAAACAGAGCACCCAAGAGCTTGGGATAATATCAAACAGTCTAACATAGGTATAACTGGACTCTCCAAAGGGGAAAATTGAGAGAATGTGGTGTGATAATATATGAAGATGTAACATTGATAATTTTCTAAGAATTATGAATGATATCAAACCACAGATCTAAGAATATTAGAGAGCCACACTGAGGATGAATATTGAAAAAATCACTCAGACACATCATATTCAAACATCTAGTGACCAAAGATAAAGAGACAATCTTGAAAACATCCAGAAAATTTAAAAACACAGAGAGACACCTTATATTCAGAGGAACAAAGGAAATATTATAATTACAGCAGACTTCCTTCAGAAACTCTGCAAGCCAGAAGACAATGAATCAACATCTTTAAAATACTGGAGGAAAAAAACCCAACAACAACAACCAGAAACCTGTCAACCCAAAATCTATACCCAGCAAAATTGTCTTCAGCGTTGGTCATGATGTCACCATGCCTGCATAGACGGATTTTGAAATCTTTCCTGACTGCTCCAGTCAATTCTGACCACACCCTTCTCTGAATTTCTATAGCTCTGATCTTCGAATCACATGTTAGGTGTTTGATTCTTTCCTATAGTGTCTGTTCTTCAGGAATCACATGTCTGGAAGTCTCCAGAAAGTTGATAGTTTTCAGAAGGAGAGAAAATTCTGCTGCACTTTCCTGTCCCTAGCTCAGTGCTGGGCTCATGGTAGGAAGGTGACACATTTAAATCAAGCTTCTTCGTTGGTTGCTTTTGACTAGAAGATGGCATATTTTTCTCATGTATTATAATAGATTTTTCTCATGTAAAGGAGTCTATCTGATAGGCAAAATAGAAAAAGAGAGGACAGATAAGGCAGTTACTTTTTCTATGCCAGTGCTGCTCTTTATTTTCTTATAAGCAGAGTCTCTCCCTGCTCTAAGCACTCCCTACCTCACTTCTCTCCCTCTACTCCCAAAAGATATGCTTTGTCTGGTGAAATCTTTGATTTCATCAACATCAACAAATCCTCATCAACATCGATAACTCGAGAACTGCTTTCTTTGGAGCAAGGGGATAAGGAAGGTCGGCCACAGAAGGCTTTGTTTTGTTGAGTGGAGTATTGAAGTTGAAGATGCTTGTGAGAATAGACAGGGATTAAAGGGGGGCTGCAGGGGAGACATGAGGGTTCTGTAGTGGGAGAAGAACTTTAGCAGAGAAGATATTAGAGATCTAAGGAGGAAAATTTGAAAGTTTTGCTAAGGTGTGTTAAGTAACTCTGTATCCCCTGACGTTGCCAACACTTTAGAAGTTGGATTTATTAGGAGGGGAGGGAAGAGGGTAATACTGCAAATGCTGACTCTGGCCTCACAGAGGGTGCCGGGTAGGGTCAGTGGCAACCACAGGAAGTCTAACCTTCATGGATTAATTAAGTACCATTGGCATGGTGAAAAGAACAGCTGCAATTCTGAGTTTTGTCAAGATCTGCCTGGACACTGCAGATAAACAACACTTCAAAAAATCATTTAGTTTTTAAAGTGGGCAGGTGGAAACTTTATTTTCGCTTCCCAGTGGGAATTATATTTTGAGCCTGGGAGTAGATACACATGCTAAATTGTGCTTATCAAAATGGAAACTATGGACAGACCTTAAATGATTACCTTAGTAGTCAAAGAGGCCTATGCAAATACAGATAATCTCTAAATACAATGTACTTTAAATATAAACAACAAACTTATAATGGTACTGAGAGACCACAGCGGCAACTAGATATATTTTAACAAGCCTGTGCCTCCTTTTCCACGCATCTTCCTTTAATGGGCATTCTCCTTTCACAAGAAGTACCTGCCTGCACACACTAGGTCTGCTTCTCTCTAGGTGTGAGTCCTATACTCCTGGCCGGCAAAGCTAGCCAATAAGCAGATGCTGTACGTTAGCTTTGATCGCCATTAACTAAATGAGGCTGAAATTGTGCTCATTATGAAAAGATTCTCAAATCCACATCCAGAGCTACTCCTGACAAGATGCAGCCAGACCACCCAGCAGAGAGGCTCCTGCCCAGTCACTGCTACTGAAAACATAACTAGTTGAGTCAATAGCTGATTTAGAAGGTATTTTCTAGATTTTCTTGTACAATGGGAAGATGGGTCTGGGTGTAGTTACCTGAGGCTATTTCTGAGAAAGTGTACAGAAACTGTGGTAGATTGTTTCCAAAGGCGGCCTCACAATTCCTCCCATCCAGCATGCAATTTTATAGTGTGACTTTGCCCTTTCCCATCAAGAGATGGAGTTTATTTCCTTTCCCTTAAATCTGCCTGGCTTCAAAGGCTCACTTTGAATAACAGAATGTGGTAGAAATGACATTCTAGAATTTCCAGGCCTAAGCCTTAAGAGACCTTGCAGCTTTTGCTCTTGCCCTCTCGGAGCCCAGAGCAACAATTTAAACAAGTCTGACTACCTTCCTTCCAAGTGGGTGGCCATGTCGAAAAAGGCCTTGAATGATGCGGGATTACAAAGAAAGAGAAACTCAGCCTTTCCCTGGCCGTTCCAGCCAACCCGGTAGCAATCCCACTGGAAGAAATGGATGTGAATCCACCGTGGGTTCTCCAGCCCATCTAAGCTCCTCCAGCTGACATCATGTGAGGTGCAGCCTTGCTCCCACTGCAGAATTGTCAGCAAATAAATGCTCTTTATTATTTTCAGCCACATTGTTTTGGGAGCAATTTCTCATGTAGCAATAAATAACCAATACCTAAGTAAACTAGCAGTGTAATAGTAATAAATATCAATGGTGGTGATGACAGCAGGTAACATTTATATAATACCTCATATGTGCCAGCACTCTTCTAAATACTCTGCTTAAATTACTGATTTAATTTATTAATTTATTTTATTTTTGCTGTGTTGCGTCTTCGTTTCTGTGCGAGGGCTTTCTCTAGTTGTGGCAAGCGGGGGCCACTCTTCATCGCGGTGTGCGGGCCTCTCACTATCGCGGCCTCTCTTGTTGCGGAGCACAGGCTCCAGACGCGCAGGCTCCGTAGTTGTGGCTCACGGGCCTAGTTGCTCCGCGGCATGTGGGATCCTCCCAGACCAGGGCTCGAACCCGTGTCCCCTGCGTTAGCAGGCAGATTCTTAACCACTGCGCCACCAGGGAAGCCCACTAATTTAATTAAAATGGCCCTGTGAGGTAGGTATGATAACTTATGTTCATTTTAAGAGATGAGAAACTTGAGACCCAGAAAGGTTACAACGTCCAAAGTCACAAAGTAAGTGGTAGAGATGGGACTACATGAACACCTCTTAGGTGCTAGGTGCTGTCTCAGGTCCTTTCTATATATCATCCCTTAATTCTCGTACAACCTGACTCATGACGTAAATATTAGTTCCTCTGTTTTATAGGTGAGTAAACTAAGACTTGGAATCTGGTTAATGCGAGAGACAGCTTTTAAACCCAATGTAGCTGACTCCAGTGCCCAGTCTCTTTTCACTCTATGATGTGGAGTACCATCCACATTCAATTAGTTGTTCAAAATCATCTACAGGATGTCTTCCTGAAAACCTTTATGAATGTTGGATGTGTAACAAGGTAAGGATGTCCCCTCTCCTCACTCTTATGCAATACTGTATTATAGGCCTTTGCAGTGGGCAAGAAAAATAAAGGAAAGTCATACTAAAGGAATAACTAAAACTGTCCCCATTTACAGACAGTGTGACTTCCTATATATAAAAAACTCCTACCAATAGAATAAGTGAATCTAACAAGGTCACTATGCAAAAATCAATCATATTTTCATACACTGTGAATAAATAATTAGAAATTGAAATTAAAAAGTATCAGTTTTAATAGCACCAAAACCATGAAGTACTTAGGTGTAAATCTAACAAAACATTTGCAAGATCTGTATGTGG
Source organism: Delphinapterus leucas (assembly GCF_059928025.1). Lineage (NCBI taxonomy): Eukaryota > Metazoa > Chordata > Mammalia > Artiodactyla > Monodontidae > Delphinapterus > Delphinapterus leucas. The sequence continues at coordinate 27,164,256 of NC_143140.1, forward strand.
AAACTAAAAGACACTGATGAAAGAAATCAAAGACTTGAATAAGAGATATATCATGTTCATGGACTGGAAGACTCAATATTGTTAAGATATTAATTCTCTCCAAATTGATCTATAGATTAAATTGCAAATCCAACCAAAATTCCACCAGGATTTTTTTATCTTAATCTTTTATTGAGGTGAAATTCACAAAACAAAGTTAACCATTTTAAAGTGAACCATTCGGTGGCATTTAGTACATTCACAATGCTGTGCAATCATCTCTATCTGGTTTTCATCATCCCTAAAGGAGACCCTGTACCTGCTAAACAGTCACTCCCCTTCCCTCCCTTATCCTCAGCCCCTGACAACCACCAGTCTGCTCTGTCTCTGTGGGTTTGCCTATTCTGAACATTCATATAGGTGCGATTATACAATATATGGCCCTTTGTGTCTGATTTCTTTCACTTAGCAAGTTTTTGAGGTTCATCCACACTATAGCAAGTAAAAGAGCTTCATTCCTTTTATGGCTGAATAATATTCCATTGTATAGATGAACCACCATTTGTTTATCAGTTTGTCAGTTGATGGGCATTTGGACTGTTCCCACCTCTTGGCTATTGCGAACAGTGCTGCAATGAACATGCATGTCTATGGGCTTGTTTGAATCCCTGCTTTCAATTGTTTGGGGTCAGATGAGTTTTGTAGTCTCTCAACACACCTTCCCTGGGTTTTCTATCTCACTTCACATTTTACTTCTCTTTGTCCTTCTGTTTAACAGATCTAGCCCCAAGGTACCGAGAAGCTGATTCATACATTTCTTTTTCTTTCTTTTTTTTTTTTTGAAGATTTTTTTGATGTGGACCATTTTTGAAGTCTTTATTGAATTTGTTACAATATTGCTTCTGTTTTATGTGCTGGCTTTTTGGCCACAAGGCATGTGGGATCCTAGCTCCCTGACCAGGCATCGAACCCATACCCCCTGCATTGGAAGGTGAAGTCTTAACTGGTGGACTGCCAGGGAAGTCCCTGATTCATACATTTCTTAATCTGAGCAGGGGCTGCATTCACTGTGTGAAAATTCTTCAGAGTTCTGGGTGCAGGTGCTGTGGCAGTAATTTTTCCTTATAAGCTTCTGGACCCATCAGGGTTATTGACTCTAAATACCAGAAACAAACTCTAACCAAGCAGAATTAATTCAATGAGATAATCCTGTAGCTCACAGAATTCACAGGGATCTGGACAATCAGACTTGAGAATATGCAGGAACTGTGGGGTGGTGGGTACAGTGGACATCCTAGGACACCCCCGGCCACACCCTAGGAAGAGCTGTGTCAGCAGGCTGTCCTGGGTGTCCAGACTTTGAACAGAATCCACGGGCATCATTAAGGTGGGATACACACTGTTTTAGCTCCCAGCAGACACACACAGACATATACAGAAACACACATGCAAACACAGACACGCACAGACACAGAAAAATATACTCACACACCACTCTTATGCCCAGAGGCAGAGCTCTTCATGTAAGCCTAAATTATAACAATTTGAAAAGTCTAGAGAATTCCCTAGCGGTCCAGTGGTTGGGACTCCGTGCTTCCACTGCAGGGGGCACAGGTTCAATCCCTGGTCAAGGAACTAAGGTCATGCATGCCATGGGGCACGGCAAAAAAAAAAAATCTAGCTGAAGACTTGATAATATATCCTGTCCCAGGTCCTGCGAAGGCTGGATAAAATCCCTTCACACAGAACTACCTTCCTCCCCCTTTCCTGTGGAGACAGGCCTTGACTCCTTGTCTGAAGAAAACAGGACACTTTCTTGAATAAGATAAAATGGTACTGCTCAAACTATCAATTTTCACAGACCACTGTTGTTCCTTTTTAATTCACTGTTGCTTCCTTCTGGAGGCTATGAGAGGAATCTTTTTTCCCCCTTTTTTTCCAGTTCATATATTTTTGTTTGTTTGTTTTTGTATGTATGTATGTATATATGCGTCTATGTATTTATTGAGATATAATTGACGTGTAACGTGTTTGTTTAAGGTGTACAATTTAAGGTTTGATACATTTATATATTGCAATATGATTACCGCCCTAGCATTAGCTAACACCTCTATCATGTTACATAATTATCATTTCTTTTTTTGTGGTGAGAACAATTAAGATCTAGTCTCTTAGCAACTATTAAGTTTATCATACGGCATTTTTTTTTTAACTTTTTATTTTGGAGTATAACGGATTAACAATGTTGTGATAGTTTCAGGTGCACAGCAAAGCGACTCAGCCATACATATACATGTATCCATTCTCCCCCAAACTCCCCTATCATACAGGATTGTTGCTTATAATCACTATGCTGTGCATTAGCTCTCCAGAACTTATTTGTCTACTAGTTGTAAGTCTGTACCTTTAAACAACATCTCTCCAGTTCCCCCACCCCGTAGTCCCTGATAACCACCATTCTACTCTCTGCTTTACAAGTTAGAATTTTTTAGATTTCACATATAAGTGATATCATACAGCATTTGTCTTACTCTGTCTGACTTACCTTACCTAGCACAATGCCCTCGAGGTCCATCCATGTTGTAGCAAATGGCAAGATTTATTTCTTTTGAATGGCTGAATAATATTGTTTTGTGTGTGTGTGTTTATATACATATATGTTTATATGCATACACACACATATACATAATCTCACATCTTCTTTACCCATTCATCCACTGACAGACACTGAGGTTGTTTCTATATCTTGGCTATTGTTAATAATGCTGCAATCCAGCAGAATTTGTGTGTGTGTGTGTGTGTGTGTGTAAAAATCAACAAACTGATTCTAAAATCTATACAGAAAGGCAAAGAAGTAGAATACCCAAAATAATTTGGAAAAAGAACAACAGAGTCAAAAGACTCTCACTACACTATTTTGAGACTTACTAAAAAGCTACAGTAATCAAAGTATTATGGTGTTGACTAAAGGATATACATACAAATCAACAAAATAGAGTCCAGAAAATGACCTATATATGGTCAATAGATTTTAAACAAAGGCAGTTTGAAGGAGCTAGTTGGCTGACGCTCCAAAAGAGTACAGTTGACCCTTGAACAACATGGTTTTGAACTGTGCAGGTTCACTTATACATGTATTTTTTTCAAGAGTAAATACTATAGCCACGGGGGGAAGAGGAGAGTGGGATGACTTGGGAGATTAGGTTCGACATAAATACACTACAATGTGTAAAACAGATAGGTAGTGGGAATCTGCAGTATAGCACAGCAAGCTCAGCTCGGTGCTCTGTGATGACTTAGATGGGCGGGATGGGTGGGGGGATGGGAGGGAGGTCCAAGAGGGAGGGGATATATGTATACATAGAGCTGATTCACTTCATTGCAGAAACTAACACCACATTGTAAAGCAATTATACTCCAATAAAAAAAAAGTAAATACTGTGGTACTACAGGATCCATAGTTGCTTGTATCTGTGGATGTGGAACGAAGGACACGGAGAGCCAACTGTAAAGTTACATGTGGATTTTTGACTGTAGGGTAGGGCATCCCTACCCCCGAATTGTTCAAGACTCAACTGTATATCCAAACAGTTAACAAACACGTGGAAGATGCTCATTCTTATTAGTCATCAGGGAAGTGAAAATTATGTATGTGTCTAACTGAATTACTTTGCTGTACACCTGAAACTAACACCACATTATAAATCAACTGTAAAATAAAATAAAAATTAAATTTAAAAAAACACAAGAAGCAAAAAAACAAAAACAAAATAGGATAGCACTACTCAACCTTCCAAAGGGTTAGAATTAAAGACTGAAAATTACAATTGTCAGTGATGGAGTAACTGGAACTCTTAGATGCCCCTGCTGGGAGAATAAACTGGTACAATCATTTTGAAGAACTATTTGACTGTTTCTACTAAAGCTGAACATTTGCATACCCCATGACACAGCCATCCCACTTCTAGAAATATCCCAAGAGAAATGCATGCCTCAGTGCCCTAAAATACATGTTCAGGAATGTTCATAGCACTATTATTTCCCATAGTGGAAAAAGCCCCAAATGGCCGTTAATAGAATGGATGAATAAATTAGAATATTCATAAATGGAATCCTGTATAGCAACGAAAAAGAACAAACCACTGCTATATACTATGGCATGGATGAATTTCACAAAAGTAATGTTGTTGAAAGAAGCCAGATATAAAAGAATATATACCATATGACCCTATTTACATAAGGTTCAAAACAGGAAAATCTGTATTTGAAATCAGATAGTTGATTCCATCTGAGAGAAGAGAAAAATGACTGGTTGGCATGGGGCACAAGCAGAGACTTCTGAGATGCTGGTAATACTTCATTTCTTAACCTGAGTAGGGACTGCCTTCACTTTGTGAAAATGCTTCAGCTTGTATGATTTTGATTTGAGCACTTTTCTCCATGTAAGTCTTTCTTTAATAAGAAATTTATTTTAAAAATATGTATACATATTTGGTTTTGCCTGTTTTTGATCTTAAAATAGAATCAGACTGAACGTATTCTTATATGATTTGCTTTTTCATTTAACGTTCTTATTTTGCATTTATATTTTTATATATTTATTTCATATGTTGATACATGCAACTAGAGTTTAGTACGATCATAATTGTGTTTTAGAAAAATCATTCTTGTTGTTTTGTAGAGAATGGATTTGAGGAGGAAAAACCAGTGGCAGGGAGACAAGTCAGGAGATGATTGCCAAAATTTTGGAGAAATTAGGTGGCCCGATCAAAGGCAGTGGAAATAACCGTGACAATAGGGCCTGAAATTTAAGAACTGATCTTGTGGCATTCCCATAAGATCTGGTGACTAATTGGATATTGGAAGTAGCAGAAAGTACGAGGTCTAATGTAACTTCCAAGTTTCTTTTTACATGGACCATAGGCTGGTATTCCAATATACCAGGGCTTTCCAACCCTGGCTACACATTAGAATCACTTAGAGGACTTAAACAAAAATAATAGTGTGCTTTCCCCTTCAATAAAGATCAATTAAATTGGAATATCTAAGGGGAGGGACCATGCTTTAGTACATTTTCAAGAAACCAGGTGATTTCATGTGTGGCTAGGGTTGAGAACTGTTGCACTAGACTTTAAATTTCTTGTGGGAACATCTAATTTGTCACTGAATCCTGAGAACTTGGCAAATGTTTGGCATTCAGTATATGTTTAACAATTCATAGATAAATTAAGGAATATAGGAAAGAGGACCAGGTTCTGTTGAATTTGAGATGCTGTGATACACCCATGAGATGCTGTGTAATGGAGTCTTAGGGCTCTATGGCTCTAACTACAGAGAGAACTTGGGGCTGGAATGTAAACTTAGGAAACATGACAATATGACTGGTGGTTTAAGCCAAAGGTGTAGATATAAACGTGGCTCAGGAGGGCTGTGTAGAGTGAGAAACAAGAAGAAGAGAAATCGAGGGGAATAGATGAATGAATAATCCAGTCCTTGAATTCATGGCTCATAACCTTGGTGCAGGAATTGCATTGTTTATACGTCTTCCTCTTCTACCATCCCTCCGAGGACAGGGACCCCACTTCCTATGAACAGACATTCTTGGTACAATGTCTTACCTGCCTGACTGTCAGTGTTTTGACTTTCTGCACCTCAAAGTCCCAGTGGCTGCCCCACTGGCCACGATTGCATCTATTTTAATTCCCTGGCTTTCTAAGTCTTTGGTATTTTGCTGCCATTACTTCCTTTGCTGAGTCATATTGGAACATGATTATTACAGCTGAGAGATTTTTGATGCCTGTAGAGTTCTCTACAATTTATAAAAAATATGCATATATCTTCTTTTTTTAAATAGTTTTTTTTTGATGTGGACCATTTTGAAAGTGTTTATTGAATTTGTTATAATATTGCTTCTGCTTTATGTTTTGTTTGTTTTGGCCACAAGCCTTGTGGGATCTTAGCTTCCTGACCAGGGATCTAACCACCCCCTGCGTTGGAAGGCTAAGTCTTAACTACTGAACCGCCAAGGAAGTCCCCAAAATATGCATATATCTTCTTTTTGGTAAACCTTTGGTAAATAAAAGGCTTATTGGGATTGACATATATACACTATTGATACTATGTATAAAATAGATAACTAATGAGAACCTGCTGTATAGCACAGGGAACTCTACTCAGTGCTCTGTGGTGACCTAAATGGGAAGGAAATCCAAAAAAGAGGGGATATATGTATGTGTACAGCTGATTCACTTTGCTGTATAGCAGAAACTAACACAACATTGTAAAGCAACTATACTCTAATAAAAATTTTTTTTAAAACCTTGTTTAGATGATTTTAACCTTGTGATCATCCTTAAAACCAGTAAATATGTGTTTTTTTACTATCTTAGAGAATGAAAGGATAAAAACATCCCACTTATACATAATAATATTACCCATTTCAAATGTGTTCACTAGTATATTTTTCATCATAAATATTCTCTACAGTCTGGAATAATCACCACTAGTCGGGTGCAAACAGCTTCCTCTTTGTGTCATTAAAAAAAAATGAATGAAAATGTTTTCAAATTTAAATTTTGCAAGGTTTAATTTTATGCGAAGGGATCAGACATAGCAAATTCTTATATATAAATTTATCTGATTATGGCAGAAAATATTTCTAGGCAGCAATTCATCTTACTAATATGTTATCAAGAAACTCCATTCATTAGCTAATTGCCATTTTGTTTTGGTGATCATTGCATTTAGAATAATACCTTACTTTTGTTGAATGCTTGAAAATTTGCCAAAAAAATATTTTGAATTAATAACTTGTTGAGAACTTGCTACGTTGATTGATGTGCTTGATGCTGAGAATGTTGAGATAAACAGTTCATGTTTTTAAGAAGAGGATGCTGTATCAGTCAGGGTTCCATTAGAGAAGCGGAATCAATAGGACACATTTTTATCTATCAGTATCTATATCTATCTACTTCTATATCTATATCTATAGATCTATAGATATAGATCTATATCTATATATAGATATCTATATATATAGATATAGATCTATCTATATATCTATCTACTTCTATATCTATATCTATTTCTTTATATATGGTAGTGGATATATTCTAGAGATTTGACCTTATGCAATCGTAGAAGCTAAATAGTCTGTGGGAGATTATTTCTTCTGTATCCGAAGCTTCATTCTGGAGGCAGCAGTGCAGGCATTTGAGAGGGGCAGATGGATGTGAAGTGGGGCAGCAAGGAATGGATGAGCTGTAACCCACAAGGATGGACTGGACTTCTTGTCAGTGTCTCCCTGCCTTTAATCCTTGATGGTGGAGTGTCTTTTGGTGAAGCTGGGGCTCTATATCATGGCGTTTAACAACCTCCTGACCTAGGACTCAGAGAAGCTGAAGAAGAAGCCAGCACGACCGCGAGTGCTGCGGGCGCTGAGGCCCGGCTGCTGCCCCAACCCCTCCAGGGGGCTCTGCAGAAAAGCAACACTGAGTGTGAAATGCAGCACTGCCTCAGGCTCTGCACCGAGCCTCCGAAAAGATGGCTGCTGCTTCACTTCCACCTTCCACATCCTTCCTAATGCCTCCTGCAGCCCAGACTAACCCAGAACTATGCAGGGAAGGGAATTCTGGGAAATGTAGTTGCCTTCTAGCTAAGTTGATGCGGTGCAGCTACATGTGCATGTCCGTTCCTTAGTAATGAGACACTGACAACAACCCTGGGAAGAAGTGAAGAAAATATACCCATTTTACTGATGAGGAAGGACATCGAGACTCTGAAAAGTCATGCACCGCCAAGGCCTACGTAATGAGAGAAGGGTGGAGCCAGGGTCAGAGCACACATCTCCTGATTCCCGACCCTGTGCTCTTCCAGCGCTCCCACTGCCTGTAGACTGCCGCCATGCCAAGTGTACATTACTCCCCAGTCGTATGTATGTAGATTTGATGTCTGATTTTTTTTCTGATCTCCCACAGATGAAATTCATATTGAAATCATCACCCTTTGCTCCAGTGAATCCAGGAGGACTAGATAATGAATTGTCCTTTATGAGAGGAACACTAACAAAACTTTGAAAGAACTGATTTAAATTTTAAAACAATTGATTTTGCTTTCCTCAGTTCTCTTTTTCTCCTCTCTCAGATTTTCTTCTCTGATAATTGCAGGGAGACCTATTTCAGGAATGATTTGTAATACCTGAGTGGACTGCTTGCTGGATGGAATGCTGGGACTTGGTCTCCCCAGGACTGACTCATTTCATTGCAACTGGATAACAATGTGCTATTTCTTCCAAAGATCAAAGTCTCCAACTTCCCTAAAGATTACATTGTGGGTAGAAGCAAGAAAGGAGGGGTTGAGAGTAGCGAGTGTATTTAACAAATCAATCCTCAGTAACTGAGAGCTAAAGCTCTGCAGATGGTCTAATAAGAATTCATTTTCAGTGTTGAAAAATGGTAACATCCAGGGCATAAATTCTTGTAGCTGCAAGTTAGGTTTAATTTGGTATCAGTTACTGATGTTCTGTGGAAAGTTAAATAAAAAATCATTTAACTTCTCTTTAGCTCCACTTCCTTTTATATAAAATGGGACTAATTTTTTTCCCCACTACTTCCTACAAAGACATAAACTGAAAATTAATAGCTAGTAATATAACAGTTTGGATGAAATGACAAGCTACAGCTTTGTAAGTGCAATCTTATATTTAATCTTGGCTTCCAATCAAGATTTCTGATTCTGATGACGATAAGTCCTCAAAGTGCTGAAAATCAACTGCAGTCTCATCTCCAGTAATCTCACTTACTGCAACCAGTTCAAATCATGTTTTATTTCTTTTTAGCTTTATAATCAATAACTCATGAAAAAAGCAGCCCATTAAATGATACTCTTTTTCAAGGTTTTAAAAATTAGCATTTTGGCTTGTCATATGTCTAATTCGTCCTACTAGAACTCTGCTTTGTGGAAAATTTCTAGCACAGTGCCTAAAACAGAGTATTTTATAAATATTAGTTTTATCTTCATCAGTCTGAAAAATATATCTGTGCTTTTCAGTAGAATCTTCATTTTATACCTGGTAAAATCATAGAGTTTCTTTTTGGGTTGGAAGCATTGTATTGTCAAAACTGAACTTTGTCCTTATTTCATAATTAAAGAGTTATTGACATTTATGTATTTTATTTTTATTTTGGAGATGGATTTGGGGAACTGATACATTTAGTGTTGAGCAAGAGAAATCAAGAAAGAGAAATACTCTATTTATGCTGCACCCTTTGGGGCTCTATTTTCAGAGTTGGGTTCTCTTATTCTAATGCTACTGAAAACTTGATTGGGGATTTTGTTCTGGATCCAACTTTTCAGGGACAGAGTATCCATCTTTGTTGTTCCCCTAGTTTGGTAGATACATCTGGCCCCAAGTGTCAAGGGTACAAAGGTCTCATTAAAGGTACTAAAATATGTTTGCACACTCCTTCTCAGTATGTGGATGTCAAGCCAGACACTTCACTAGCTACCTAAGGAGCCATTTCACCATCTGGAGAAGCAACCTAGCTTTTCCACACTTTTGCTTCTGATCTGGACAAAAACATATTCTTCTTAAGGAAAGGAAGAAAGAAAGCTAGGGCATCACAGTCTGGGTGTGTTGGGGGCTTGCACCATTAAAATAAATAGAAAATCCGGGTCAAGGTTGAAGGAAAGACAAACAGGTTAATTCTTAAGACATGGGACTCTGTGTCCTGGTGATCAAACAATTCTATCATACAGGTTTTTTATAAAAAAAAAAAACCTTTTCTACCTTTGGTAGAAATGGCAGAACTAAATAAAACCTGAAGAAGCCAACCAGATGGGTCATGGGTGCAGTGAAACCAAGGGGGATGTGGCCAGGCAGAGAAAGGTCTTCCAGGTATCACTCTATTTGCGCTGGAAGATGTAACGTGACCTTTGAGAGATGCACCTGAGGGACAATTACAAGGAAAGGACACCTGTAGAGGGGAGAGCAGGGATTTCAGAGAGAGAAAAAACAGCTTCCTACTTTTGCCTCATACTGGATAAAAAAGGTTGGAAGAGGCAGTGAGCAGAGAAAATTGACTAGTGTTGGTGAGTGTGGACCTTTTAGTTCCTTCTCTCTCCAGGTCCCTTTGATTCTCCAGATCGATGCTTGTTTTCCAGCTGAACCCTGGGTCCCACTCCAACATTCATAACAACATTGTTTTCCTTTTTCTATCACTTAACCAGTTCTCCCTGATGTTTTTCATAAACACCATGAGGCCAGGGCTTTGTCTCTCTTGTTCTCAGTAACATTGCTGGCATCTGGCAGAGTGACACATATGAGACACTTTACTAATATCCGCTGAGTAACTTCATGGTATCACAAACCTCCCTTCCAGTTACCTGCACAAAGCTCGGGGGTGGTCTCTGATGTGTGTCATTGATTCACACCTTGCTGTATTTTCCTGCTTCCTTCCCACTCCCCTACCCTGGTTTCCAATACCTTCATTACCTCACCCTTGGATTATTGCCATTGCTTTTTAGCTATTCCTCCCCCTTCTGGTCTTTTCTAGCAAACTGATGTTTTATTGCCTTAATAATTTTTCCTAAGCACTATTTTTTTTTAACTTATTTTATTTATTTATTTTTGGCTGTGTTGGGTCTTCGTTTCTGCACGTGGGCTTCGTTCTGCACGTGCGATGAGCGGGGGCTACTCTTCGTTGCGGTGCGCAGGCTTCTTATTGTGGTGGCTTCTCTCGTTGTGGAGCACGGGCTCTAGGCACCCGGGCTTCAGTAGTTGTGGCACGTGGGCTCAGTAATTGCGGCATGCGGGCTCCAGAGAGCAGGCTCAGTAGTTGTGGCGCACGGGCTTAGTTGCTCTGCTGCATGTGGGATCTTCCCAGACCAGGGCTTCAACCCATGTCCCCTGCATTGGCTGGTGGATTCTTAACCACTGTGCCACCAGGGAAGCCCCCTAAGCACTATTTAAATCATAATACTTTCCTGCACACAGAATGACTCCTCTTCACTTACCTCTTATCATCTAAACTGATCTAACCTCTTAATTGGGCTTACTTCCCTCATTTAATGGGGGAATTAAATGAGATCATCTAAAAAAATCCAATCTTGCGTTAACACCCACATAGTTCTACTTCTCTTTATGATTTTTTTTCAGAAGGAAGAGGTTTGGCACCCTTGAAAGTGTCTGGTTGATCATCTTGAGTGAGAGAATTGGGGCATATGGTCTGATGCACTTCTCTTTGAAAAGGCGTGGGTCATTGGGGAATAGGAGAACAGATACAGAAGTATCTGTGGTTTTGACCCAGTGGCCCCCACTAGAAGAACACAGGAAGCTCCCCAGGGCAGGTGGAGGCCCTATGGAGGTGGCAGATGGCACTAATAGGCGTGGATGTGAACAAGCATATGAGGAAAACCAGCCTGCTTTAGCCTGTGGCTGAGAAGGCTAACAAGCATGCAGCTAGCCACTATTTAATTAACAAGGCACACAATTTGAGTGTTGCATTGTGATTTCAAATAGTTATAGTTTGCATTTGATAAGTGGGGAGTAAGTAGTCTTCACTCATCCCTATGGTATTGGCTAATAATTTTTCTTAAGTTATAGAAAAGTATACACAAGAATACGAAATAGGGCTTCCATGGTGGCGCAGTGGTTGAGAGTCCGCCTGCCGATGCAGGGGACACAGGTTCGTGCTCCGGTCCTGGAAGATCCCACATGCCGTGGAGCGGCTGGGCCCGTGAGCCATGGCCGCTGAGCCTGCGCGTCCGGAGCCTGTGCTCCGCAACGGGAGAGGCCACAACGGTGAGAGGGCCGCGTACCGCAAAAAAAAAAAAAAAAAAAAAAAAAAAGAATACGAAATAGGTAAAGTTTTCTGTGATATTTATTTATTGTTTTTTATTTTATTGGAGTATAGTTAATTTACAATGTGTTAGTTTTAGGTATACAGCAAAGTGATTCAGTTAAACATATACATGTATTCATTCTTTTTTAGATTCTTTTCTCATATAGGTTATCACAGACTATTGAGTATAGTTCCCTGTGCTATGGTGGGTCCTTGTAGGTTATTTATCTTATGTAAGTTTTCTGTGATTTATATTTGAAGTAAATATGATAGAGCTTTCCTCATGCCATGCCACATAGTTTCTAGTGAAGGAAAGAGAGCACAGAGGATTTAGAATCAAAAGGACATTTTGTGGTTCATCCTGAAATATTACCCACTAAAGATGGGAAATATGAGTGGCCACTCTTTAAGTTTCTATATTATAGTCATCCTCATTTTTGTTTGGTTCATCTTTAGGCCCCTAGAACCAATTCCATCTGGGGAACTGGGGTTCAGGGACCAAACGTGTCTGGCATCTACCCAGCAGCACCATATTTCCATGAATTTTTTTCTCTGGAATTGTCCACATGAAATGTCTATCCCAGACCAAGTGGACTTCTAACTGGACCCTCTGTTTCCCTAAACTTAGATGGCAGACTGAACATCAGGGTGATTCAGTAATAGAACCATGGGATGGGGAATCAGAAAGAAACCTCACAGACCTGCTAAGAGGCCAAACATCAGCTCTAAACCAGCATTGTCGCCTTGTGCAAGTCAGTTATCCCTCATAAGTCTCAAGGCCCTCACTTGTCAAATGTGGACATTAGTTCAGAAAGCCCCAGATCTTGAGGGTTACATGATATAATGTACAGGCAAGTTCTTTACACATTTTAAAGTGGGGCATGGCTCTGAGCTGTTATCCCGTCTTGTACTGTTCTCTGATTTCATGTATTTCTCCAAGGAAGAGGCCGTAACTTCTCATTTTGTCTTCCCTGACACATCTTTCGTTCTAGAGATGCTGTGGGACAGAGAGCAGAAATTATACAACTAAACTGTCATACGCATCCAGATAGGTGCTAAAACCTAAATTTGGTGTCCCCTCTTAACTCCTCACAGGGCTTGCTGCAGCCATTTGCCACAGCTGACCACTGAAAAATCTTATTTTGAGAATACATGGCTAAATGGAAATGCTTTGAAAGTAGGACTATTAGGCTGTAGGGAAACTTAGAAAAGACAGAGACTTTCTGATGTGGGATTTAGAGCCAGACACACAGCATATACTCTCTTTTGTTGGGAGCCTTAGGTATTTTGCTTTATTTGGTCACTTGTGTACAGCTGCTCAGGACACAGTTCTCTTTAGGGGCAAACACAGCTGAAGGATGTACAATCTTCAGAAGACAGCTGGGAGACAAAACCTTATGAGATTATGTCACCCTTTGCCTCTTAATAATTGAGCAACATTATGGTCATCCCTTGTTATACAAGGGGCATTTGTTCCAGGACCTCCATGAACACCAAATCCGCTGATGCTAAAGTCTCTCATGTAAAGTGGAATAGTACAGTCATCCCTCCACATTCACAGATTCAACCAAACATAGATGCAGAACCTGCAGATAAGGAGGGCTAGCTGTGTATAATTTGACATGTTTGTACACTATTTTTTAACCCATGTAACAGGTTTTTAAGCGTACATTATTGTTGACTGTAGTTACAATGTTGTGTAGCCGAGCTTATTTTTCTCGCTTAACTGAAACTTAACGCCCATTGATTAGTAACTTCTCATTTCCCCTTTCCTTCAGCCCTGGCAACCACCATTCTACTCTTTGATTCCAGACATTTAACTATTCTTGAAACCTCATATAAGTGGAATCATGCAGTATTCATCCTTTCGTGACTGGTTTATTTCACTTGGCAAAACGTCCCCCAGCTTCACCCACATTGTCACATATTGCAGAATTTCCTTCTTTTGAAAGGCAGGGTAATATTCCATTGTATGTGTACACCACATTTTCTTTATGCATTTATCCATTGATGGTTATTTAGGTTGTTACCATGTCTTGGTTATTGTGAATAGAGCTGCAATGAACATAGAAATGCTAATATCTCTTCAAGATCCTGATTTCAATTTTTTTGATAAATATGCAGAAGTGGGATTGCTCTATCATATGGTAGTTCTATTTTTAATGCCTTGAGGAACTTGCATACTCTTTTTCATACAGCTACACCATTTTGCATGCTCACCAGCAGTTGTATAGTTGACCCTTGAACAACATGGGGGTTGGGAGTGCTAACCCCATTTCCCACCCTGTTAAAAATCCACCTGTGACTTTACAATTGGCCTTCCTATCTGCGGTTTTGCATACGGATTCAACCAACCTCAGATCATGTAGTACTGTAGTACATATTTATTGAAAAAAATTCTATGTATTAGTGTACCTGTGCAGTTCAAACCTGTGTTGTTCAAGGGTCACCTATATACTGTATTTTAATGGCTATTATATTCCCCTGGTTCAAAGGTGCTTTGCCCTTGGCTAACCATCTTCCAGAAGGAGGCACCAGAAGGTACCTCTAAATGTGTTTATAACTTCATACTTATAAGCTTCTTCTCTTCCTTTTGCCGTGATAGATAGACTCAGCTAGAACTGCCAAGTACAAAGAAAAAACTTCAGCAAGGATGAAGTAATCTGAGTCTCTGACCAAACCTGCTAAATATTAATTAAAAGTGGATGGTCACACAATTTTAAAACATGAAGTTTTTAAGAGCTCTGAGCATAAGACGTCTGATCTTACTCTTTTCTTAAACACCATGGTAGATGGACAATTTTAGCAGAGAGAAGAAAGACTCAAAGTGGTAAAACTAGCACTTACCATTTGCAAGGTGCTCGTACTTCTACACCCTCTATATCCATGAACTGAATTCAGTAATTCTCTCAGCATCCTTCAAGGTAGGGACAGTTATGATCTGTATTTTATGGAAGCTGATTAATGGAGAAGTGAAGAAGCATGCCCACATCACATAGACAGTAACTGGCAAAGCTAGACTTTCCACCCAGGGCCTGTCTCTATAGCTGGTGCTCAGAACCACTGCTTTGTCTCCTTTGTAATAGGTGAGCAGATCTGCGATCAAGGCAGTTAGAGGGGCTCTCCGCTTCTGTTAGCTTGGGTAACTGAAGACTCCTTTGCAGACTCAGACCCATGTGGCACCTGAGTCAATCCTGAGGAGAGCGAGAAGCCCATTAGCAACTCAGGTGAATACAGAATTATTTGTGCTGGCACAGACCCAATGTCCCTGGAGTGAATCCTGACTGTCCCCTGCCATCAGTCACAATTTGAGCTTTCCCTAATCTTTGCTCTATTGGCCTTGGCCGCTGGATGAGGCTTCAGCTCAATTCTCCAACCCGAATTTTATATCCCTGAGACTGGGACCACTCTGAATTCCAACCAGCTTCTCTGCAGCTCTGGGTTTGGCCTAGCTTTTACAAGTCTTCTCAGGATGGAAGGTGAGAAAAATCAGATCTTTCTCTTGATGTCCTCAGCCACTGACTGGGATTCTGCTGTGAATAGCTTGGAACCAATGTTAGCCTTTAATTACCCTGGCTGTTCACAACCTACCATAGCCATTTGGCCCTATTGATGGATCAGTTAACTTGCTCTGACGATGTCTTACAGATAAATGCTAGTATAGGAGGCCCTCCTATAGCTGAGGTTAGATTTTCCAGTCCACTTCCAACTGCCTGTCCCCTGTCTTTCCTATCAGCTTTTGTCACAGCTTGCCTGATGCTCTGACATGCTTGAATTAGGATAATTCCCTTTATACAGAACCCCCGGGCAGAGGTATTGTCAGTTCTGTGCAGCTCCTCAAGTTCCACAACCAGGACCAGCCTGGAAAACTGTGAAGCCAGAGGTCTTTGATGCCACGTGGTGCCCTCACATTACCCAGATACCCTCACTCTCTCACCCTTTCCTTGCCTCTTCTTTCTCATATGTTTGGGCCCAGCTGTTAACATTAGTGACAATGATATTCAGGTAAACCGCTCAGAGATGATGCAGAGGGTTATGAAGGACTCAGTGGATAATGCAGCAACAAAAGCATTTTTAAAGTTAGAAAAAAAAATCAAACCAAATGTTTGCAAGGAAACCAACATTAGCAGTATTCCTTTAAATTTATAATATATCTTCTTTGTTCG
The DNA here is from genome assembly GCF_059928025.1 of Delphinapterus leucas. Classification (NCBI taxonomy): domain Eukaryota; kingdom Metazoa; phylum Chordata; class Mammalia; order Artiodactyla; family Monodontidae; genus Delphinapterus; species Delphinapterus leucas. The sequence continues at coordinate 27,180,241 of NC_143140.1, forward strand.
TGTGTATGTTTTGACCACTTTCATCACCATACAAAGATATTATTGACTATTATTATTGACTATATTCCCCACGCTGTACATTTCCTATCCATGACTTACTTACTTTGTACCTGGAAGTTTGTGCCTCTTAATCTCCCTCACCTGTTTCCCTCATGCCCTCACCGCCTCTCCTCTGGCAGCCACCTCTTTGCTTTCTGTATCTCTGACTCTGTTTCTGTTTTGTTATGTTTGTTCATTTGTTTTGTTTTTTAGATTCCAGTGAAATCATGTGGTATTTCTCTCTCTGACTTATTTCACTCAGCATAATACCCACTAAGTCCAACCATGTTGTCGCAAATGGCAAGACTTCATTCTTTTTTTGGCTGAGCACTAGTGCATTTTATATATATGATATATAAACATACACCTCACATCTTCATTCATTTATTGATGGACCCTTGGGTTGTTTCCCTATCTTGGCTATTGTGAATAATGCTGCAATGAACATAGGGGTGCATATATCTTTTCGATAAATATTCTTTTGGATTTTCTTTGGATAAATACCCAGAAGTGGAATTGCAGGAACATATGGTTGTTCTATTTTCAATGTTTTGAAGAACCCACATACTGTTTTCCATAGCGGCTGCACCAATTTACATCCCCACCAACAGTGCCTGACGATTCCCTTTTCTCCACACCCTCGCCAATGCTTGTTATTTCTTGCCATCTTGGCGTGGTTTGTCATGCACCAAAGCTGACGGATGGATGCATGTTATCTCATTTGATCCCCATGATTGCCCTACAGTGAGAACAGGACGAAGATGCTTAACTTGTAAGTGGCAGAGCGAGGAACAGGACCTGGGTAGCTCTCAACTCCTATGCACCTGTGTTCTCCAACGCACCCCGCCCCCCCCGCCCCTCTGCTTCTCAGTCGGCCCGAGGAGTATCTGATGAGATCGAGTGGAATAGTGAAACACTGGATTAGAAAGAGCTTTAGGGATAACCTGTACTCCTCTCTCATCGCGCACTTGAGGCATCTGAGGCCTGGGAGGGTTTGCCTAGGTTCTTAAAGCTCGGAAGGTACGTAGCAGGGATGCTGTCCCCAGGTTTGTCCCTCACTCTCCTTCTCATGCTCTCTGCTTCATGAACCTCTCTACTCCACCTGCAGGCCCCCCAAAATTCACTGTCTTAAAGCGAGATAGTGACAGTAAGGTGGTATTGTGGTGGGGACATTTTAGGTTTATGACAAGCACGAGTATGTGTTTGTGTGTTTGGTGTGGGCTGCTTTTAGAACTCTGAAATTAACAAGAGGTAGCCAGCTGCCTCTTCGCCTGCCTAAAGTTTACCTTCAGCAGTGGATTCCCCTTCTCAGAGAGAGCAGATGGCCTCCTTCTAGAAGCACATTACTGGTAACAGTTTCTCCCTGTTGTTTAGCAGTAGCGCTGCCTAAAAGCCTGGTGTGAAGGAACCTCTGGAGAAGAGGTACCTCTGTCCAGAAAAGGAAAGGGAAATAGACCCTGATTTTAGACAAGTCACACACAGGGGCATACAGAGAGCAGAACTTAACTCTACTGTGGCCTCCTGGGCAGAGGGCTGCCACTTCTACATCTTTATTTCTTTTCATCCCCATAAAGACCTTTCTTTGCCAATCTGTATGTATTCAAACAGCCATCCACCAACCTTTGGGGTGCAAGTAAAGCACCTCAACCTTACCCCCGCCTTGCCCCAAGCCTGAACAGAGGCCTGAAAATGGGGGGTACCACTATGAACCAGCACTTTTCCTCTGTTAGTGTTGATTTGCAGCCCTTCCCTTTCAGGTCTACTACTTTAGGTATATTGTTTCTATTCTGTGAAATGTCTCCCTTTAGAGATTGTTTCTAAGAAGGTAATTAGATAGGCAGACAGAAATAGGATGTGCAGTAATGAGAGCAGGCTGTATGGTCTGGGAAGGTTTTTCATGCCTGTAATGGGGAGAGGGCCAAAGCAAGATTACTGGTGTTTAGTAAAGTGGCAGGTACAATTGTCTCTTTTCCCTTATCAAATTACAACCCTCTTGTTATTCCATTTCCTGACTTTGAATTCTTCCTTTTGTAAAGTTATATACTAACTGGAGAAATGGAACACCTTATCATTGCCAACATAGATATGTATATATATAATATATATTTTTTTAAAAAAAAATAAGAAAATAGGGGAAATGTACTTGAATCTTAATCGCTTGTTTTTTTTCTAGAGCATTTCTTTTGTGGTTCTCCTTTCTGAGTCTTAGGTGGCTTACCTGTGTATCAGAAGCATAGCGAGAGGGAGAAGGGGAAGAGCAAGGCCATGGCCCTGGGGATTCAGGCAGCAAGATAAAGCCTCCTCTCCTCCCCGCACTGAGGGAGGAAACAGGAAGTGATGGGGATGGCCTGACTTTAGCCCTACAGAGACCTTTATTTTATTTAGTTATTTATTTTTTGATAGTAACCTTGGACTTGGGTGTGATCAATAGTGATATGTGCGTGGAGAAACAAACAAAATAGGGGTGAATTAACAGAAGTATAGTCTCTACAGCAGCCTTTAAATCATTTGATTGTAAGAGGTGAATTCTTTTAAATAATTTAAAAAGAGGAATAACAAAAAATGGCATTATGCACACTTCTTAGACAAGATACAACTAATTTGGCTAAATATTGGATAAGGGGAGCTGAAAGCCCTGGGGAAAATTCAAGTGACTGGTTTCATCCAAGTCTTCTATATATATGTGGGCAATAGCTGTCATTGTCATATTAGGAAAATTGAGAAGAGAAGATAGATGTAATTGTCTATTCGTGTCACTGCATTGCTCAGAATCCTTGAGTAGCTTCTGAGTTTTACTCTAGATATCCAGTGAAAACTTCTAGCCCTGGCCTTCAGAACTGCACACCACGCTTACCTTGCTTGTCTGCTCTCATCTCCAGCATCCAGCAGGAACCCTCTTCTGCAGCACAAGCAACCTCCCTGTAGGATCCTGAGGTCAGATTTTCCATTCTCCCTATTCATTAGGTTCACACTCTGAGCAGGTGCTCAACCAGCCCTAGAGATTTTGCTCGGGTTCCTTGCACGCACTGGAGTCTCCAGATATCTCATCTTGTGTGCTCCTACCCAGGATCAGGTTAGTGTTTTTGTTTGTTTATTTATTTATTTTCTTTTGGCTGCACTGCACGGCATGCGGATCTTCCAGGACCAGGGATCAAACCCCCGCCCCCTGCAGTGGAAGTGCAGAGTCTTATTATTTTCTTTTTTTAACATCTTTATTGGAGTATAATTGCTTTACAATGGTGTGTTAGTTTCTGCTTTATAACAAAGTGAATCAGTTATACATATACACATGTTCCCATATATCTTCCCTCTTGCGTCTCCCTCCCTCCCACCCTCCCTATCCCACCCCTCTAGGTGGTCACAAAGCACCGAGCTGATCTCCTTGTGCTATGCGGCTGCTTCCCACTAGCTATCTATTTTACATTTGGTAGTGTATATGTGTCCATTGCCACTCTCTCACCTCGTCACAGCTTACCCTTCCCCCTCCCCATATCCTCAAGTCCATGCTCTAGTAGGTCTGTGTCTTTATTCCCGTCTTACCCCTAGGTTCTTCATGACCTTTATTTTTTTTTCCTTAGATTCCATATATATGTGTTAGCATACAGTATTTGTTTTTCTCTTTCTGACTTACTTCACTCTTAGATCCATCCACCTGACTACAAATAACTCAATTTCGTTTCTTTTTATGGCTGAGTAATATTCCATTGTATATATGTGCCACATCTTCTTTATCCATTCATCTGTTGATGGACACTTAGGTTGCTTCCATATCCTGGCTATTGTAAATAGAGCTGCAATGAACATTGTGGTACATGACTCTTTTTGAATTATGGTTTTCTCAGGGTATATGCCCAATAGTGGGATTGCTAGGTTGTATGGTAATTCTATTTTTAGTTTTTTAAGGAGCCTCCATACAGTTCTCCATAGTGGCTGTATCAATTTACAATCCCACCAACAGTGCAAGAGTGTTCCCTTTTCTCCACACCCTCTCCAGCATTTATTATTTCTAGATTTTTTGATGATGGCCATTCTGACTGGTGTGAGATGATATCTCATTGTAGTTTTGATTTGCATTTCTCTAGTGATTAATGATGTTGAGCATCCTTTCATGTGTTTGTTGGCAATCTGTATATCTTCTTTGGAGAAATATCTATTTAGGTCTTCTGCCCATTTATGGATTGGGTTGTTTGCTTTTTTGTTATTGAGCTGCATGAGCTGCTTGTAAATTTTGGAGATTAATCCTTGGTCAGTTGCTTCATTTGCAAATATTTTCTCCCATTCTGAGGCTTGTCTTTTCGTCTTGTTTATGGTTTCCTTTGCTGTGCAAAAGCTTTTAAGTTTCATTAGGTACCATTTGTTTATTTTTGCTTTTATTTCCATTTCTCTAGGAGGTGGGTCAAAAAGGATTTTGCTGTGATTTATGTCATAGAGTGTTCTGCCTATGTTTTCCTCTAAGAGTTTTAGAGTGTCTGGCCTTACATTTATGTCTTTAATCCATTTTGAGCTTATTTTTGTGTATGGTGTTAGAATTTCATTCTTTTACATGTAGCTGTCCAGTTTTCCCAGCACCACTTATTGAAGAGGCTGTCTTTTCTCCACTGTATATTCTTGCATCCCTTATCAAAGGTAAGTTGACCATATGTGTGTGGGTTTATCTCTGGGCTTTCTATCCTGCTCCATTGATCTATATTTCTGTTTTTGTGCCAGTACCATACTGTCTTGATTACTGTAGCTTTGCAGTATAGTCTGAAGTCTGGGAGCCTGATTCCTTCAGCTCCGTTTTTTGTTCTCAAGATTGCTTTGGCTATTTGGGGTCTTTTGTGTTGCCATACAGATTGTGAAATTTTTTGTTCCAGTTCTGTGAAAAATGCCAGTGGTAGTTTGATAGGGATTGCATTGTATCTGTAGATTGCTTTGGGTAGTAGAGTCATTTTCACAATGTTGATTCTTCCAATACAAGAACGTGGTATATCTCTCCACCTATTTGTATCATCATTAATTTCTTTCATCAGTGTCTTTTATAATTTTCTGCATACAGGTCTTTTGTCTCTTTAGGTAGGTTTATTCCTAGATATTTTATTCTTTCTGTTGCATTGGTAAATGGGAGTGTTTTCCTAATTTCACTTTCAGATTTTTCATCATTAGTGTATAGGAATGCCAGAGATTTCGGTGCATTAATTTTGTATCCTGCTGCTTTACCAAATTCATTGATTAGCTCTAGTAGTTTTCTGGTAGCATCTTTAGGATTCTCTATGTATAGTATCATGTCATCTGCAAACAGTGACAGCTTTACTTCTTTTTTCCGATTTGCATTCCTTTTATTTCTTTATCTTCTCTGATTGCTGTGGCTAAAACTTCCCAAACTATGTTGAATAAGAGTGGTGAGAGTGGGCAACCTTGTCTTGTTCCTGATCTTAGTGGAAATGCTTTCAGTTTTTCACCATTGGGGACGATGTTGGCTGTGGGTTTGTCATATATGGCCTTTATTATGTTGTGAAAAGTTCCTTCTATGCCTACATTCTCCAGGGTTTTTATCATAAATGGGTGTTGAATTTTGTCGGAAGCTTTTTCTGCATCTATTGAGATGATCATATGGTTTTTCTCCTTCAATTTGTTAATATGGTGTATCACGTTGATTGATTTGCATATATTGAAGAATCCTTGCATTCCTGGGATAAACCCCACTTGATCATGGTGTATGATCCGTTTAATGTGCTGCTGGATTCTGTTTGCTAGTATTTTGTTGAGGATTTTTGCATCTATGTGCATCAGTGATATTGGCCTGTAGATTTCTGTTTTAGTGACATCTTTGTCTGGTTTTAGTATCAGGGTGATGGTGGCCTTATAGAATGAGTTTGGAAGTGTTCCTCCCTGTGCTATATTTTGGAAGAGTTTGAGAAGGATAGGTGTTAGCTCTTCTCTAAATGTTTGATAGAATTCGCCTGATCTTCACCATTTTTAGGTGTACCGTTTAATAGTATTAAGTACCTTCATATTGTTGTGCAGACCTCACCACAATCCATCTCTAGAACTCTTTTCATCTTGCAAATCTGAAACTCTGTACCTGTTAAACAATAACTCCCTATTTACCACTCCCCCCATCCCCTGGCAACTACCATTCTGCTTTCTGTCTCTATGAATTGGACTACTCTAGGTACCTCATGTAAGTGGTTCCTTTTTCTGAATGAATTATTTCACTTAGCTTAATGTCCTTAAGGTCCATCCATGTTGTAGTATATGTAAGAATTTTCTTAAAAATAAGGCTGAATAATATTCCATTGTGTCATGCAAAACATTTTGCTTGTCTTTTCACCTATCAATGGACATATGGGTTGCCTCATTATTATAGTTATTGAGAATAAGTCTGCTATCAACGTGGGTGTACAAATATTTCTTTGAGACCCTGCTTGCAATACTTTTGGGTATATCCCAGAAGTGGAATTGCTGGATCACGCGTAAATCTATTTTTAATTTTTTGAGGTACCACCATACTGTTTTCCACAGTGGCTGGGCTATTTTACATTCCTACCGACAGTGCAAAAGTGTTCCAGTTTCTTCACATACTTGCCAACACTTCTGTGATCTATCCTGGAGAATATCCCATGTGCACTTGAGAAGAACATGTATTCTGTTTTTGTTGAGTAAAATTTTTCTCTGTATGTCTGTTAGGTGTAGTTGTTTTATGGTGTTGTTCAAGTCCTTTTTTTAAAAACGTATCATATGTCTGGTTGTTCTATCCATTATTGGGAATGGGGCATTGAAGTCTCCAACTATTATTGTGGAATAGGGTTCCCTTTTCTCCACATCCTCACCAACATTTGTTATTTCTTGGCTTTTTTGATGATAGTCATTCTGACATGTGTGGGGTGATATCTCACTGTGGTTTTGATTTGTATTTCTCTAATGATTAATGATGTTGACCACCTTTTTATATATCTGTTGGCCATTTTTATGGTTCCTTTGGAGAAATGTCTATTCAGGTCTTTTACCTATTTTTTTTTCCAGTAATATGTTTTGTTTTTGTTTTTATAAAAGGTATACCTAGGACATAATTTTTTTTCCTTAAGACATATTTATAAGGAATTTTTTTAACATAAAGGGATAGAAAAAGATAGACCATGCAGTTATAAATCAAAGTATAGCTGATATAATGATATTAATTTAAATTAAATAACCCTTAAGACAAGAAGCATTATTAGCAAAAAGAAAAAATATCATTACATAGAAAATAATTTGCTAGGAATATATAATCAGAAACATGTATTCTTTTAAGAAAATAATCCTCAAAAATATAGAGAGTAAAAACTGAACAAATTGCAAGGAGAGATTGACTAATATGTAATTTAAATGGGGATTTGTTTTTTTTAATTTTTATTGGAGTATAGTTGATTTACAATGTTGTGTTAGTTTCAGGCGTACAGCAAAGTGAATCAGTTATACATATACATATGTTGACTCTTTTTTTAGATTCTTTTCCCATATAGGCCATTACGGAGTATTGAGTAGAGTTCCCTGTGCTATACAGTAAGTTCTTATTAGTTATCTATTTTATACATACTAGTGTATATATGTCAATCCCAATCTCCCAGTTTATTCCTCCCCCCCATCCCCTAGTAACCATACATCTGTTTTCTACATCTGTGACTCTACTTCTGTTTTGTAAATAAGTTCAATTTTTTAATTGTATATTTGTATGTATTGCAAAATGATCACTGAAATGTCTAACATGTGTCACCATACAAACTTGCAAAATTTTTTTCTTGTGATAACTTTTAAGATTTATTCTCTTAGTAACTTCCAAATATGCTATACAGCATTATTTTCTTTATTTTTAAATCAGGTTAAAAAATTTTTTTTTTGCTCATCAGTGTTGACAATGGAGACAAGTTTGGATAGTGATCCATCTTACTTCTGCAGGGCGACTATGACACATGGCCACGCTCTTACTGGAAAGGTTGTCCCTCTCATTCCTCCTTGCTTGTCCAATTGTGTGGTCTGATGATTGTGCCTTGATCACAGTCATCCACAGATTACATGTGTAGGTGTGTCTCCTAGGTGAGATCTTCACTGGTTGGTATCCTGTTGATAATAGTAATTTTTCTATAGAAAAATTACTATTACATAGCTGATGTTGTAATAACTTGAAAAATATCAAAGCATTGCTTTTAGAAATCAATACACCTATTTGTAATGCTTGTTGTTTTTGTGGCTTTGAGGTGCTAGTACATTATTTTTCTCCATCCTGATGCTTCTCTCCTTTCATGATCCTTCACTTCTGCTGAACGGTCTTTGTCCAAAAATAACAGTAGGAATGCTCAATACAAATTTTAAAAATTCTTTATTGTATTTTACGTGTAAATGATTTACAAACGTATTATTAATTCTTTCCCCAAAAGCTAATAGAAGAGATTCTATTATTACATCTTGTAGATGAAGAAGCTAAACCCCACATGTTACACAGATGAGTAAATTTTAAATCCATTGCTCTTTCCATTTCTTCATGCTAAATCCTTTGCTTGGTCCTTCAGAATCTTTTCCATGCTGTAGTCAATCTGAAACATCCAGCTCATCAGATAATGTGTTATCCCTCATGCCCCAAATTTGCATATTTCACAGGAATATTGATATTTTTACATAAAAGAAATGATTAGCAATAAGATTTCTAGACCACTTGCTTAGTAATGTCACTTCCAGTTATAACTGAGTGGAAGAAGTCTCCTTAGCCCCCAGCATTTAAAATTGAGTTATTCCTGAGATTGTAAATAAAAGGCTAAATGTGGTCTGTCCACCTTCCTCAGCATCCGTGGTGGCAGGGTGCACTCTTAACTGCAGAGAGAGGTCAGAGGTAAAGTCACAGAAGGCCAGTGCTAGGAGAGACCTTAACAGCCATCCAGCCCAGAGCCTCGCCTAGGGTCAAGGAAGATGAGGCTGGAGGTGGGGCATGGGGGTGGGATGGAGAGCCTGCTAGAATCCTGTGATGAGCTGGAGGAGAGTTGAGGCTAGGGCCTGGGTCTCCCTTCTTATGTTTCATCAGAAGACTCTCAACTGACACATTTGTACCTGAATCCAGAACAAATTTTCTACCCTGTGAGGTGCTTGTACAAATAGAATTTCAGAATAATAAGGATGCTAATAAAAACCAGTTCCTGCCAAGAAGAGCTAACCTAACATTACTACTGATACATATGTACATTACCCTAAAAAGGTACATTCCTCAGCAAGGTGAAAAGGATTTGCAGGTGACACAGTTCAGACAGGTTCCTTGTCTGAACAAGAACATAGTGCACTATTTTGCGTCTTGCCTGTGGGCAGGATGCATATTTCAATTAGTCAATCAGCAAGTGATCACTGTATGTGCCCAGCACTCTGCAAGGCCTCCTGAAGGATGCCAAGAAGGTTTCCTGCCTATGGGGAGCTTCTAATGTAGTTGGGAGGCCCAATTAACACCCACAGAATAATTAGGAACAATTAAATACAAAACTGAAAATTATCGACCCAGAGTTCAACAGACGAAATCTGGGTGTTGAGACCTCCTCTCCCACCGCCTTCCCCCGCCATCAGTACAATTGCAACTTCACCTGGATGTGATCAATAAGAAAAATGGGGAAGTGTCAGCAACTCTTGCACAGGTAGAACGGTGTTGTATGGGAACCATTCTTGGCACAGTGGGATAAGATCCCTGATGTAAACTCAGAACGAACTCTTTGCCCAGCCCAGCCTTGTATGTTTTAGCCATTCTATGTTCCCTTGAGCTTCTGGCCCACCCTGATAACCAAGGCCTGAGCTCTTTTGCCACATTCAGGGTCAACCTTTTTAAGAGTTTGAACTTGTTCTTTCTCAAACTCTGCATCTTCCTTGTTTCTTCAGAGCCCTGGCCTTTCACCTCTTCTCCCGACTGGACCTCTGACTTGCCCTTCTGCTGAGTCTCAGTACTATTCCTCTGGTACTAATGGTGGCCATTATAGTGGATATATTTTATATCCACCCATTGTGTTAGGTTATCTCTCCACTGAGGGTAACATCTGACTCAGTCAAGCCTCTAGCCTGTCACAAAAATGCTTACCTGTGGGGCTGGGATTTCCTTGCAAAAGGCACCTGAACTATGCATTCAATCCTTCCTATATTAACTTTTCAATCATTTGCTGAGAAATTACTAAACTGGGCACTGTGCTAGTTGTCAGAGTTATAGAAACATTGAAACATGGTCCCTTCCACAAGGAATCAGTTCTCGGTCTAGTGTGGGAGACAGATAAGAATATAAGAAAGTTCAATGTCCTGAGTTAAAGTTTTGAGAGCTATAATCGCAGGGCACTTTGAAAATACAGCTGTGGAATGTTGATCCATACTGAGGACATGTGTGTTGGGGGAGTGACAGTAGGATGAGGTCTCAGGAAAGGTTTCTGAGCAGAGCTGAACTAACAAATAATACCTGCTGAAATTTTTGAGCAACCATGAAGATTATTGTCTTCTTACAAGAGCCTGGAAGATCCACACACATTTTTGTATTTGGGAATGAGTCATTTCAGTCCCTTGTCATCTCAGTTGAATTGCTTGTGAGTAGGTGCAGGGTTAATAGCCATGCCTCTATTAAATGTTAGCAAGAGGAATACATTTATGAAAAATGCCTAGCATTTTGCTGGAATTGTCTCAGAAACCACCAAAGTGTGCTGATTCCTACCTGAGCCAGCACTTGCGGGAAAGCAAAATAGGATCTGAAGAGATGCAGATGTGGTGAACTTGTGTACTTCTTTTCTAAAGACGTAATTAATGCATGTGGCACAACATTCAAAAAGTAGAAAAGGGGCTTCCCTGCTGGCACAGTGGTTGAGAGTCCGCCTGCCAATGCGGGGGACGCGGGTTCGTGACCCGGTCCGGGAAGATCCCACATGCCGCGGAGCGGCTGGGCCCGTGAGCCGTGGCCGCTGAGCCTGCGCGTCCGGAGCCTGTGCTCCACAACGGGAGAGGCCACAGCAGTGAGAGGCCCGCGTACCACAAAAAAAAAAAAAAAAAAAAAAAAAAAAAAAAAAAAAAAAGTAGAAAAGGTGGTATGGTATGAAGGGAGTCTAATTCCTTCCCTGGCCCCCCATTTCCTAGTACTCTCTTTGGAGGCAATCCATGTTACCAGTTTCTTATGCACCCAAAGATGGTCTATGCATTTAGAAGTGTGTATGTATATATATATTCATATATCTTATATTCATATTTCCCCACGTATAATAATTGTAGCACACCATTCTGTGCCTTGCTTTTTCTCACTTTATTACCTCATCAAATATTTGTTGCAAGTCTAATGTGTGCTATACAACAGTAAGCAGAAGAAAAATTCATGCCCTCAGGAAGCTTATATTTCAAAATATCTTTCCATATCACTACATTTGTTCCTGCTTCTTTATAATAGCTTCATAATCTATCTTTGCATGGATGTGCCATAATTTATTTTACCAGACCTTTATTTGTGGATACTTAGTTTGTTTCTAATCTCCTATCTAGTGGCTATCCTTGTATATAGAGTGCCTGGAAGAGAGCTTTCAATAGAGTAGGCACTCATTTGTTGAATGAATGGATAAATCCTTTCACACATGTAGGGGTATATTTGGGGATAAGTGACTAGAGGTTGAATCCATAAGTCAAAGGGTACGTGCATTTTAACTTTCAAAAGATATTGCTAAATTTTCTCAATTTATGTTTGAAGCAATTTATACTCTCACCAGCAATATACATGAGTAAAGTCCTGTTTCTCCTTACCACCATATATCAATCTGATGAGTTAAAATGCTACGCCATTTAATTTTAATTTGTATTGCCCAGAATGAAACTAAGCATCTTTTCTTATGCTGAGAGGTCATTTGCTTTTTTTCTGTGAGCCATCTATTCACACCCTCTACTCTTCTACTGCATCGATGGTCTTCTACTTATTGGTTGTAGAGCTTATTATATATCAAAAAAAGATTCCTTTGCTGTGATATGAGTTGCAAATATTTTTCTCAGTCTGTTAGTCTTCGATTCTGCCTGTGAATTTTTGCAATGTTGTATACATTTTCTTTATTTTTCTGTAACTGAATTTACATAAAATTCAATCATTTGTTTCATGGCTTTTACCTTTTGTGTTAAGAAAGATCTTCTTCCCTCTGAAAAATTTTTTAAATTCTATGATTTCTTCTTGCATTTTTATGCTTTTATTTTTTACAGTTAAATCTTTGATACATATGAAATTTAGTGTGAACATGTGAAGTAGGGATCTCATTTTTTTCAGATGGTTATCCCATCCCATTTCCCAATAACATTTATTGAGTTGTCTATCTTTTATTTCCTGATATGAAAACATCACTATTATTTTTATCACATATCTTCTTAACTAAATATTGTAATATTTTCATCTTTTTTTTAGATTTTTCAGTCTGCTCTACTAAGCTGAGATTCAGTTGAGCTTTAATGTGGCTGCCTGTAAAAGAAAACCCAAATAATAGTTGTTTAAACAAGACAGGATTTTATTTCTCTCTCACATAACATGAAGGTTGGAGGAAGCAGTCAGCACTGTAGCAGTGGCGGTACAATATCATAAAAATACCAAATTCTTTCCATCATTCTGCTGTGAAAACTTTCGTGCTGACTTCCAGCCTCAAGTGCCTCATGGTGACAGTATGGCTGCTGTAGTTCCAGCAACCATATATAAATTTTAAGCAGGGTACAGCCACTGTGGAAAATAGTATGGAGGTTCTTCAAAAAACTAAAAATAGAACTACATATGATCCCCTTTTGATCCCACAACTCCAATCTTGGGTATACGTCTGAAAAAAAAAAGAGAAAACGTAATTCAGAAAGATACATGCATCCCAACATCACAGCAGCATTATTTACAGTAGCCCAGATATGGAAGCAACCTAAGTGGGATGAAGAAGGTGTGGCATTAGATATACACACCACACACACACACACACACACCCCACATATATACACAATGCAATACTACTCAGCCATAAAAAAGAATAAAAATTTGCCATTTGCAACAACATGGATGGACTTGTAGGACATTATGCTTAGTGAAATAAGTCAGACAGAGAAAGATAAAAACTGTATGTTATCACTTATATGTGGAACCTATAAAATGAAACAAACTAGTGAATATAACCAAAAAGAAACATACTCACAGATAAAGAGAACAAACTACTGGTTACCAGTGGGGAGATGAAGTGGGGAGGGGCAAGGTACAAGTAGGGGGTTAAGAGATACAAATTACTATGTATAAAATAAATAAGCTACAAGGATATATTGTACACATTGTACATTAGCGTTCTCACCTTGGCATCTGGATAAATCAGTAGTTGGGATGAGAACCAGAAGTCAGAGGATGGGCTTTAGCACAACAGCATCTCGATGCCTCCGCCCGCCCTCTCCTCTCCTCATTGCATCCTCAGCCATGCGCTCAGTCTGTTGTTCTTCCCCTTACTCCTTATTCATGCATTCATTCCAAAAATAACTACTGAACACTTACTGCACACTGGCTTCTAAGGATACAGCAGAGAGCAAGACAAAAGGTCTACCTTTGTGGAGCTTAGTAGTAAGCAGAGAAGATATGCTGTTAACTAACCAAATTACAATAAAGTGTCTAGCTGTGTCTACCCCATCTTGCTGTCATTCACCTCCAAAGTCTACATCTTTTCCCTTCTCTCTGTCTGGGCATATGGAAACTAGGGTTGAGGGGGTAGACAAGGAACAGAGGAGGTGACTCTTTTCCTATGTTCTCCAAACCTTGTACTTTTGGGGGTAGAGTACTCAGTTTTCAATTTAATGTTAAAGATATTTTTTATTTCCAAACTTAAGTTACAATTCACATCATAGTGTCACCTTACAAACTGTAAAGCATTTTAGAATTTGCAAAGTCCTTTTACAGTCATTACCACCTTAGACTCAAAACAATACTGTGAGATGAATGATCCATTTTATGGAGGAGAAAACCAAGGCTCCTGGAAGCTAAGCTACTTGTATCATTAGTGGTAGAGCTGAAACTTGAACTCTTCTGTCTGATTTATAATGGTTATGGGCACATTCTAGATTTAAACCTGACTTTGCCTAGTGATGCTTCATAGACCATCTATTGCTCTAGGAAAAGGTTAACAATCATAGCTTGTGTTACTTTAGTAAATCATTACAGAGACAGCAATTAGATTTTATCTTGGCTGTTTTCAGGAATTACACTGCAGGTGGCACACTGACATATTCAAACACAGGAATGCGTTTGCCAAGTGGTTTCCTAGAAGCTGCCTGTTTTTGATTCCCTTGCAACACTAGTAGTGGCTGCAGGTCAGCAAGAGGGGGCAGGACAGGAGACAGGAGACTGCGGGAGCGAGGGCCCTAACGTACCTGCACCACTCAGAGTTCCATGGCATAAAGTGGGTTAAATCTGGGAGACGGTAAGAAAAGTTGTCAAGAATCCCAGGGCTCGTTACAGTGAGAGTTAATCAGCAGGACAGAAACCAACCAGACTGGGCCTCAGGCTGGCTTCGTGGGCCTGGGACCTGTGCAGTCCCTTGAGGAATGGCGCTTAAAAGGGACCTGTGATCAAAAGAGCCCCAAACTGGGTTTAACGTTCTGCTGTTGCTATCTTGAAATTCTTGATCATTACATCTTTATACATTTAGTACAGTGGGGCGATGAAAGGTGCAGAGGAAGGAGATATGTGAAATATGCTTGTGGTCAGTCATTTCCCTCCTCACTTGCTTATAGCACTCACCATGCCCCGTGAGCACAAGATGCCTATGGGCACAGGGTGTCTCTGAAAACAGGGTGTCCATGAGCACAGGATGCCAAAACACTGGATGCCCTTGAGCACAGGGAGCCCTGTGAGCACAGGATACAATGACCAGAGGGTGCCCACGAACACAGGATTCTATGAGCCCAGGGTGCTGTCAGCACAGGGTACCAATGATGAGAGGGTGCATGGGAGATCAGTGAGACTCAAGGCGGGGACGAGGTAAGCACGTTACATCTAGGATTGAGTGAGGGGAGATTATGACAATCCTGATAATCCAGGCTTTCCATTCTAACCAGAACTTGCTTCAAGCACAGAAAGAAGGCAATAGCGTCCTAAGAAACACAAATGACCAAGGATCTCTATCACGTTCTTTCCCACTCCTGTACCTCCCTGCATTGGCCAACCACTTATGCTGAAATGATGACATAGAAGGAAAGGGAAAGATGGGGTAACCCAGAGTTTCTTATCATTTCGCTCCTTCCTTTCTCATCAGCAAGGCAAAAAGATAGTTAGATCATATATGCATACATAAACAAGTGCAAGAAAAACAGGTGATTTTGTTTTGTGCAGTTTTCCCACTCTTCCGGTTAGAAAAACATACATATGCTTGTACCAGTTCTGATATACAAATTGTGTAATTTTGGTGATGCTGCATATGAGGTAAGTGCTCTTGTATTTTCATTTAAAACTGGCGTTGCACAATATCAAGATGAATGGTCAAATTCAGGCTATAAGTTAAAATTTTTTCTTTATTTATAATAACATTAAATACTAAATTTTAAAAAATTCCATGATGAGTGAAGAGAGAAGCCATGGAAGAAAGACAAAGTTTGTATACAAGCACTTTTAAAGCACGTTTTCTCCTGCCTTTGGAATAAGGTTCCTGCATTTTCACTTTGCAGTGGGCGCCACAAATGATGTAGCCAGGCCTGTTTCTCCCACACAGTGTGGAGAAATCTTCAGCACCCTGGAAGGCCTGAAAAGATCAGGGAGGGCTCAAGAGTTAGTGATTTTGTGTTTGGGTCAAATTAGAGGATATTCATTAAAGGAGGCCCAGACAAGTGCATCGGGAGCCTGGGGGACAGTCAAGTCGCCTTGATACAGACCCTAACTGGCCGCAGAGGCGTGTAGTACCCAGTGAGGCTTCCTAGTCATTTTCTGGCCTTTGGGTGGCTTCTGTGAGCACCCTGGAGGGAACGGGCCCAGGAAGAGGAAACGGCAGCTGCTAGCAGCTCCAAGAACCAGGTGGCTGTGAGGTGCAGTGTCTGAGTCGAGGTGTTTCTGACATCCTGGCAACTTCTCGTACTAAATATTATTGCTACACTTGAGCGCCGAACACTTGAGGTCAGCCAAATCGTGTTTTGTGAGTTTTCAAGTAACCCAGGGAAACAGTTCTCCTTGTACCAGATATCTAAGCAATAAAACATCATGAAAGCATTGGCTCTGCCAACCCAGGGTGCATGGGTGCAGTGAGACAGGAAAGCAAAGCTGTTGCTGGAGGTTGGATCTGAACCCCATGTGGGCAGCAGCTGTCAAGCATGAACACTAAATGCATCTAAACCTCACTGTTCTCTCTGTTCCCATCTGGCAAATAGGGCAAAATTCATAGGCTTTCCCGGACAGAACGCTCCTTGCTTCCCACCCTCAGCTTCTGACTTGGAGCCTGTCCCCGTGGACACTTTCCCTCCGTCCTTCGTGCTGTCACGTCACCGACAGGGAGAGGGATGTATATCCATGCAAAACCAGCCGTGTGGCAAACTGTCCATAACATCTTCCATTTGCCTCTTGTTGAGCCTCGCTAACAATGCTAACAGCCTACGATAATAAATACACACCATATAAGGATTTTCGCCAAATTTAAATAACGACTCAAGAAGTCTCAGAACTTCTTCTCCCACCCTTATTTGTACCCACACGTTGGATACTCCTTTGGGAAGATATACTCTTTTTAAACCTTGGGAGTAACCAAGGCAATAGTGTGCTGAATAGGAAATACACTGCATTTAGTATCAGAACTTGCCACTAGGGCACCTGAAAAGTTATTTTACATCAGTGAGCCTCCTCTGTTAAATGGGGAAAGAAGTTCCCTT
This sequence comes from Delphinapterus leucas, assembly GCF_059928025.1. Lineage (NCBI taxonomy): Eukaryota > Metazoa > Chordata > Mammalia > Artiodactyla > Monodontidae > Delphinapterus > Delphinapterus leucas. Next base: position 27,197,122 of record NC_143140.1, read on the forward strand.
CCTCTGTAGATTGTGTGGGTATGGCTTTGTTAGCGGTTGGGGTCTATGCAAGTGTTAGTTATCGTTATTACAGTCGGTACTTAAATTTCTGTTGAATAGTTGAATCTTCAAGGAAACTTGGTGAAGAAGTCCCCTGAGTCATTACTATGATTGTCCTAACTTCAGCTTGGCATTAGATGTCCCAAAGGCAAAAAATGACTGAGGAGAAAGGATGAGGGCCAGTGGCTGGAGCATCCTGGCTAATTCTCAAAATAAATTTGACATACTCAAGACTGACATACTTGAAACTGATTAAGAGGTGTGTTGGGACATGGCCAGTAGCAAAAAAGAAATACTAAAGACAAGTTTACAGCTCAAAGAAATCCCTTCACCTTATGCAGTTCACATGTGTTCTTTTAGAATTGTAAATACTTTTAAAATCAGTTTGTCTTCATTTTTAGGTGGCACAAAATTCTATTAAATTCCATAGCAAAAAATTTGACAAACTGTTAGAAAGAGGTAACAGTAATTAATGTTTGTAACATGTCTTAGTCTTTACAAAGCACTTCTTTAATCATAATGCATTTGTTTCTCACAGTAACCTTGTGGGGGTAGTAATTATTGTTTACCTGTTTTATTGGTGACAATACTGGGCTCAGTATCTTATCAAGAAGGACTAAAAATTGGCAGAACCGCAACTTGAACCCAGGTCTTTTCACTCCAATATCCATGAAGTTTAATAAAAAGTACAGTTAATAGATACTGTGACTAGAGATGGAACTAGCCCAGCACTCAGGGATTCTGGTTCCATCTCTGTCACCACGTAGAGTTGCCTCAGTCCCTCCTTTTCACTAGGTCTCAGTTTCTTCACTGGCAAAATGAAGAGGCTCAGTGGAGCACCCGGAGTTGTCTCCCGTTCCTTCATCGCTTGATCGGTGTGAAGAAAAAGAAATGCAGTTGAACAGCATTGAAAAGAAATGACTTCAATGGGGCTTCCCTGGTGGCGCAGTGGTTGAGAGTCCGCCTGCCGATGCAGGCGACGTGGGTTCGTGCCCCGGTCCGGGAAGATCCCACGTGCCGCGGAGTGGCTGGGCCCGTAAGCCATGGCCGCTGAGCTTGCGCGTCCGGAGCCTGTGCTCTGCAACGGGAGAGGCCACAACAGTGAGAGGCCCACGTACCGCCAAAAAAAAAGGTGGCAAGAAATGACTTCGATGCTGTCTATTTTAGAAAATGTGTTTTTTGTTTGGCTTATGGGAGGAGGAGGGCAAGTAGGAACAGCCAGGCAAGTGCCAGGACTAGTCCAGGCAAATGTTTTCACCCAGCGTAAGTCCTGCAGGAAAGGAAATCCCACCGGGCATTTGGAATTCATGGCGGACGTGAATAGGAAGCAGCTGTGGTTGTGTACCCTGCACGCAGTCCAGTCTCTGAGCCTGAAGATAGGAGGACGCTCCATCAGGAGGGTGGGAGTTGATCCCCAACTAATAAGTGAAGGTTTCAGAGGCACTGAGCCCGCGCCACATGCATCGTGCCTTTCCCAGAGGAGCGCATACTCGTTAGTCGTAAATAAGTCCTGTGAAATGTCTCCCACGTTCCATGTGAGTATTTCAAACATCGTGCTTAGCCAAGACAAAAAAAAAAAAAAAAAAGAACAAAAACAAAAGAGATCTTTACCCTTTAAGCTTTAAATTTGTCTGCTTGTTTATTACCAGATTTAGTCTCCTGAAAGAAATTTTGGCATGACATCTTTAAAATTGCTCCTCTCTGACATTTATAGGCAAGGCCCAAATATTCAGGCCAAGACTGGGGCTTTTGGGGCGCCATCTACTCTTTATACTTCTTCCCCTTCCAGGTACTGGAGGTCTTCTCCTACTGGATGTCAGGCAAAGTGCTGTGAGAGAAATCTGTGGTGGGGAAGCAGGTTTCCCTGGGGCCGTGAGCACCCAGGCATGCAAGTCGTTGGAATGTATTTCTACAGCTGTGTTACTCCCCATTTATTTATGCGGCAAAACTTTACTGAGCAGCCCTTAGGTATCAGGCACTGTTCTGCACATTAGTGGAGGCAGGAGCCGGAAGACGAATAAGATACCGTTTAACTAGTGGTTACCAGTGGGGAGAGGGGCAGGGGGATGGGCAAGATAGGGAAAGGGAATTAAGAGACAAAAACTACTAGGTTTAAAATAGATAAGATACAAGGATGTAACATACAGCACAAGGAATATAGCCAATATTTTATAATAACTTTAAATGGAGTATAATCTATAAAAATATCAAATCACTGTGTTGTACCCCTGAAACTAATGCAACATTGTAAATCAACTACACTTCAATAAAAAAAGGACACAGTTTGTCTCAAGGAACCCTCAGTTTTAGTGAGAGAGAGAGCTAGGTAAAGGAATCTAAGGAAACATTGCAAAATGTGTGCGTGGAGAACATAAAGGGGTCAGGCATACAGAAGAAGGCTGCCTGAGAGAAGGGAATTCAGAAAAGCCTCAGAGAGCAGATGACATTTGAACTGGGTTTTGTGGGAAGAGTTTCACCTAAAGAGAAGGGATAAGCGAGGAGAAGAATCTTCTAGAGAGAGATTAAGGCATGTTCAAGGCAGGGAGGTGAAAGAACATGGTCTCTTCTGGGAGCCTGGCCCTCCTTTGCATGGCAGGCGCCCAGGATTTACGTGTGGAAGAGGTGTGATATTAGCCTGGCAGCTTGAACATCAGCCAGAAGGTGAAGGGGGCTTGTATTCTATCAGGCTGGGGGATTCGATCTTTTTCTCAAGGCAACGAGAACCCTGTTTTTGGATGATCATTCTGGCAAAAATATTGAATTGGCAAAAAAGTTCGTTCGGGTTTTTCCGTAAGATGTGATGGAAAATAGAAAGGATGGATTAGAGGGAAGACAGGCTAGAGAAACTTAGATCAGTCATATAGAGGCAAAGGAGGGAGCACATGTGAGAGAGATACAGGAGGCCAAATTGGGAGGACTTGATGTCCTGCTGCACAGACCCAATAAGCAACATGGTCATGGGGCTTGGGAATGGGACGTGATCATGACAGGAGAGGGTGATGAGCAGTGCCTCTTCTTGATTGTTGGGTTAACAAATACTAACTGAGTGATCTGTTGGTATGGGGGCCTGGGGTCAGGGGTGATCGGGGAAGTGGGTGCAGCAGTGGTAAGCCTTCTTCCCTCTCTCCAGCAGCTTGTCATCTGCCTCGCTGTTCAAGGGGTGACCTGAGGTCTGCGGACCGGCAGCATCAGCATCGCCTGGCACCTTGTGCAGCATCTTGGGTCCCACTGGCATTACTGAGTGGGACTCTACTTTCTAACAAGATCCCCAGGTCAGTTATACACACGTTAAAGTTTGAGAAGCCTGGCCGAGGGTAACTCTTAGAACTTCTTCCATTGGCAGGAGGATTGTAGAGGGAGTAACAGCGAGAGATAGCATAAGGCATAAAACAAAAGTGCCAAAAATTCAAATGGTTCATCACAAGACTGTGGAGCCAGACATTGATGTTTCTCTTTGTCCTGAAGTTTATAACTGCTGGGAACTATGCCTCATTACTAATCTTGACTCTGATATTTTTCCACTTCATATTTCTACTGCTATCCTTTATGTACATGGGACACTTAAAGGTACTTAAAGGGTTGTAAAGTGAGTAAAGCTATTTTGAGAACAACTAAGATAACAAAATAGACAAAAAATAACAAACTTGATCCCTGGCATCTTCAGAAACTCGTTATTCCTGGGATATAAGGAGCTGGTGAGTATGGCTTTAATAAAGACTGAGCTAAATTCTCCAACTTCTAGGTCAGAGAAGAGACAAAGTCAGGGTCACATGGTGGCAGGGCTTGGTTGGGAGCCGGGCAGCTCCAGGCAAGGAGCAAGAGACTGAATCATTGTGACATCTCTGTTAAGCCTCAGGAACTGTGTTTTGCTCAAGACATGAATTTGGGGGGTTGGCTGTGGCTCTTGCCTTTTCAGCCTCTCATCCATTTTGTTAGGACGGATTTACTGGGGTGAAAATTTGATATGGATCCAGAAATCTGCGGACAGATAGTAATAACATTTGATGGAAGTTGTAAAGATGACTCGGGCCCATAAAAGAAAAGGGCTCTGCAAAATGCCTAAAGCACACCAAGATAAAGAACAGAATATGTTGCCTTCTCACAAGCTTAAGATGGCATTCAGCCCTAGGAACAGGCTTAATCTAAGCTTTGGCATACGCCATCACACTCAAGACTTCCAAAGTCTGATGATGTATTAGTTGTACCTAGATCATGGGAGAAGGTAGATCACATTCAATTGCCCCCATGATGACTGGAATGACTATGTGTTGGAGCGGAGAAGTGACAAAGAAGAATGCATGAACTTCAGAAGTGCTAAAGTGATGCGGTCTAAACAAATCACAGGTGACTTTAGTGACAATGTGAAATTGTTTTTCAAGTACATCATAAACGATAGGGATATTCTGTTCTGAACTATTCTTGTTTCTACGAGTGCCAGCTGTGAAGAGAATGTATTTATTAGGGACAGGACAAAGACTTTGAAACAGAAACAACAGAGTCCATAGCTACTCTGACAGAATGGCTAGTTTCCATTACAGAAATCACTTTGGGGTGGTTTTTAATAGCACTGTCCTGGGCGGCACTTTGCACGTAGTTACTTCACTCAGTTTTCTCATCTGTAAGGTGAGATGCATCCTAAAGTAGACTGAATGGATCCATCAAACCACCCTGTGGTTATTTCTCCAGTTCCTGGGTGTACAGTAAATAATTATGCTCCTATCTTAGCTCCTTAAAGGGTGGAGTTTAGGATACTGTGGTGGCAAGAGTGGAATGAAAGTCTCCTCTCTCCACCATCCTGTATCAGAATTGCAAAGACATTGGAGGAAGGCAGAGGGTGGTGAATGCCATCACATTTTCATTTTATCCACTTGTTTGACCTGTGCAGAAGATGTGGGATTGGCAATGAATTATTCCAGGTTTACTTAACTGGTGGCTTGAATTATATTTTCTTCTCTAGATATAATATTTTCACCAGCATAAATACACAAATTCTCTGACACCTGTTTGGTAGCTACAGATCTGGCCACCTCCAAACTCGTATTTAACCCTACTTCAGAGAGTGGGATCTAACTTTGTGAGAGAAGAACAAAGAGAAAGGGATGGATGTTGCAAACTCCTAAGTAGGGGAAAGTTAATTCCTCATGGTGAAAACTTTGACCAATGGGGAATATTTGACAGGAGGGATCCGGGCAGATCAATAGCAGACCTCAAGAAGAATGTCCTATGGCTTGTAAGATACGTGCATCCAGGGTGAGGGTGGAAAAATCTCTCTGAGAATTCAAGGGCATACCTCCTGTTTCTTTTAGGAAAGGAAGGCTATAACTGGTTTATAGACTTCCAGACGAGACCTCGAAAGTATTTAATCCATTTTGTAGCTACTCTGAGAGATCTGGCAGGACTGGAGATTAGCTAGGAGCTAAGCCTGAACTCCCCAGGGAGCCCCTGGAGCCCCTGGGCTGTATGCTATCCTCTGGGCCTGGCAGCCAAAGCTGGGAGCGCTGGGAATGGGGAAGATGGAAAGGACACTCAGCCTGGTGGTAAGAGAGGGCGTGGGGAGGGGTGGGCAGTCGAGGAGCGCCCGTCACTCCATGTGAAGGCTTGCTGGGCAGCAGAAAATCTTCAGTTGTCAGTTTACTGCTAGTGAAGACCCAGTAAAGCAGATGCTTGATTTGCCCCAAAATAGAAAGGTGAACGGGAGGGAGATATTCCCGGGTAAGGAAAGCAGTGAAGCGGTGTTTTGTTTTGTTTTCCTTCTCTTTTTTTTCTTTGTTTTATAATATACTTGTCTCAATTGACATTATTTTTAAAGAGACTGCTTCTGTGCTGGGAAAGGAGAGTGTTCTGATGTGCAGATTTGGGCCATTAAATGAATAGAAAGGAAGGCCGTTTTCATCCATCCCCCAAGCTTCTCACATTTTTAAGTTCTTATTTTTGTTCTTATTTGAAAAGAGGTGACTCTTTTCCTGGGTGGACTTATTACCTGTAGAAAAAGACACAAGGGAGGACATTGAGAATTTGGAAGGAAGAATATTGATAACTTGATAGAATGTTTGCTGAGGAAATACATATATATATATATGTAAATATATAAATATAAATTTATAGAAATATATATATTATATATATATATATATATATATACATATATATATATGTTTTTAGGTAAGTACCAAAAGGAATGTTTGGTTTTCTTCCTTTACCCTTCAAAGTACATTCTTATTAGGTTTTCTGTAGGATTAAATAACAAGGGAATGGGCAAGGTAAACATAGGGCTTGGAAAATTACTTTTTGTTGGAAAAACTACATTGGCTTAATCCTAACCTGCACTTAAACCAGGGCAGCACACAGCTACACAATTTAGCATCGTAAACTGCGTCCTGATGCCCCTGATGTCCATAACAGCCCTTTCTCATGGCCAACACATATTTTAACTTCTCAAACTTTTTAATTACAAGGATGTTTCTATGCTATCTAGTAAGAAAGTCTCCACTGGAGAAAATGTGATGCCCGGATAAGAAGTATTTCTTCCTTCCTTTTATTGTTCTAGTAAGTATTCTAGAAGGATAGCTGAAAAATCAGTGACAGCTGCCTGTCAAGAAGACATTCTGTCAAATTAAACAATATAGTGTTTTGCAGTGTGATGGGAAATTCCTACTTTTAATAGAATTGTCACAAAATCTCATCACCAACTACAGACAGGTACATGGTTTAGTTGTGAGTCACCAGAGTTAGCACTGGCTAGAGACCGTACCTGAGGGACCAGACTTAGTAAGAAGAGAATGAGAGACACTTGTGGTTTTGGTGGAATGCCCGTGTGGGTTCTGTTTATGCAGGACTAAAGTGAGTTGAAGGTCTGTTTTCTCTATTGCTGTTTTACATCTATCTTAGTTTTGCTAGAATCTCTTGAGGTTATCAGTTGATGTTCTTTTGGCCAGGTATCTGTGTCAAGCAATGTTTTGTAGTTCTCAGGATATTTGGTAACCTACAAAAACCTTTCTATGAGGAAATGTCCTTAGAAAAACAATCCTGTTTAAATTCTTTAGCAGAAAATTTCCATCAATACACTCATAAGTGCAGACTCCCATCTACTCTAATCTGTTTACTCATTGATTTATTAATATAAAATAAATTCCAAGTTCAATATTATTGAATTATATTTAATATTATAAAAATTATCTTTAAATTCTGTTTATTACATTATTACAATCATTAAATTTTTATTATTTCAAATGTCATAAATAATTCATAACAGTGGAAATAATCATTAACTGCTATTCATTTCACAGCATCCCAAATTTCACATGGTTTTGCTGTTGTTAAGTCACCCTTGAGCATCACTTTTATATTGTTTTGGTAATATGACCGTCAACCTGTATTTATTTTTCTATCACATAGCTCTCATAACTAAAATATGGCAGCTAAAACCAACCTCTCCCTGGATTCATGGTTCCTAAGAAAGTCAAAATCTTGTATGAAACCAACTCTCTGCTTTCTCTCTTCCTAGGAAAACAACACTAAATAGTTCAGGTTGGGTCCTATATTAAATTCATGATCAAAGTTGGAAGAGTACTTATTACCCACTTTTAGTTTCCACAAAGAGAGATATTTTCCTTAACATCCCTTACTCTGCCCTACCCAGGGCAAGAGATTTGAATTTTCTGATTCTAGAGTTTGAGGGTAGAATCTGACTGTGACCTCCAGCTCAGTCCTTTCCTCTGCCCTTTCTTGTGGCGATGTGTCCAGCTACAGAACGCACACATTCCGCTCTGCTCCTCTAAGCTATCTAAATTTCAGGGGGCAGGCTCAACCTTTGTAGGGAGATGGTGAACAGAGGTGTCCTTAAGTGACCCTCCCCAGATCCCAATATCTGGTACATGGGCTGAGGATCTTGAGAAATAAACAAGGAGTTGAACTTGGGGAGAAAAGTAACACTCACAGAGATTGAGACTTTGGAATGGGTCAGGCCATGTTTTTATTGTGTCAAGTTTGGCATCTGCAGGTGTCTGTATTGTGCGATGCTGCTAGTTACTACCATTGTGGATGGAGTTGGGGGTTGGTGAGATGGGCTTTTAACTTGTGTGGCCAGGGCAAGTGAGTTTAGGTTTTAAAGTTTGGCCTGCTTCAGTTTGGCTTGCTATTACAAGAAGGCTGGGATGGGATTAGATCCTTCATGTGTTGGTTAAACAATCAGCATGTGCTGCATCAACAGTATTTTTCAGCCGGGTTGATAGGCAGGAGCTTTAACTTTCATGGGATCTAAGTTCTGCACACCTTACAGAGCACTCATGAGGCTCAAGATTTCAGTTTTTCCTGCCAGGTCTAAGGAGGCAGTCTAAATTCCATTTTGCACTCTAGACCAAGGAAGACGAAGGAGGCTCTAGGCTAAGTTTGGGTGAATGTGGCTTATTCATAAGCTTGGGTTATTCCCTGTTGTGTTACTTAAAACTGACTCTGGATTTCTTATTGATAGTATCTTTATCCTTAGCTTTGGTTTTCAGAGAGCCAAGCTCTAAGTCTAACCATAGAAGTGTGGTAGACTTTATTAATAAAATAATAAAAAGAGTTTGGAAGCTCTTATTGCAATAAAAAATATGCCATATTTTTTCAATGGGTATAAATAATAAATTTGTTGTGGACCCAGAAGCTAGGAAGATAATGAAAAAGGTCCTTTCTAGGTATTCTCTGTTTCCAAGGATCAGATTTGCTTAGAAAGTCAAGAAGGAGCTGGAGGGATCTCAAAATCGTTCTTCAAAAAGACAAAGAGGGCTATGTGCTCTCTGAGCAGCAGGAAGAAATGGGAGCAGGAAGAAGTGCGATTGATGGAGACTAAGACATAGAAGCTCACGTGTAGCTTGGTGACATCTTGGGCTGCTGGATGAAACCCTCTGTTGCATTTAAGTCTAACCAGGGCAGAGTCAAGACGGCATACTAGGAGGATGCAGAATTCGCGAAGAAACAGAAGGAGAAAATACAAGGAACATTTAACAAGGATCTAGAAGAACTAAAGAGCAAACAGTGATGAACAACACAATAAATGAAATTAAAAATTCTCTAGAAGGAATCAATACCAGAATAACTGAGGCAGAAGCATGGATAAGTGACCTGCAAGATAAAATAGTGGAAATAACTACCGCAGAGCAGAATAAAGAAAAAAGAATGAAAATAATTGAGGATAGTCTCAGAGACCACTGGGACAACATTAAACACACCAACATTCAAATTATAGGGGTCCCAGAAGAAGAAGAGAGAAAGAAAGGAACTGAGAAAATATTTGAAGAGATTATACTTGAAAACTTCCTTAATACCAGAAAGGAAATAGTCAATCAATTCCAGGAATTGCAGAGAGTCCCATACAGGGTAAATCCAAGGAGAAACATGCCAAGACAAATATTAATCAAACTATCAAAAATTAAATACAAAGAAAAAATATTAAAAGCAGCAAGGGAAAAGCAACAAATAATATACAAGGGAATTCCCATAAGGTTAACAACTGATTTTTCAGCAGAAACTCTGCAAGCCCTAAGGGAGTGGCAGGAGATATTTAAAGTGATGAAAGGGAAAACCTACAACCAAGATTACTCTACCCAGCAAGGATCTCATTCAGATTTGACAGAGAATTAAAACCTTTACAGATAAGCAAAAGCTAAGAGAATTCAACGCCACCAAACCAGCTTTGCAACAAATGCTAAAGGAACTTCTCTAGGCAGCAAACACAAGAGAAGGAAAAGGCCTACAATAACAAACCCAAAACAATTAAGAAAATAGTAATAGGAGCATACATATTGATAACTACCTTAAATGTAAATGAATTAAATGCTCCAACCAAAAGAGATAGACTGGCTGAATGGATACAAAAACAAGACCCATATATATGCTGTCTACAAGAGACCCACTTCAGACCTAGGGACACATACAGACTGAAAATGAGGGGATGGAAAAAGATATTCCATGCAAATGGAAATCAAAAGGAAGCTGGAGTAGCAATGCTCATATCAGACCAAATAGACTTTAAAATAAAGACTATTACAAGAGACAAAGAAGGACACTACATAATGATCAAGGGATCAATCCAAGAAGAAGGTATAACAATTGTAAATATTTATGAACCCAACATAGGAGCACATCAATGCATAAGGCAAATGCTAACAGCCATAAAAGGGGAAATTGACAGTAACACAATAATAGTAGTGAACTTTAACACCCCACTTTCACCAATAGACAGATCATCCAAAATGAAAGTAAATAAGGAAACACAAGCTTTAAATGATACATTAAACAAGATGGACTTGGGCTTCCCTGGTGGCGCAGTGGTTGAGAGTCCGCCTGCCGATGCAGGGGACGTGGGTTCGTGCCCTGGTCCGGGAGGATCCCACGTGCCGCGGAGCGGCTGGGCCCGTGAGCCATGGCCGCTGAGCCTGCGCGTCTGGAGCCTGTGCTCCGCAACGGGAGAGGCCGCAGCAGTGAGAGGCCCGCGTACTGCAAAAAAAAAAAAAACCAAAAGATGGACTTAATTGATAGTTATAGGACATTCCATCCAAAAAGAACAGAATACACTTTCTTCTCAAGTGCTCATGGGACATCTCCAGGATAGATCATACCTTGGGTCACAAATCAAACCTTGATAAATTTAAGAAAATTGAAATCGTTATCAAGTATCTTTTCCAACAACAGCGCTATAAGACTAGATATCAATTACAGGAAAACATCTGTAAAAAAATACAAACACATGGAGGCTAAACAATACACTACTAAATAACCAAGAGATCATTGAAGAAATCAAAGGAGGAATAAAAACATACCTAGAAACAAATGACAATGAAAACACAACTACCCAAAAACTCTGCGATGCAGCAAAAACAGTTCTAAGAGGGAAGTTTATAGCAATACAAGCCTACCTCAAGAAACAAGAAAAATCTCAAACAAACTAAGCTTACACCTAAAGCAATTAGAGAAAGAAAAACAAAAAAACCCAAAGTTAGCAGAAGGAAAGAAATAATAAAGATCAGGTTAGAAATAATTGAAGGAAATGCTAACAAAATCAATAAAACTAAAAGTTGGCACTTTCAGAAGATAAACAAAATTAATAAACCACTAGCCAGACTCATCAAGAAAAAAGGAAGAAGACTCAAATCAGTAGAATTAGAAATGAAAAAGGAGAACACTGACACTGCAGAAATACGAAAGATCATGAGAGATTACTACAAGCAACTCTATGCCAATAAAATGGACAACCTGGAAGAAATGGACAAATTCTTAGAAAGGCACAACCTGCCAAGCCTGAATCAGGAAGAAATAGAAAATATGAGCAGACCAATCACAAGCACTGAAATTGAAACTGTGATTAAAAATCTTCCAACAAACAAAAGCCCAGGACCAGATGGCTTCACAGGCGAATTCTATCAAACATTTAGAGAAGAGCTAACACCTATCCTTCTCAAAACTCTTCCAAAATATAGCAGAGGGAGGAACACTCCCCAAACTCATTCTAGGAGGCCACCATCACCCTGATACCAAAACCAGACAAAGATGTCACAAAGAAAGAAAACTACAGGCCAATATCACTGATGAGCATAGATGCAAAAATCCTCAAGAAAATACTAGCAAACAGAATCCAACAGCACATTAAGAGGATCATACACCATGATCAAGTGGGGTTTATTCCAGGAATGCAAGGATTCTTCAATATGTGCAAATCAATCAGTGTGATTCACCATATTAACAAATTAAAGGATAAAAACCATATGATCATCTCAATAGATGCACAAAAAGCTTTTGACAAAATTCAACACCCATTTATGATAAAAACTCTCCAGAAAGTAAGCATAGAGGGAACCTACCTCAACATAATAAAGGCTATCATATATGACAAAGCCACAGCCAACATCTTTCTCAGTGGTGAAAAACTGAAAGCATTTCCACTAAGATCAGGAACAAGACAAGGTTGCCCACTCTCACCACTCTTATTCAACATAGTTTTGGAAGTTTTAGCCACAGCAATCAGAGAAGATAAAGAAATAAAAGGAATCCAGATTGGAAAAGAAGAAGTAAAGCTGTCACTGTTTGCAGATGACATGATACTATACATAGAGAATCCTAAAGATGCTACCAGAAAACTACTAGAGCTAATCAATGAATTTGGTAAAGTAGCAGGACACAACATTAATGCACAGAAATCTCTTACATTCCTATACACTAATGATGAAAAATCTGAAACAGAAATTAAGGAAATACTCCCATTTACCTTTGCAACAAAAAGAATAAAATACCTAGGAATAAACCTACCTAAGGAGGCAGAAGACCTGTACTCAGAAAACTATAAAACACTGATGAAAGAAATCAAAGATAACATAAACAGATGGAGAGATATACCATGCTCCTGGATTAGAAGAATCAATACTGTGAAAATGACTATACTTCCAAAAGCAATCTACAGGTTCAACGCAATTCCTATCAAATTACCAATGGCATTTGTCACAGAACTAGAACAAGAAATTTTACAATTTGTATGGAAACACAAAAGACCCCGAATATCCAAAGCAATCTTGAGAAAGAAAGACGGAGCTGGAACAATCAGGCTCCCAGACTTCAGACTATACTACAAAGCTACAGTAGACAAGACATTATGATACTGGCACAAAAACAGAAATATAGATCAATGGAACAGGATAGAAAGCCCAGAGATAAACCCACGCACATATGGTCACCTTATCTTTTTTTTTTTTTTTTTTTGTATGGTATGCTGGCCTCTCACTGTTGTGGCCTCTCCCATTGCGGAGCACAGGTTCCGGACGCACAGGCTCAGCGGCCATGGCTCACGGGCCCAGCCGCTCCACGGCATGTGGGATCCTCCCGGACCGGGGCACGAACCCGCATCCCCTGCATCGGCACGCGGACTCTCAACCACTGCACCACCAGAGAAGCCCTGGTCACCTTATCTTTGATAAAGGCGGCAAGAATATACAATGGAGAAAAGACAGTCACTTCAATAAGTGGTGCTGGGAAAACTGGACAGCTACATGTAAAAGAATGAAATTAGAACACTCCCTAACACCATTCACAAAAATAAACTCAAAATGGATTAAAGACCTAAATGTAAGGTCAGACACTATCAAACTCTTAGAGGAAAACATAGGCAGAACACTCTATGACATGAATCACAGCAAGATCCTTTTTGACCCACCTCCTAGAGAAATGGAAATAAAAACAAAAATAAACAAATGGCATCCAATGAAACTTCAAAGCTTTTGCACAGCAAAGGAAACCATAAAAAAGACGAAAAGACAACCCTCAGAATGGAAGAAAATATTTGCAAATGAAGCAACTGACAAAGAATTAATCTCCAAAATATACAAGCAGCTCATGCAGCTCGATAACAAAAAAACAAACAACCCAATCCAAAAATGGGCTAAAGATATAAATAGACATTTCTCTGAAGAAGATATACAGATTGCCAACAACACATGAAAGGATGCTCAACATCACTAATCATTAGAGAAAGGCAAACCAAAACTACAATGAGATATCATCTCACACCAGTCAGAATGGCTATCGTCAAAAAATCTACAAACAATAAATGCTAGAGAGGGTGTGGAGAAAAGGGAACCCTTTTGCACTGTTGGTGGGAATGTAAATTGATACAGTCACTATGGAGAACAGCATGGAGGTTCCTTAAAAAACGAAAAATAGAACTAACAGTCGACCTAGCAATCCCACTACTGGGCATATACCTGGAGAAAACCATACTTCAAAAAGAGTCATGCACCACAATGTTCATTGCAGCTCTGTTTACAATCGCCAGGACATGGAAGCAACCTAAGTGTCCATTGACAGATGAATGGATAAAGATGTGGCACATATATACAATGGAATATTACTCAGCCATAAAAAGAAATGAAATTGAGTTATTTGTATGGAGGTGGATGGACATAGAGTCTGTCATACAGAGTGAAGTAAGTGAGAAAGAGAGAAACAAATACTGTATGCCAACACATATATATGGAATTTAAGAGGAAAAAAAAGGTTCTGAGGAACCTAGGGGCAGGACAGGAATGAAGACGCAGACGTAGAGAATGGACTTGAGGACGCGGGGAGAGGGAAGGGTAAGCTGGGACGAAGTGAGAGAGTAACATGGACATATATGCACTACCAAATGTAAGATAGATAGCTAGTGCGAAGCAGCTGCATAGCACAGGGAGATCAGCTTGGTGCTTTGTGACCACCTAGAGGGGTGGGATACAGAGGGTGGGAGGGAGAAGCAAGAGGGAGGGGATATGGGGATATATGTATATGTATAGCTGATTCACTTTCTTATACAGCAGAAACTAACACACCATTGTAAAGCAATTATACTCCAATAAAGATGTTTAAAAAAAGAAAGAGTAGGTGATTTAAATACAAAGTCAGCATCGTGATTCTCTGCAACCATCTAGGATAAGGGTACGTGCAGGTTGACTGGGTGCTCCTGTCCCTTAACAGAATTAGCTAATATGATAATAGGTTGCTTTGTAAGAAGCACAACATGATAATATGGCCGGGAAAGGAATAAGAAAAAGAGATAGTCATTTCCTAATCAGTAAAATGGAGATAATAATACTGTTTTGCATGGTTGTAAGAATTCACAATAATATAGGAAGTTTTGGGCCTTGGTCTGTTGCAGAGGTGAGTTTCCACCTGGGGTATTTTAATGTTATTCTTGGCAGATAGAATTGTTTAAAGACAGAAAGGAAGGAGAGTTAGTACTCAACCTTTCCCCAACTCCTCTCTGCATTGCCCTGTTTATTCCTACTTTTTGCTTGGAATAGTTGGAAATGAACTAGTCTTGCTACCATCAGTTTTGTTTATTTTGTTTTGACAGATGAATGGTTTATTTAGTTCATTCATTCCCAAAGCTTCACACCTCACTCTCTCACTTTCAAAATAAGTCACAAAGAACAGGGGTGCACAGTTTCCACCACCTCCCCACCTGACAGAGCACTGTAGGGACAGTGTCACCTTGATTGAAAGCCATACGTTACAGACACTTTTAAGGGCACACTCCCTTCAAACTAGAAATCCCACCAAGTGAAACAGGCTCATCCATCAGTTTAAACCTGTGCAACATTTTGGGTGCCTCCATAGAGCACCAGGGTCCCCCAGCACAGTTTAAAACTCCTGTTTTAGATAAGCCCTTCTCTGCGAATCATTAGGAACTTTCCAGAGAGCCAGCTGCTTCTACCTGAAGTGCATATACAAAGATTTCACATGATCAATTCTTCCATCCACTGAGATAAAGAGTCCACAAAATTAAGCTGCCTTCAGTTTTGCTGCCCTGAACCTGTTTTCTGTTTGCAGCCAGGGAAGGCTTGCTAATGCTCACATCTGATCATGTCACTGTCACTTCACTTTGTGGAATACAGCAAAGCCTACTTTGAATAAGAGATGAGGTTTGTATAGTTCAGCACAGTTAAAAGGTCTGGGGTACACTGGGTTGTGCCTACCGTGCAGCCTCCTCTCTCACCACTCGCTCACCTCCCACCTTTGTGCTTGTCACTCCTTTCAAACCAAACCCTTCCCACCCCAGGACCACATACATTCCTGCTCCTGAAATACCTGGCCCCTTCACAAGCCCATATGCACCTTAAATTCTGAGCATCATACACTTACCTTAGACAACACATCCTCCAGTCAGCCTTCCCTGGAACCCAAGATTAGGGCAGGCTCTCCTAGGGCCTTTAGTATCCTGGTGTTCCTTCTATCATCATGTTTATTGCACTGTATCTGAGCTTCACAATGTGTTCATTGAGGTGTTGCTTCAGCAAATTCACAGGATATTTTCAAATTTTGAAATTTAGACCCAGAGAGCTGTTGGACATCACATGGACCACTGTATTAAGTTCCTGGGACCTAGCTACTTAATAAATTGAACTGTTAGGTATTTCTTTTAACCTGGGGCACATGAAAACATTAATGATACATAAAAGACAACGTTTGGAAACCCCTGCCCTATTGCAATTTCCTCTTTACTTGTCTGGGTGTCTCAATAGAACATCTTTTATGTTATGAAACATTTTTGGAATCAGTGGAAACTTTTTGTCCCATTTTCTAGAAAAAAAATTGCATATGCACCTGCATTTAAGAGATTCTTGGGCCCTTGCAGCTCATCTGTGGACCTCCCAGAGTAAGAACATGTAATACAGGGTTTGCCATAGGCTGAATGAATGAATGAATGAGAGGCTTAACCTCTCTGATTTCACATCTGCAGAACAGTCAGAGGAAATCAGAACACTGGAAGTAGGCCTTAAGAAGGGAGAAGTGTTTCAGTTGTTTGCCAGAAGAAGAAAGTAGAGATTTAGCTCTACACTTTGGGGATTTGAGAGTCTAATTAATAAGATCTCTCTTTTGGATTCTGAATCAATTGATAGCAGACACAAGGGGCTGAATAGGACCGACTTATCAGTTCTATTAATGTTGTGGATGTAATAGACAAGAAGCTGAAATTGGACTCTAATTGGGGAGGGGGCTCTGGTTATTATATGGGCAATGGGAGGCATTGAAGAGCTCTGGCTTTGTTGGTCCATAAGACAGGAAACACCAGATAGATCATAAGAGATGGAGTTACACGTGAGCAGCGATTGCTGATGCGTGCCTGCCCATAGGAAAAATGCCAACCCATCAGCGTCAACCTCTCCGTGGTTTCCCTAGGTGAATCTGTCACCCCTTCAATATGGACAGGAAATAGCACACCAGGTATGTTCCCAGTACTTCCTCAAGAGAGTTTAAGTGCTGGAAGCTCCTATTTTTAGGATCCAGGCAGGATCTCGGGGAAGGGAAGACGATTACCCTTATACTTACCTATTTTCATTGTCATAATTTTTGTTGTTTGTTTTTCGGTCTGTTCATAGACACATGACCCGAAATCTCACTCAGAAGATCCCAAGAGGTCTTTAGGCATCAGGGAGACAATTAGTACACCTTCAGAAGAGGTTCAAACACACCTCATATTTTTAGAGGTGTGTTCTTCCTTATTTCTCTGTCTCCATGTCTGTGTGTCCTTGGTCACCCTGCACCTCTGTCTGTTTATATTAATTGTGAGCTTCACTGCCCGTTGCAGCCAGTGACCTATTCCATTTGCCACGAGACCACTGGATCCCCCCCAACCTAGCACCGGGCTGTCTCTCTCTGGTGTCTGCAGCGCCTTGCCTTGATTTGGTGACAGAATCATCCTATTTCAGTTACCGATGCTGTTGATGGCATTGCTATAAGAGCACAGGACCTTGTCGTTTCATGTGCTAGATTTATTTATTCATTTATTTTTACCAGTGAAATGATTTCATTTGTCATTCTGATTGCTTTTGTCTTTAATTTCCTGAAAGGATGATGACTTCTATTTAAATTATTAGAAATATTTCCTCATCTGGAATGAATTACCCTTTTTCAGAACAAACCCTTCCCCTGACAATTTATTATACTCTGTTGTAAATCCGAAGGATGAACTTTCTTTCCCTGCATGGGGAATAAGCGGGATAGAAAAGATTTCATCTGAAGTGTCAATGTCAGAATTCTGGGTGAACAGGGGGAGGCACCATTCCTGAGCGGCTGGGTAGGTAAATTCCTACCCGGCTGATCTCACGTCAGTGATTTGATTGTTTAATGCAAAGTTTGGGAGGGGAGGTTACAGAAGGTTGGAAAGATTCATAGAAATTGTTCTGTACTGTGTTTGAAGGCAGGACTTCTGATTAGCATATAAACAGTATGCTATCTCCTTACCTAGTGGTTACAGTTTTAGTTCTACTATTCAGTTATCAAAAGAAAATCAGTAAGTATGAAATAACCTAGGACCTGGCCTTTTGGAATTAGAAATATATAAATTGGGAGGAAAGACTGAATTGAGGATCAGTAGAAGCACCTGAGCCCACTTCATGTTGTTGATGCGAAGTCATGGGTGATCGTGGCGTCCGAAATAGAAGATGATTCTTTGTTCACCTGGGCAAATGGAGTAAGGTAAAAGTCGCAGAGCTGAAAAGCGCAGACCATTCTCAGAAACGATTAATGTAAGAAGACCCTAGATGTTAGATGTGTGAACTCGAATGCCCTCAGGATCCAGGCAGGGTTTGGAAATGAATGAGAAATGAATGAGAAAGGCAAGCACAACTGCTAACATCAAAAGACAATGGGGGGCTTCCCTGGAGGCACAGTGGTTGAGAGTCTGCCTGCCAATGCAGGGGACACAGGTTCGAGCCCTGATCCGGGAAGATCCCACATGCCGTGGAGCAACTGGGCCCATGCGCCACAACTACTGAGCCTGCGCTCTAGAGCCCACAAGCCACAACTACTGAAGCCCATGTGCCATAACTACTGAAGCCCACGCACCTAAAGCCTGTGTACCACAACAAGAGAAGCCACTGCAATGAGAAGCCCGCGCACTCGCAACGAAGACCCAGTGCAGCCAAAAAATAAAATAAATAAAAATTAAAAAAAAAAAAAGGCAATGGGAAGGGAATTCCCTGGTGATCCAGTGATTAGGACTCCGTGCTTTCTCTGCCCGGGTTCGATCCCTGATCAGGGAACTAAGATCCCACAAGCCACCCCGTGAGGCTCAAAAAAAAAGACAACGGGAAAAAAAGACCATCAGAAAGCTCGTGCCTTGTGTGAAGAGACAGTTGCTTCTTACTCTCCATTTTTGCTATGTGAGGTTATGAGCCCAGCAGTGCAAGATCTTGCAAGATTTTAAAGAAATTATTCAAAGAATTATTTTATTCTCAGTTGAAAAAGTTGTTTAGAGAAGAATTTGTATGAAATCTCTCCATTTCTAAATGCTGTCAACTAATTTAAAATTTTCAAACTTGGTGCAGTTCAGGCGACATTTCTATCGCTTGAATTTAGCCTATGAGCCACCCAGGCACACTTCTGCTCTCTGATGAGAAGCCAAGGAAGATTTATTGAGCAAAGGGAATGGCATTCATTCTTTTTTCATCCATTTAACATCTATCTGTCAAGTGCCTGTGCTCTGCTCAGTCCTGTGACATGGTACCAGCCTTCATGAAACTTATACTCTAGTTGGGGAGGCAGGTGACAAAATAGGAAAAGAGACTGTGACACACCATTCAGGTAGTGATAAATGTTGTGGAAAATAGAAGTTCAGTTAAAGGGCACAGAGGAGGGTAGAGGGTGCTGTTTTAAATGTCACTGGCAAAGGTCTCTCTGAGTAGACTCTGTTGGAACAGAGGCCCACACAGAGTAAGGGGCACACTGTGTAGTGGGAGGGGTGGGATAGGGGAGAGGGGAAGCCCCAGGCTGAGTACAGAGGCCCTGAGGCACGAGGGTACTTTGCTGTGTTGCATCTGGAGGAAAGAGGCCAGGATGGCCGAAGCAAAATGAGCAAAAGGGAAGTTTCAACAGGCGAGTCAGAGTCTCAGAAGTAGCAGGACTTCGTATCACATGGGGCCAGGTGGGGCTGCTGTTAAATGCTGCCCATCCTTCCAAAGGGGGATAAACAGTAGGGAAAAATACTGATAGTCGTTGGAGCTAAGTGACGGGTGGATGGGTTCCCAGGGGGTTTGTTGTAGCTTCTACTTTTGTGTAAGTTCAGTAGTTTTTATTTTATTTTTTTTTAACATCTTTATTGGAGTATAGTTGCTTTACAGTGGTGTGTTAGTTTCTGCTGTATAACAAAGTGAATCAGCTATACATATACATATATCCCCATATCTCCTCCCTCTTGCGTCTCCCTCTCACCCTCCCTATCCCACCCCTCTAGGTGAACACAAAGCACCGAGCTGATCTCCCTGTGCTATGCGGTTGCTTCCAACTAGCTGTCTATTTTACGTTTGGTAGTGTATATATGTCCATACAACCACTATGGAGAACAATATGGAGGTTCCTTAAAAACTAAAAATAGAACTACCATATGACCCAGTAATCCCACTACTCATATACCCTGAGAAAACCATAATTCAAAAAGAGTTATGTACCACAATGTTCATTGCAGCTCTATTTACAATCGCCAGGATATGGAAGCAACCTAAGTGTCCATCGACAGATGAATGGATAAAGAAGATGTGGCACATATATACAATGGAATATTACTCAGCCATAAAAAGAAACGAAATTGAGTTATTTGTAGTGAGGTGGATGGACCTAGAGTCTGTCATACAGAGTGAAGTAAGTGAGAAAGAGAAAAACAAATACCATATGCCAACACATATATATGGAATCTAAAAAGAAAAAAATATAGTTCTGAAGAACCTAGGGGCAGGACAGGAATAAAGACGCAGACGTAGAGAATGGACTTGAGGACACAGGGAGGGGGAAGTGTAAGCTGGGATGAAATGAGAGAGTTCAGTAGTTTTTAAAACAAAATTTTAAAAAGTTCCATTCAAGTTTTGTATTTCCCCTTCTTATTCTAGTTGTTTCTCTGAACTTTCAAAATACCTTAGTTTTTGAATAACTCAGTCAAAGGTACCTGGATTTTGTAATTTATCCATCATCCTGCGTGTGTATTTTATTCTCAATTAATTTGTAAGTACCTGAAAATCAGGACCTTGATTCACATTTCTTTTCAGTCTTAGCATTAGCACATTGCTAGGGACACAGAATTTGCTCATTAGTATTAACTGATGGGTGGATTAAACAAATATGTGAGTGTCTAGTTTATGCCTAGATGTGTGATAGGTAAGGGTGGGAGAAAGGATGCTAAGATATGGTTCTTGTTCTCTAGGACCTTCCAGTATTCTGGTAGACACCGATGTTACAGGGAAGAATGTTGAGTTTGTTACAGAGAATGAGGTAAATGGTAAAAGTGGACTCTAGTGGTCAGATAAGCAGAGAAAATGTTGATTATTTCACATAAAGCTGCTCTGTTTATACTCCCAGGCTTTACTTGCTGGATACCAAGTGAAAGCAAAATGAAACAAATGCAAAAATAAAAACTTTTATTCCAATATGGTAATCTTAATTTGATGTGAAACACTTTTAATATTTCCTTTGGGCAACTCTCAATATCGTTAAGGAAAAAAAAAATACTAGTGTTTTGGAGATTTTTTTTTTCCTTTTGCTCTCTCCACTGTCAAAGCAAAAATTGCACTGGACAAAGGTAAACAGGCAAGGAAGGCTTAACTTAAGGCTATTGCAGTAGAGGAAAGAGGTTAGAACTCAGTCTGAACGCAATTCTGCTGAAACAAAGAGTAGGAGGATTTTTAAGCACCCGGGGAAGAGAGAGCACCGGACATCAGTGTTTGCGAATTTGGTTTTACCCAAAGGAAAAGCAGACTTCTTTGTGTGTCTTTATGACAGGAGGTAGTTTTACAAATTGGAGCAAAGTGCCTGTTGAAGTTAGGCTCACAGAAACTAGGAGATAGGGGTGCTATTTCCCTTGAGGCTTACATTTCAAAGAGATGGCTCCAAATCCTTGAGAAAGATATTTCTGGGTTGTAATACCAGCAAGAGGCTTAAAAAAAAATGTACATCGGGACTTCCCTGGTGGCAGTGGTTAATAATCCACCTGCCAGTGCAGGGGACATGGGTTCAATCCCTGGCCCAGGAAGATCCCACATGCTGCGGAGCAACTAAGCCCGTGTGCCACAACTAGTGAGCCCATGTGCCACAACTACTGAAGTCCATATGCCTAGAGCCCATGCTCCACAACAAGAGAAGTCACCGCAATGAGAAGCCTGCACACCATAAGGAAGAGTAGGCCGCAACTAGAGAAAGCCTACATGCAGCAACGAAGACCCAATGCAGCCAAAAATAAATAAATAAGTAAAAAAATGAAAAAAATATGTATATATATCTCAAAGAGGCAGAGAAAAAATTTACAATGATATATTTACTGGAGTAAATGCTATAAGAAAAGGGGGTCAGAGTCTAGAGCTGGGGAGAAGCTGGTCTAAAGTTTAGTCAGGCTGAGGGCCGTCTTGGTCGCCACCTTCTCCTCTCCAAAATGGCATCTGGGGGTGTGGGCAGTGGTGTGGCTTGCATGATCTCCTGGTGACTGGGACGATGTGGTCCTCAAATACTGTGGTTTTTCTGTCTCCATGGTGATGTTCCTTGTCTGCCTGGCTGCTGCTCATCCTGGTAGCCCTCATGGCTGAGTGTGCAACATGTGTGATATTGCCCAGTCTCTCTTGGCTTGATAAGAGTCTAAAGCAGTGACTGTCAATCATGGCTGATCCCTCACTTGCCAGTAGGGAGAATGGAGATGAGTAGGCATGGATAGGGTGTGAGATAAAGTCTTCCATGAGTCCAAACATGAAATAGGACAAAATCCTTTGCTTTCAAGATCTTTTTCAATGTATCTAACATTCTCCTTTTTTTAAAAAAAATTTATTTTATTATATTTTTATTTATTGTGTCTGGCTGTGTTCTGTCTCCGTTGCTGTGCGCAGCCTTTCTCTGGTTGCGGCGAGTGGGGGCTACTCTTCATTGCGGTGCGTGGGCTTCTCATTGCGGTGGCTTCTCTTGCTGCGGAGCACAGGCTCTAGGCATGCGGGCTTTAGTAGTTTTGGCATGTGGGCTCAGTAGTTGTGGCTCACGGGTTCTAGAGCACAGGCTCAGCAGCTGTGGCACACGGGCTTAGTTGCTCCATGGCATATCTTCCCGGACCATGGCTTGAACCTGTGTCCCTGCCTTGGCAGGGGGACTCTTAACCACTGTGCCACCAGGGAAGCCCCCTCCATTTTTTCTTGGTTGAAATCTGAAAAGGGTGAATGGGAATATACATGACTGACTACCTCTACCACTTCTATTTCCCTTTCTCTGTCCCTCTTCTTCCTACAGGCTGGCTGGACCAGGCTTCTCTTTTTCTTCCATTAATTGAGGTCCTCATCTTTCCATAGGGCAGAAAGCCTCAGGGTCCAGCTTGCATGGGAGGAAGGCTCAAGGTTCTTAGAAGAGACAACTCAATTATCAAAGCTTAGTACTCAATAAGCTAAAGGAATTTGGAAAATCTTCTCTCTACTCTGCTACTTAAGCTTACAGTTTTGTCCTGGGACATAAACCTTAAGATTTGGCCTCAGAGGGTAGAAGGCTACAAGGCAATAAGATTTAAGAAGAAAGTTAAAGTTAGTTTAATATTTGAAAAATATCATCCCTCTTGCAAATGGTTTACTTCTATTTAAAAAGTTGTTAGCAAAGTGTGCTGGGGTAGGTGAACTGTGAGCTCAAAGGAAGAGTATAACAAGTGTAAAAAATCAATAAAGAGAAACCTCAATTAAATAGAGTTAGGAGACCAAAAGGGGGAGCGCTCACATCCTGCAATGATTGCTGAGCCCAACAAGAAGAAAGACTCCTCTTCTTTCCTGGCAAGGACTTGGCCAATGAAAAGCCATGGACTCCCTGTTTAATACAGGTCTCCTGACTTCCTTTTCCCCTCTGTAAAAGGGGTCTCTTTCCCTTGCCATGCAGGAACTTGCACATGGCTTGCCATGGTTGCAGACCCCAGGTTGCAATTCTCAGCTGGTCCCAAATAAACCCCCCCTCTTTTTTTTTTTTTGCTGGGGAAATAACTGGCAGTCTGTTTTAGGTCAACATTTTGGTGGCCCATATGAGGACCAGAGAAGACCCCTGAAGGCTATGGGGCTGGTGAGCAAAAAGTGAGGTACCCACATGGAGCTCATTGTCTCTCTCACCGCTTTTCTTGCTGACCCCGGTGCTTGAAGCTATGTCTTTTCTCCTCGATCTAAGCCTCCACCGTCTTTGTGTTTGAAGATCTCTAGGTTTTACTCTGGATTTATTTTAAGATTTCATCCTTGCTGATTAAGGCCTTGTTCTGCATGCAAGTACCGAAGTTTGACACTTTGGTCTGATTTTGAGATCAGACTCTTTCATCTGAAAGTGGCTGATAAGACTTTGGCCCATTCCTTTGGGAACAGGGATTGCTTCACTGAGACTGTGCCTAAATTGTACGATAATTGGGAATAGAGGCTGTTTTATGGGAACTGGCTTAGAAGCCTTCAGCCTGGCTCCTCCAGGACCAAGCTGTTCCCTTAGAACTGGCTGGTATTAAGCCTGCATGTTGTTTGTTTGAGTCACAAGTTGTTTGAGATACTTGAACAGTTTAAGCTGCTTGAATTTAATTGTTTGAGCTGTATTAGCTGTTTGAAAATTATTCTTTTATTCTATAGAATAACATCTGAGAAATGGGATCCCAGTTTTCCAAATATTTTTTGAGGGTGTTCCCCACCCCCCCTTCAGGGACTCTGGAGATTATGTTTAAAGACTGAGGTCCTTCCTCATGTGCAGATGGGATGGGAAACTGTGTCCACTCCAGATCTGGCAAACTGCTTCCTCAAACTCTAGATGAAGTCATCTCAAAGCAAGACAACCAAAATTCTTAATCTTCAACTCCAGCAAACGAAGGCTTCTAAAGGAAACCAAAATGCTTCTAGTTTCTGCTATTATTGCAAAGAGCCAGGGCACTGGAAAAGAGATTGTTATACATTTAAGTGCTTCAGTGCCTTCAGACCTCTAACCAGCCTTTCCAGTGTCCTCCCAATTCTCAATGACAGAGCTCCAAGGAACTACGGGGGCCCTTCCCAATTCTCCCTCTTAATCAGCTCAGAGAAGCATTTTTCCAGATTGGGGATGAATCTCTTCCAGTCCTAACTGACACTGGAGCCACACTCCCAGTGCTCAGTCCCACTACTGTAAAGCAGCCCCTGCCTCAGAGAGTACTAAAACAGTTCAAATAGTGGGGATCTCCAAGGAACCTCAAGAGGTTCTTGTCTCTGAACCTGTTTCCTTTTGTTTAGGCCCTTTGAGAGATACATACTCTTTTCTCTTTAGTTCCTCCCTCCATCCATTTATTAGGCTGAGATTTCTTAAAGAAGTATCATGCCAGAATTTTTTTTCTCCCAAAAGGGAGAAATAGTTCTAGAACTTGATGGTAATCATCAAAAAAGCTAACCAGGTGAATTAAATGACCCTTTGACATCTTTTATTTGTTCTGTCTCTGATGGTACTAGAGCTGATTCTGGAAACAGTGATCATTTGTCCCTACTGAGTCAGCTATCACTTTCCGTATGGGCAAAATCTCCATTTGATGCTGGCAAAGTTCACAGGGCACCTCCCATCAAGATTCAGATAGATACTTCCAAACCTCTTCCCAGAATTAGTCAATACACTTTAAGTGAAGAAGCCCTCCAAGGCATAAAGCCCATAATAGAAGATTACAAGGCTTCAGGCCTCATTGGCCCTTGTAACACTCCCATTTTACCAGTGAGAAAACCTAAGGGCTTTGTCCAGGACCTCCAAGCAATAAACCACATCCTGTTTTTCCTAACACTCATACATGACGAACATTCATTCCATCTGGAACTAAATTCTTTACTGCAATTCATTTATGCATTTCATTCCTTGGTATTCCAGTTGATGAAGCTACCCTATGCCTTTTTGCCTTCACTTGGGAAGAAACAGACAATTCACCTGGATAGTGATGAGTCCAGGTTTTACTGAGACTCCTCATTTCCTCACCAATCCTGAAGGCTGATCTGGATGATGTAAGGTTCCCTAGAGGTTCAACTTTGTTTCAGTATGTGGATGATTTGCTTCTTTGCTCTGCTTCTCAAGCCTCCTCACAGGAAGACAGCATTCGCTTGCTAAAACTTTCAGCCTTAAAGGGACTTCAGATTGCCAAAGGAAAACTGCAGTTTGCCCAAACCCAGGTTCGATATTTAGGGCTTCAACTAGGTCCAGATAGATTTCACGGTGTCCTAAGATTCCCGGAATCCAAAACTAAGTGCCAACTGTGAGGTTTTCTCATGCTATTTGATTATTACTGAAATTGCCTTCCAAATTTCTCTCTTCTGGGCAAATCTTTGGTATGTTTTTACTCAACAATAACAACCCCAATCTATTTTTATGAGAAGGACTCGATGACATAATCTTCAAGGCCTTAAAAGGAAAGTTTGATAGACCTACCTGAACATGGGTGTCCCAAATCAGATTCCCTTTTTCCTTTTTGCCTATGAAAACAAAGGGAGTACCCTTGGGATACTCACCCCAAAACATGGGGATTACTGTTGACTCATAGGGTATTATAGACAGCAACTGGACCATGTGGCATGCAGATACCCCCTTTGCCTTAGAGCCATTATGGCCACTGCCTTTTTGGTTAAGGCCACCAAGAAAATGGCTGTGGGATTCCTTTAACCATTTTTGTACCTCATGCAATAGAAGTCCTCCTGAATTCTAGTCACACTCAGTGTTTCTCAGTCAGCTGACCTACCTCCTGTGAAGTCCTTTTGTTAATTGCTCCTCATATAACTCTTATTTTGTAATAACCTTAATCCTGCTGACTCTTCTCCCCTCCATCACTGACAGAGTCCCTCACGACTGCTTAATGATGTTGGATCATCACCTGACTCCTCTGATAATCTGTAGGAAATTGCTTTGGGTAACGTTGACTTCTAATGGTTCACTGATGGTTCTTATTTAAAAGGTAACAATGACAAATATAGCGCTGGGGATACTATTGCAACTCCTTTTGATGTTGTTCAGGCAGCATCTTTACCTGTGGCTACTATAGCCCAAGAGGCTGAATTACACGCTCTTAAATAAACTTTTTCTTTAACCAAGGACAAAACTGCCAATATTTACACAGATAGTATATATGCTTTCAGAGTAGCAAATGATTTTGGAATGTCATGGAAGCAACATGACTTCCTTACTTCCAGCAAAAATAAAACTTAAAATGACCTCTATGTTTAGGAATTATTGGTGCAGTAATTTTACCTGCCGCCTTAGCTACTCTTAATATTCCAGGGCACTCTAAACTTGACTCTCTGGAACTAAGGGAAATCACCTTGCTGACACTTCTGCAAGGAATGCTCCCTTAAAGGAACTAGCGGCAGCCAAACCTCTGCCTTAGTCTAAAGGAGTCTTTCCCCAAATGATAACTTAGAAAACCTGGCTAAAGCAGCACAACCTTTGGCACCAGAAAAGGAAAAACAAGATTGGAAATTCAACAACTGTTGGTTTAATTAAAAAGTGCTCTGTTTACCTTGTCATGCAGAGTTGCACCGTGGCTCACCATGGTTACAGACCCCAAGTTGCAATCCTCAGCTGATCCCCAAAAAACCCATTTTTGCTGGAGAAATACCTAGTAGTCTATTTGCTTTAGATCAACCCAAGAGATATGGAAGTTTGACTACAAGCTGGATAAGGAAGGAAAACCTAGAGAGAAATAAAAGTTTCAAGTGAATAGGTCAGATTTAAAAATCTGAAAATAGTACTTACTAAAGAGGGGAGTGGGAGACTCTTCCCAGGAGAATTTAAAATTTTGGGGTTTGAGCAGTTCCAGATCGCATTTTTCAGATATATCTCTCAGCTGGAGAATGAATTCTAGTTTTCATTCTGAAGAGCCCATGTATTCCGGACATGGTAATATGCAACGAAACTGGGTAACCAAGACCAGCACCATCTTCAGGCAAAGGAAATTTTGTTGCCCTAAGTTGTAAGTTCCTTCTCCCTCTTCTGTTTCTTCTCCCTCTCCCTCTTCACCCCCTATCCACACCACACCCATTCTCATTAAGCTCGGCCTGTAGGTTATCAAGGTATACGTAAAACCTCACTGTATGTATAGGAAACTATTTCAGAAACTTGTTTTTGAGAGACTATGAAAATGTCTATGCATCAATGTGTTGACATTTTGTGAGATGTGATGAGAAGCCCCAGGATACAAATTTCCTCAAATAGCTTATAGTCACCATGGATCTCCACACACAGAGCCTGCAAGGTTCTCCATCTGCACAAACAGCCCATGATTCAGTTATTCACACCACACTTCTCTTTGAGATGCCTTTTAATGTACAGGGATCAATTAAAAGTGAAACAGTACTTTTATTTAAATGTCATCTCATAAAGGCAGGCAACACAAATAAACTTCCTGGAGCGATTCTATTCTAATGTACTCCTCACAGATGGCAAAGCCTTCTCTTCATCCCAGTCACTTGACCAAGTCTGCTCACATTTATTTCCCTAAAAGTTATTTATTGCCAACTGGAAAAAAAAAAAAAACATGCAGAAAAAATTTTATAAGAAGAAAAACATTTTGGAATACACAAAAAAATCAACTTGTTTTTTCCTTCAGCTGCCTTTTTTTCGAGAGTTTGTGTCTTGGACTTTGAATTTCATGACTAGTGGTCTGTCACTGGGACAAATAAGGTAGAGCCACATGTACATACTGTGAAGCAAAGTTGAAGACTGAAAGGGGAAAGGGCATTTTCTAGAAAGTCCATTCTTTATTCTCATTTTTTTTTCTTATGGCTTTTCAAAAGATAACTGGCCCTGAAAACTAATTTTCTTTCATGCTATTTTGTATTTTTAGACCAGCAGGGTGAGGGACAATGAAGCAAAATAACAAAGGCGGCAATCATGAAAATTAGTATCTTCAACACGCTGCTTACCCTTATTTGCCTTTTGAAAACACCTGCCTACAGTGTTTCTTTCCACTCATTATGGGCTTGTCTGATCAGTGTTTTGCATGTCATGCAGACAACTTGATTATCTGAAAACTCACAAAGTATAATTTCTTCTTTTTGTAACTGTTGTCCTAAGGTATGAAAGAGGTGGAATCCTGAAGTCGTGCAAGTTCAAAGAAAGTTTTCAGATTTTTCTCCTTGCCTCCTATACTCTCACCTTCCCTTTCCCTCACCACCACCTCCCTTCCTTCTATGGTTGAAATAAGAAAACTTTGGCATTAGCTTGAGTTGGCTTTAAGTGCCTGCTCTCCTAGGCAGAAGCTATTATATTTAGTCTTGAGTAAATCAGTAAATTTTTTAAGAACCTCCGTTTTCATATCGGGAAAGTGAATATGATATTGCTTTCCTTGTATGACTTTTATGAGATTTAGAGATATTTGGGAAATATTGGGTTGGCCAAAAATTTCGTTCGGGTTTTTCTGTAAAATCTTAAAAAAAATTTTTTTTAACATCTTTCTTTTTTTTTTCATCTTTATTGGAGTATAATTGCTTTACAATGGTGTGTTAGTTTCTACTTTATAACAAAGTGAATCAGTTATACATATGTTCCCATATCTCTTCCCTCTTGTGTCTCCCTCCCTCCCACCCTCCCTAACCCACCCCTCCAGGCGGTCATAAAGCACCGAGCTGATCTCCCTGTGCTATGCGTCTGCTTCCCACTAACTATCGACCTTACATTTGGTAGTGTATATATGTCCATGCCTCTCTCTCGCTTTGTCACAGCTTACCCTTCCCACTCCCCATATCCTCAAGTCCATTCTCTAGTAGGTCTGTGTCTTTATTCCTGTCTTACCCCTAGGTTCTTCATCACATTTTTTTTCTTAAATTCCATACATATGTGTTAGCATACGGTATTTGTTTTTCTCTTTCTGACTTACTTCACTCTGTATGACAGACTCTAGGTCTATCCACCACAGTACAAATAGCTCAATTTCGCTTCTTTTTATGGCTGCATAATATTCCATTGTATATATGTGCCACATCTTCTTTATCCATTCATCCGATGATGGACACTTAGGTTGTTTCCATCTCTGGGCTATTGTAAATAGAGCTGCAATGAATATTTTGGTACATGACTCTTTTTGAATTATGGTTTTCTCAGGGTATATGCCCAATAGTGGGATTGCTGGGTCGGATGGTAGTTCTATTTTTAGTTTTTAAGGAACCACCATACTGTTCTCCACAGTGGCTGTACCAATTCACATTCCCACCAGCAGTGCAAGAGTGTTCCCTTTTCTCCACACCCTCTCCAGCATTTATTGTTTCTAGATTTTTTGATGATGGCCATTCTGACTGGTGTGAGATGATATCTCATTGTAGTTTTGATTTGCATTTCTCTAATGATTAATGATGTTGAGCATTCTTTCATGTGTTTGTTGGCAGTCTGTATATCTTCTTTGGAGAAATGTCTATTTAGGTCTTCTGCCCATTTTTGGATTGGGTTGTTTGTTTTTTTGTTATTGAGCTGCATGAGCTGCTTATAAATTTTAGAGATTAATCCTTTGTCAGTTGCTTCATTTGCAAATATTTTCTTCCATTCTGAGAGTTGCCTTTTGGCCTTGTTTATGGTTTCCTTTGCTGTGCAAAAGCTTTGAAGTTTCATTCAGTCCCATTTATTTATTTTTGTTTTTATTTCCATTTCTCTAGGAGGTGGGTCAAAAAGGATCTTGCTGTGATTTATGTCATAGAGTGTTCTGCCTATGTTTTCCTCTAAGAGTTTGATAGTGTCTGGCCTGACATTTAGGTCTTTAATCCATTTTGAGCTTATTTCTGTGTATGGTGTTAGGGAGTGATCTAATCTCATACTTTTACATGTACCTGTCCAATTTTCCCAGCACCACTTATTGAAGAGGCTGTCCTTCCTCCACTGTACATTCCTGCCTCCTTTATCAAAGATAAGGTGACCATATGTGCGTGGGTTTATCTCTGGCCTTTCTATCCTGTTCCATTGATCAGTCTTTCTGTTTTTGTGCCAGTATCATACTGTCTTGATTACTGTAGCTTTGTAGTATAGTCTGAAGTCACGGAGCCTGATTCCTCCAGTTCCGTTTTTCATTCTCAAGATTGCTTTGGCTATTCGGGGTCTTTTGTGTTTCCATACAAATTGTGAAATTTTTTGTTCTAGTTCTGTGAAAAATGCCATTGGTAGTTTGATAGGGATTGCATTGAATCTGTAGATTGCTTTGGGTAGTAGAGTCTTTTTCACAATGTTGATTCTTCCAATCCAAGAACATGGTATATCTCTCCATCTATTTGTATCATCTTTAATTTCTTTCATCAGTGTCTTATAGTTTTCTGCATACAGGTCTTTTGTCTCCTTAGGTAGGTTTATTCCTAGATATTTTGTTCTTTTTGTTGCAATGGTAAATGGGAGTGTTTTCTTGATTTCACTTTCAGATTTTTCATCATTAGTATATAGGAATGCCAGAGATTTCGGTGCATTAATTTTGTATCCTGCACTTTACCAAATTCATTGATTAACTCTAGTAGTTTTCTGGTAGCATCTTTAGGATTCTCTATGTATAGTATCATGTCATCTGCAAACAGTGACAGCTTTACTTCTTCTTTTCCGATTTGGATTCCTTTTATTTCCTTTTCTTCTCTGATTGCTGTGAATAAAACTTCCAAAACTATGTTGAATAAGAGTGGTGAGAGTGGGCAACCTTGTCTTGTTCCTGATCTTAGTGGAAATGGTTTCAGTTTTTCACCTTTGAGGTGATGTTGGCTGTGGATGTGTCATATATGGCCTTTATTATGTTGAGGAAAGTTCCCTCTATGCGTACTTTCTGCAGGGTTTTTATCATAAATGGGTGTTGAATTTTGTCAAAAGCTTTCCCTGCATCAATTGAGATGATCATATGGTTTTTCTCCTTCAATTTTTTAATATGGTGTATCACGTTGATTGATTTGCGTATATTGAAGAATCCTTGCATTCCTGGAATAAACCCCACTTGATCATGGTGTATGATCCTTTTAATGTGCTGTTGGATTCTGTTTGCTAGTATTTTGTTGAGGATTTTTGCATCTATGTTCATCAGTGATATTGGCCTGTAGTTTTCTTTCTTTGTGACATCCTTGTCTGGTTTTGGTATCAGGGTGTGGTGGCCTCGGAGAATGAGTTTGGGAATGTTCCTCCCTCTGCTATATTTTGGAAGAGTTTGAGAAGGAGAGGTGTTAGCTCTTCTCTAAATGTTTGATAGAATTCGCCTGTGAAGCCATCTGGTCCTGGGCTTTTGTTTGTTGGAAGACTTTTAATCACAGTTTCAATTTCAGTGCTTGTGATTGGTCTGTTCATATTTTCTATTTCTTCCTGATTCAGTCTTGGCAGGTTGTGCATTTCTAAGCATTTGTCCATTTCTTCCAGGTTGTCCATTTTATTGGCATAGAGTTGCTTGTAGTAATCTCTCATGATCTTTCGTATTTCTGCAGTGTCAGTTGTTACTTCTCCTTTTTCATTTCTAATTCTATTGATGTTGGTGGTGTGTTTTGGGGTGTCTGTGGACTTATTATGATTTTAGGCAGCCTCTCTGCTAATGGGTGGGGTTGTGTTCCTGTCTTGCTAGTTGTTTGACATTGGATGTCCAGCACTGTAGCTTGCTGGTCGTTGAGTGAAGCTGGGTGCTGGTGTTGAGATGGAGATCTCCTGGAGATTTTCCCCGTTTGATATTATGTGGCGCTGGGAGGTCTCTTGTGGATCAGTGTCCTGAAGTTGGCTCTCCCTCCTCAGAGGCACAGCACTGACTCCTGGCTGCTGCACCAAGAGCCTTTCATCCACATGGCTCAGAATAAAAGGGAGAAAAAGTAGAAAGAAAGAATTAGTAGAAGTAGAAAGAGAGAGAGAGAGAGAGAGAGAGAAAGAAAGACAGAAAGGAGGGAGGGAGGGAGGGAGGAAGGAAGGAAGGAGGGAAGGAAGGAAAAAAAGAAAGGAGATAAAGTAAAATAAAATAAAGATAAAATATAATAAAGTTATTAAAATAAAAAATAATTATTAAGATAAAAAAATTAAAAAAAAAAAACAGACGGATAGAACCCTAGGACAGATGGTGCAAGCAAAGCTATACAGACAAAATCTCACACAGAAGCATACACACACACACACTCACAAAAAGAGGAAAAAGGGAAAAAAATCATAAATCTTGCTCTCAAAGTCCACCTCCTCAATTTGGGATGATTTGTTGTCTAAAGGAGGGAAGGAAGGAAAGAAAGAAAGATAAAGTAAAATAACGTTATTAAAATAAAAAACAATTATTAAGAAAAAAATTTTTTAAAAAAAGGACGGATAGAACCCTCGGACAAATGGTGGAAGCAAAGCTATACAGACAAAATCTCACACAGCAGCATACACATACACACTCACAAAAAGAGGAAAAGGGGAAAAAATCATAAATCTTCCTCTCAAAGTACACCTCCTCAATTTGGGATGATTGGTTGTCTATTCAGGTATTCCACAGATGCAGGGTATATCAAGTTGATTGTGGAGCTTTAATCCGCTGCTCCTGAGGCTGTTGGGCGAGATTTCCCTTTCTCTTTTTTGTTCTCACAACTCCCAGGGGCTCAGCTTTGGATTTGGCCCCACCTCTGCGTGTAGGTCGCCAGAGGGCGTCTGTTTTTCGCTCAGACAGGACAGGTTAAAGGAGCAGCTGCTTCCGGGACTCTGGCTCACTCAGGCCCGGTGGAGGGAGGGGCACTGCGTGCGGGGCGGGCCTGCGGCGGCAGAGGCCGTCGTAACGTTGCACCAGCCTGAGGCTCGCCGTGTGTTCTCCGGGAGGAGTTGACCCTGGATCCCAGGACCCTGGCAGTGGCGGGCTGCACAGGCTCCCCGGAAGGGGGGTGTGGATAGTGACCTGTGCTCGCACACAGGCTTCTTGGTGGGTGCCGGCAGCAGCAGCCTTAGCGTCTCATGCCTGTCTCTGGGGTCCGTGCTTTTAGCCGCGGCTCGCGTATGTCTCTGGAGCTCCTTTAAGCAGCACTCTTCATCCCGTCTCCTCACGCACCAGGAAACAAAGAGGTAAGAAAAAGTCTCTTGCCTCTTCGGCAGGTCCAGACTTTCTCCGGACTCGCTCCCGGCTAGCTGTGGCGCACTAACCCCCTGCAGGCTGTGTTCACGCCGCGAACCCCAGTCCTCTCCCTGCGCTCCGACCGAAGCCCGAGCCTCAACTCCCAGCCCCGCCTGCCCCGGTGGGGGAGCAGACAAGTCTCTTGGGCTGGTGAGTGCCGGTCGGCCGGCCCTGATCCTCTGTGCGGGAATCTCTCCTCTTTGCCCTCCGCACCCCCTCTGGCTGCGCTCTCCGCCGCAGCTCCGAAGCTTTCCGCCTCCGCCACCCGCAGTCTCTGCCCGCGAAGGGGCTTCGTAGTGTGTGGAAACCCTTCCTCCTTCACGGCTCCCTCCCACTGGTGCAGGTCCCGTACCTATTCTTTTGTTTCTGTTTTTTCTTTTTTCTTTTGCCCTACCCAGGTACGTGGGGGGTTTCTTGCCTTTTGGGAGGTCTGAGGTCTTCTGCCAGCGTTCAGTAGGTGTTCTGTAGGAGTTATTCCACGTGTAGATGTGTTTCTGGTGTATCTGTGGGGAGGAAGGTGATCTCTGCGTCTTACTCTTCCGCCATCTTCCCGGAAGCCTCCTTAACATCTTCCTTGGAGTATAATTGCTTTACAATGGTGTGTTAGTTTCTGCTTTATAACAAAGTGAATCAGCTATACATATACATATGTCCCCATATCCCCTCCCTCTCGCGTCTCCCTCCCACCCTCCCTATCCTACCCCTCTAGGTGGTCCCAAAGCACTGAGCTGATCTCCCTGTGCTATGCAGCTGCTTCCCACTAGCTATCTGTTTTACATTTGGTAGTGTGTATATGTCCATGCCACTCTCTCACTTCATCCCGGCTTACCCTTCCCCTTCCCGTGTCCTCAAGTCCATTCTCTGCGTCTGCATCTTTATTCCTGTCCTGCCCCTAGGTTTTTCAGAACCATTTTTTTTATTCCATATATATGTGTTAGCATATGGTATTTGTTTTTCTCTTTCTGACTTACTTCACTCTGTATGAGAGACTCTAGGTCCATCCACCTCACTACAAATAGCTCAATTTCATTTCTTTTTATGGCTGAGTAATAGTCCATTGTATATATGTGCCACATCTTCTTTATCCATTCATCTGTCAGTGGACACTTAGGTTGCTTCCATGTCCTGGCGATTGTAAATAGAGCTGCAGTGAACATTGTGGTACATGACTCTTTTTGAATTCTGGTTTTCTCAGGGTATATGCCCAGTAGTGGGATTGCTGGAACGTATGGTAGTTCTATTTTTAGTATTTCTGTAAAATCTTATGGAAAAAACCCGAATGAACTTTTTGGCGAACCCAAATATATGGCACAGTGCACATAGTAGGTATTCAATAAGCAGTAGCTACTATCATAATTTATTCAACAATCATTTTTTACCAACCATGTGTAAGAAACCATATTGAGGTACTTATCGTTGTGTTTTGACAAAGGTGTCAAGGTGCTATCTAACAAATAGTCTGATTGTTTGGCTTATAAATAGCAGATTTTATCATAGGCAAGCAAAGCCAAGGCAAGCTGCTGTTTATGACTTGTGATTGAATTTCCTGATGTGATAAGGGGGCAGGCCTTATTCAAGTACTGTTGACATATAATCAATGTTCATTGTACATGGGAAGGGTATGGACTCAGATGTGAGCACTTTAATCCTGTAACAGTCCAAACACCCTCTCATTTGTCATAATGCCAGGCCTTTTGCTTTAGACAACAGGCAATGGCTGACATAATGAATTTCTGTATATGTATTTATTTAATATGCAAATGTGCATGACCTCTGGTATTATTCCTAGGGAGACAAGAGATGTGGAAAACTTCCTTATCAAAAAGCTGTGTTAAAAAATTAGTGGGATTGACTTAAAAAAACGAAGACCCCACAGAATGCCTTCCTTGTACTTCTTTCTATAGTTATTTCCCATCTGCCCAGTCTTTCCCTCTCCTATTCCACAGTTAAATTTTAAGATTTCAAAAACATTTATTTTCTTTGGCACAATGGAACTTGCGTATTTTGCAGTTATCAGGCAATATAACTGATCGGCATTCTTTTAATGGGCTAAACAAATTATGTATCACCTTTTCTGGACATAGAATATTTCAGGGGTTAAGGGGTGTGTTGTAATGGTTAAGAGTTCTGGAGTCGGGCTGCTGGCATTCAAATTCCAGCTGCACTATTTCCTGGTGCTGTGTACTTGTACAAGTTATTTAACCTCCCTGAGTCTTGAGTCCTTGTCAGTAAAATAGGGTTTATTGAGAGGCTCAAACAAAATCATGGTCTATAATACTTACTGCATGCCTGCATATAGAAGACACTTTAAAAATTGTAGGTACAGTCATCCATTGGCATTTGTGATGGATTGGTTCCAGGACCCCCCTAAGATACCAAAATCCACAGACGCTCAAGTTCTTTATATAAAATGGCGTTAATATTTGCATGTAATCTATGCACATCCACCTCTGTCTTTTAAATCATCTCTTATAACATGTAATACATTGTAAGTGCTATGTAAATAGTTGCCAACCCCCGGCAAATTCAAGTTTTGCTTTTTGGAACTTTCTGGAATTTTTAAAAAAATTTTTTGTTCTGGCTGGCTTAATCCATGGACGCAGAACCCACAGATATGGAGGGCCGATCCTATTATTATTAGGATTGCATAGCATTTTAATCGGAATTGTAACTAGGTTTGTTGCGCTGAGCCGTCACATATGTGAAATTTTTATTGGCCGTTCATATACTGTACTGATTTAGAGGGCCATTTTACTTAAGACAGATTTACAAATGTACAGAGTTCAGGACTGGACTTCTATTGCTGTTCAAAATATCTTCTCTCTGTCCTCGCCCTCCTCCCATTCCTATAAAGATTCATCTTGGATGAGGAAGCCAGCAAACAATTGGCATATTTGATTTCATACAGATTTTATAAAATAAGGCTATGTGGAGGGCCAAATCTTTACTTTCTGACAAATTTTGTAAGAAAAACCCAACAAGAATCTTTGGATCTTTGCTTCTGGATTTCCAGTAAACTAAGCAAATTGTGCTGGTATAGCTATCTGCTCCTGTGATAGTTAACTGAAAGGCACTCCACCTGTGCTGTCATGTCTACCTGGGTGCTAAACACAAACTTTGATTTATATTTTGAAACTTGAGTCATCTGAGAATAAAATAATCTCAACTGTTAAGTGTACTTCTTTGTTGTTTTGGCTCAGGTGCTGGTACTTTGTATTTGAAAATAAAATCTTAATTCCTTTGCTGACATTCCCCTGTGTAACGCCACAGCTGGTGGCAGTTTGGAATGTATTCTGCGTCCACCTCTGCTGTGAGATCGCTCACGTCTGCGATGAGCTGTTGGAGGATTACAAAAATACCACGAGGCAGATTGTCATTTCCCCTGGAGGAATGAATGGGGTGGAGGCGGGCAACCCAGGAGGCAGCCCTGTTTCCAAGACCCCTGCCTGCCTCCCTGCCTGTCCCCTGTGGCACTTCACCCTCGAGGCTCTCATGCACTTGCCCTCTTGTTCTCTAGCTTTCTATTTCTTGCTCTTCCTGTCTGTCTGTCTCTGTCTCTCGGTCTCTCTCTCCCTCTCTCCCTCTCTGCCTCCACCCCCCGCCCTTATATGCCTGTGCCATCGCCTGCATTGTTTGGTCTCTTTATTTCTATGGCACTCATCTCCATGGAATCTAACCACTCAGACAAACACATTAGGTTAAATATAGGCCTGTGTAGGAAGAGAGGGAACGTGTCCCTCCTGTTGCCTGCCCTCCGGGATGATCCATGCTGGATTAAGTGAAAGGGACAGAGGCAGATGGCTCCCACCCATGAGCGCTGCAGAGGGCATCGTAGGACCAATCAACAGTCATTTCTCCCCAGCTGAAGGGACTGCTCCAAAGACCTATGAATGCCTCCAGGAAGCAGAAGGAATATGGGGGCCTGCGCCTGACGCTGCCACTCACTGGCACTGCAAGGTGGGCAGATCGCCTCTCCTCCAATTCCGTCAGCTGAAAATGTAGGGGTTGGTCAGGTGATTGCTGAAGATGCCTTTACCCCCAACCCTGAGTGATTTCGTGAGCTCCCCCAAATGATCCAGGCTTTCAGGGGGGGCTTTCTTCTAGTCATACACTTAAGGCCAGGGCCTTGATAACTCACCAGCTCAAAAGGCTGTCAGTCACATAGAGGACAGATTTGTGGTTGCTAAAGGAGAGGGGGGTGGGAGAGAAGAATGGCTGGGAGTTTGGGTTTGGTAGATGCAAACTATTCCATGTGGAACAGATAAATAACAAGGTCCTACTGTATAGCACAGGGAACTATATTCAGTATCCCAGAATAAACCATAATAGAAAAGAATTAAAAAAAAAGTATGTATATGTATAACTGAGTCACCTTGCTGTACAGCAGAGACTGACACAACACTGTAAATCAACTATACTTCAATTAAAAATTTTTTTAATTAAAAAAATAAAAACAATTTACCACCAATAAAAGGCTGTCAATCAAAGGATTGGTGGGCAGGAGTAATGTTCCTGAGCTTCTCCCCTGTCCCCGCCAGCCCCCTGCAAGTATGCTGATGGGGTCAACCTGGAGATGGTCCATAAGACCCAGGGCCTGATCAGCTTCTCCAGGGCCATCATCTGGCAAGGAGAGTTGACGTTGAGATAATGCGGTGCTCAGTAGGGAGGTTCTGCAGCAGGAATGACATCAGAAAATGTGGAGAGGGTTCTGAGCAGGTGCCACCAGGTGACACCTCTACAGATCATGCATAGGAAGTAAAACCACAATTGCTTCAGGAACGGAGTAAGTGTATGTATGATGGGATGTGGGATGGGGGAACCTGCAGAGGGAAAGTGAAAACTGGTTGAGCCTCTGATGCCAAAGTCTGTTTTTCTGACATTTTTTATGTTTCTCTACTTGATCTTTATCCCTGCCCCTCCAAGAAGGAGTTTAGCAAGTAGCGCTGAGTCAGGGGGATCATTGTGTCCTTGGTTTCTGGAAAGCATACACCAAAGCCAATTCTAGGTTATATTAATATATTAATGTGAATTATTTCAAAACTGAATGATGTGAAATGTTTGACTTAGAATGATAAACTGAATAATGTTCCTTGATATTACAAGAGCTTAATTTCTTTATCAGCCAAAAAAACATAAAGGTACTAACTTGTGAAATTGGCTTATGTAGAGAGACTAAAGAAAATTGTTTTAGGCACTTTAGCACTACACAGTAATACTGAAAGCACAGCCATAACAAAGGGTATTTTCTGACTATTAATGGTCCACAGACATGAACAAACCAAGCCTAACAAACAAAGCCAACATGTCCTACTTGAAGCAAGTGTGAAGAATGAAAATGTCATTACCAGTTGTAGTCCTACTGTGCGTAAAATTATTAATGCCTTTTTTGAAGGTTCCAAAATTAAAAGTTATTCATATATTCATTTATTCAGCAGAAATATACTGAATGCCTAATTTATGTCAGGAATAGTGCTAGGTGTTAGGGATACAATACTGTTTAGATACCTATGGTCCTTGCTCTCACTTAACCTCCTGTAATCAAAAAGCATGATAAATGCTATTATCATTCATCCATTCATTCAACAAACATTTGTTGAACAGTTACTATCCCAGATTCTGTTCTAGGTTTTTGGGATCCTGTGGGGGAACAAGACAGGCAAAATGCCTGCCCTCAAGGACCTTCTATTCCAGTGGAAAAGTTCAGTACTTCAGGATATTGTAGGGAGTTAAGGAAAGCTTTCTAGAAGACCTGGTTTCCAAATTGAGACCTGAAAGGTGAGAAGTTAAATAGGAAATATTGTAGGCAGAAGTAATAATATACACTTAGACCTGAGGGTGATAGTAAACAAGGCAATTTCAAAAAGCTGAAAGGAGTTCAATATGGCTGTCACATCACATGCCACATTTGATGAATGTCCAGAGACGAAGTTGGAGAGGTGGGTCAGGTCAGGTCTCAAGGGGTCATGCCAGCCGTGGTAAGTATTTATGACTTTATTCTAAGGTAAAGGGCAGACATCAAAGGGTATTAAAAGGAGGAGAGAAATAATTAGATCTGTATTTAGAAAAATGTAACTGGCCACAAGGTGGAGAATATATGGCAGGTCAAGATGGGAAGCATGCAGACAAGTTAAGAGACTGTTTCAGTTGTCAAGGTAGTGAACATGGTGACCTGGAAAAGGGAGATAGCAGTGACGGTGGAGAGAGTGAATCTAGACATAGCTTCAGTAGGACATAGCGATCGATTAGATGTAAGTGATTAAGAAAAAGGAGGAGGTGATGTTGATCACCAGGTATCTCGCTAAGACAGTGGCATTGCCATTAGGGAACACAAAGGAACAGTAGATTTCAGGTGGGAGATAATGAATTTAGTACAGTTTTGGACAGGTTGGTAGCCTGTGTGTTGCCTCCATATGGAGATGCCCAAGTAGTGTGTGAATTGGAATCTCGGGAGAAAAGTCTGAGCTGCAAAGATGTATATTTGAATCATCAGCATAAACATGACACTTGAAGCCGTGGGATTAGATGGGCTGGCCCGGGAAGAGTATGAGGGGACCCTAACTCTGAAGAAATATGGTTATAACATTTAACATTTAAGTGATAAAGAGAAAGAAACGGCTGAAAAGGAGACTGAGAAAGAATGACCAGGGAAGCAAGACAAAAGCCATGAGCAGGTGGTAACATAGACACTCATGGCGGTGGGGGATACATTTCAGGGAGGAGTGCCCTCCAATGTCCACACAGCTGCTGAGAAATCAAATAAGAGTAAAGGAGAATGGCTACAACGTGGATGGACTTAAAGAGTATTATGCTTAGTGAAATAAGTCAGGCAGAGAAAGACAAGTACTATATGATATCACTTATACGTGGAATCTAAAATATAAAACAAACACATGAATATAACAAAACAGAAAGAGACTCAAAGATATAGAGAACAAACTAGTGGTTACCAGTGGGGAGAGGGGAGGGGGAAGGGGAAATATAGGGATAGAGGATTAAGAGGTACAAACTACTATGTTTAAAATAGATAAGCAACAAGGATATATTATATAGCACAGGGAAATATAGCCATCATTTTATAATAACTTTAATGGAGTATAGTCTATAAAAATATCAAATCACTGTGTACACCAAATCACTATGTACACCAGAAACTAATATAATATTGTAAATCAACTATATCTCAATAAACAAAATTTCGAAAGGGTAAAAGAGAATAGTAGCCATTTTGTAGTGAGTAGGAAATAGTAGAAAAGAGTGTGGAGACAGCAAGGGAGGATAATGCTTTCAAGAAGTTGGTTATAAATGAGAGGAAAGACTAGGGCAGTCGATGGAGGGGTGGAGAGAAAATTTCTTTTTAAATGGGCACCTGAGCCTGTTTAATTGTAATGGAAAGGAGCCAGAGTAGAGAGTGAGAGATTAAAGGGAAGATGGGGTACTTGAAAAATCCAAGTCCCTGAGAGAGAGGGAGACAAAATTCAAGGCACAGCAGAAGATTAATATGAGCTGGGAGAAGAGATTCATTTTCTGCTGTTTTAGAGGGAAGGAAGAAGGGGTGAGTGTGGGTGCAGATAAATTTGCAAGAGCTGAGGGAGGTACCGCCTGATGGATTCTATTTTCCCTGAGAATGAGAAGAGAAAATTTGCCGTGAGCAAGGGCAAGGTGGCAGGATTGGAGTCCTGAAGAATGAGGAAGCTCTGAAATCAGCCCTGCAGTGAGTGGAGGAGAGGCTCATTAGGGAGAGGTAGAAGTTTGACCTGTAGCACCAAAGGCTCCGGTCAAGCAGGAGCTTGTGATTTTCAAGTGAAGCCCATTTGGGAGGCTGTGTGATTTTTCTCTAGAAGCCTAGTGTGGGTTCAGAGAATTGGGCACGTGGATGCATTGAGGATTTTTTTTTTTTTTTTTTTTTTTTTTGCCTAAGTGGGTCAGTGGAAAGAAAATGGAGCAAAGGAGTTGGTAAGACAACAGTTGATGTGACGGAGCATGAGATTTATAATGGGAAGGCGAGTGAAGAGGGAAGGCTGCTGATTGAAAAGGAAAACAATGAGAGGGGAGGTCAAAGAAGCATCCTGGTGAAATCAAACGGCAGCTGGAATACCTGAGTGAAAAAACTGGACAGATAGGGAGTTACGGAAACAAGAACAATTTCACTGAGGAACTTTCCTGATGACCTTGCTAGATTCTGCCTCTTTCCTTGCTCAGTTTGGCCGTTGCTCTCTAATAGTTATGGTTAGTTTCATAAAATATTCAGAGAAGGGTAAATGTAAACATCAGCGTGAGAAAATTGAGTGGAGTGGTTATGAGCTCAAGTTCTAAGCTTGGGTTATTGGGTTAAAATCCTATCTCGTCCACGTATCCATTGTGTGACTTGGAGTAAGTCATCTTCCCTCTCTGAACCTGTTTTCTCACTTATAAAATTGAGAGAAAAAGGTATCTACTAAAAAAAAAAATAGTTAAATGAGTCCATACCCATAAAGTATTCAGAATAGTTTCTGGCACATAGGAAGGACCCAATAAATGTTAGTGTTGGGCTGTGCCCCACAGTCCTGCAGTCCTTGCAGTTGCTCAGTCATGAGACCGAAGAAAGAGTCTGGAGTCAGTGACGGAGACATCAGTGATGTACTGGACAGGGAACCTTACAAGTCAGAAGCAAAGGTCCCCAAGCGACACCCCACCACGTACACTGATGGCCGACGGCATGCAGGACACGGTAGCAATCCAGCACTCTTTGCTACCCAGGGGAGAAGGAGGCTACCAGTTATAGGGGCATGAGAAGGGCTCCTTGGCTGCCCGGGGAGGTGGGGGACTGCCGAAGGGTGTCCCCCCATGGCTCTTTGGGTTAGCAACCATCTTGAGGGCCCTTTCCTGCTGATGACCGAACATGCTGGAGTCTTTCTGGGCTGAGGGCTAGAACAATTGTTAGCTGGGGGTCCAGCACAGGTAGTTACTGGTTAAACTTTCAACTTAGGAAGGGGAGGCAATCATGTGCATAAGATGAGGGAGAGGCAGGGCCAGGTTGGGCAGGAGATGTACATGCAGAGAACAAGAGAACAGCCGTCTTATGGGGCCTGACCATACAGTTAGCTATTATTATCATTACCCTTATTATTAGAACTCACGTGATGCTAGGTCCAAAAAG
This sequence comes from Delphinapterus leucas, assembly GCF_059928025.1. Lineage (NCBI taxonomy): Eukaryota > Metazoa > Chordata > Mammalia > Artiodactyla > Monodontidae > Delphinapterus > Delphinapterus leucas. The sequence goes on from NC_143140.1 coordinate 27,239,808, forward strand.
GGTCCTAGAGACAATTTTGTCTAATTAGCTCATTTTACAGATAAGGAACCTGAGGGCCATTGAGAAATGTTGACATTCCCAAGTCAGGCAGTAGACCCAGGGCTGGATCACAGTGGAGTGTGTAACACAGGGACGCGAAGCCCAGCAGAGAGTTCCTCCACACGCCTTTCTTGTGCCTTCCCCGTAGCGTGAAGGCATCCTGCACAAGAGGCAGTGCAAGTAGCCCCAGAGGTCTGGGCAAGGTCACCAAACTGTCTCTTCATGGGCTTTGTGCCACTCCTTGTCATAACAAAGAAAATTGCACTTTCACAGGCTCCAGTGTATTTTCTGTTGTTCTATGAAATACAGGCAGCAGCAGCTCCCATCCAATTTATTGTCCTGTCCAGATGGTGGAAGAAAGGACATAATTGGTATTGTAAAGCGAGGGCTCCGTAAGCAGCGACACTTTCCAGGCTTTGATTGTTTACGGTCTTCCAGCCAAAACTAAATGCAAACTGATCTGTCCTGCTCTGAAGTAACAGAGCTCATGCTAAGAAAGATTGGTGATTACTTTCTCAATTCCCGTGCCTCAAAAGATAGTGTGCACAGTTATTTTTCTGACTCATGGCCTCTGGGTCTCTCTTGTGACTGAATACCCAGGCAATCCAAGCTGGGATATGTGTCACTTCTAAAATTTGTCTAAGCTAATTACTGAAGAACTTAAACGGAAGCCTTGGAATCATACAGGGTAAATCATGCTGATGAGATTTCCAAACCAATTTTGGGTTCAGGTGTCTCCATTTAGTTCAAATCCCTGTGTGCTCCAAATCAAAATCTTAATTTGTGGTTTCTCAGCTATGGCACCAACCTTCCTACACGATGGTCAGGATTTTGTTTGGTTTTGCTTTTTGTGGTGGTTGCTGTTTTTTTTCTTTCTAATTGAGATTAGAAACCAAGGCTATGTGAATTATTTGTAATTGTTACATTTGCCATCATGCTCTGTATTTAGGTCTAGAGAAGTAGTCGTTAACCTTCACTGCATATCAGAATTACTAGGTAAGTTTTTAAAAAACAGGGATCTCTGGGTGTTATTTTTCAAGACAGTGTTGAGAACCATTGTTCTAGATCCATGCTTCAGAAACTTTAACGTGCTCATGAATTTCACTACTACCCAAGTAATAATTCTTATTTCTCAGAGTGTGATCCCCAGATAAGCACCACTGACATCGCTAAGAGCCTGTTAGACATGCACTCTCAGGCCCCACCCCAGACCTACTGAATCAGAATTTGCACTTTAACAGGATTCTAGATTTACCATGTACACATTGCAGATTGAGAAGGACTGCTCTAGAGAGTTTTATTTCTTTCTGAAGACCACGATTTGGGTTTGCTGTCACCAAGTAGATGCTGTGCCTACTGAGTTATGGCATGGAGATCGTAACAACTGGGTTTCCCCAAGTCAAAGATTATCAAAGGCTTTTCCATGTTACTATTAACATATAATATGACTTTTCCAAAGAGTAAGGTAAAACTGTATAAATAGAATGATTCCAATTATACGAAATGCAAATGAAAATAAAAGAAATACATATTATCTCCAAATTGTAAAAATGTGATTGACTTTTACTTCTTCATTTTATATTGCTTTGGGTCTTATCAGTTTTCTATGATGCACGTATATGATACTATAATCAGAAAAAGAAGATATTTCAAGCGAGAAAAAATCCTATTTAAAACGTCTAGCTTTCTCATTATTTTTTACTCTTCTTGGTCACTACAGGGCAAATTTTTATTTCAGTGTTGAAGTAAATCTAGGGATATTACTTAAACATATTTATTCTCAAGGATTTTCTAGCATTAAGCAAATAACCTGATTTTCAAAAAGGGCAAGAAACTAAGTATTTCAGATCATATAGTAATGAACTTCCTGTCAATCTTAAAAAAAAAATTTTCAAGAAAAAAAACCACTCACTCTTTGAGTGTAGAGGGGAGGTGACTGTGGAGGCTGCATAAGTAACAAAAAACAGACGATGACAGATTAGTTCTAATTCCTTTTATAGATAAGTCAATAGAATAGTAAATAAAGGGAATCTTTAAATCTTGTCTATCTTGATGTTTCCCTCTCAAAACATTTCATGGTATTTTCGTTGTAATATTAAAAATATCGAGAACTGTGGGATGAATGATATCATAGTTGGTAGTGATCAGTCAGGATCCCAGTAGGAATGGAACATTCAAACAGGTTAATTGAAGAGCATTTAATAAAGGGATTATTTGCAAAGATAGGGCATGTTTTAGGAAAACCAGCATGGGATGGTGCAGTATCTAGGGGTTGGTAACAGTACCTAGGGGTTGGTAACAGTGGAGAATTTTTACCACCCACAGCCTGAAGGGGCCAGGGAAAGGAGAGGTTTCCAGAATGAAGAGAGGGCTCCTGTATGCACTGTTTAATAGAGAAACAGGGCCAAACCATAGGACCTGACAGAGAGAGAGAGTCGGGGATTAAATGCCTTCCCCTCACTCTTCCCCTCTGAACTTCAGTCGGTGCCACTTATTGGCCAAAACACCCAACTACCAGAGGCCAGGGAACCCGTCCAAACAGGTTAGCCTCCCAGAGCACAGGGCAGGGTTGTAAGCAGACCCATAAATGCATGTGGAAAATATCAGCAATAAACCGAAGTAGATCCCTGATGGGCTGAAGGATGGGAGAGAATGCGAAACAACTGGTTAATGGTTTAGAAATCCACCTGTGGTTTTGCTCCATTCAACATTTCATCAGTGATTTGGATGAAGATACAGAGGGCACATGGAAGCAATGTGAAGATGTCACAAAGCTAGGGTAGAGGACACATCAGATGACAGACTCAGTATTCAAAATAATGATGTTCTCATTCTAATATGAAATACATATTTAATAGATATAACTGAAAGGCTAACATTTGAGTTAAAAACGCCAACTGTTTCTATAATTGTAGGAGAGATATGACTAATATCACTTATCAATAAGGGTTGTAATTGAGAAAATCAGTGTAAATAATCAGTCATGTGAAAAGACTGCCCCCCCAAACTAATACGATTTTAGTGTGAATTAGAATCAAAGGGTCCAGAAAAAAGACAGGTGTAGTCTCACTTTCTTCTATGCTGCACAGACAGTAATGATAACCTGAAGTGTGTGCAGGAGATTTACGGTCAGGATGGTAAATATTTAACCTTGGAGAATGAGATGCCATTGAGGAAAGGAGGCAGAGGAAAAAAAATCCTGGAGCTTATTTCCAAATGTCTGAAGGACTCTCCTGTGAAAGAGGGAGATGGCTTTCTTCCGGCCCTGGGGGCAGAGGGTTGTAGGCACATGGAGCAGCAATCAGATGACAGGAAGGGTGAACATCTAAATGATCTGTGCCACTGAAAATCAACTGGATCTACTTGTGGATGGTAAACTTTTTTTTAAATTGAAGTATAGTTGATTTACAATGTTGCGTTAGTTTCAGGTGTACGGCCCAGTGATTCAGTTTATATATATATATATATATGTATATATATAAAATATCTTATACCAATTACTCTTTTTTTTTCTTTTTTTTTTTTTTTTGCGGTACGTGGGCCTCTCGCTGTTCTGGCCTCTCCCGTTGCGGAGCACAGGCTCCGGACGCGCAGGCTCAGCGGCCATGGCTCACGGGCCCAGCCGCTCCGCGGCATGTGGGATCTTCCCAGACGGGGGCACGAATCCGTGTCCCCTACATCGGCAGGCGGACTCTCAACCACTGCGCCACCAGGGAAGCCCACCAATTACTCTTTTAAAGAAAAAGCCAGTCCCAATTCCAAATCTAATAGTTAAAAACAAATTTTAAGTTAGACCTTCATTTAGTTCCTTATTTAATTTTTCTGCTTGTAAAAGTTCGAATAAACTAAAAAGGTCTAAAAAAATGAAAGCAAAAATCTCTGGAAATCTTACTACCCTGAAATAATCACAATCAATGTTTTGGTGAACATTCTTCCAGACCTCTCTTTGTGAGTACCACCATATGGCTTTTTGGGTCCATAGAAAGATAATTTTGTATCGGCAGGTTTATATTATACATACTTCTAGGCCATCTGCTCTTTATATGCAACATCATGTTGTTGAAATATTTCCATGTTAGTGAATGCTTTTTAATGCTCTCTATGGATATGAATATAACCTTTGAAAAGCCATTTAAATAGAAGATTATAAAATTTTTAAGATGCATGTACTGGTTCTTTTAAAAATGGACTACTGAGACAATATTGTGTCCAAGCTGATACAGTTTCAGCTCTCTTCCTGGATGACAGCAGTTCTCAAGAGGATAGGTCCACGATGATGTAGCAAGGATGCGTGGGATGCTGGGGAAAGCTGCAGCTCTGGGGCTTCAGTTAAAATTAATTTTCTAACTATTAATTTCAGGAACAAAAAAGTATTTATTGACTCATTGCTGTGGTAAAATGAGAAATTTAGTGTTTTCCCCTCTTTTTCTATCCCTGTTACACATATTGAGTGGATTTAATCAGATTTATATTAATTTTAACATACTTATTTTTTAGTGTCTAGCAGATTATTTTATCTGCCATTCTTGAAGATCAAAATGTCCTGTTCTTTCTAAAAGCTCATGATCATGTTGGATTTTTTTTTTCTCCTGTGCTTTGTTGTTTCATATTATGAGCACACCCTCAGTAGGCCTTTATCTATAGAAATCTTTTGCCCCATGGCCCAGAGATGCATCCCTCCATATAGGTTTTGCATTTGATAATGCTGAATGTCTCAGCAACTGACTTTTAGGGTAATTTGTATTTGAGAGGCTTTTACACCATATAGGGAGTTTAAACTCAAACCATACCTTATATGAGTGCAGGCAGGTGGGTGCTGTAATTTCTTACATTCTACCCAGAATCCTAGCCAGGATGCAGGCTCTTTTGTCACCTCTTTGTGCTGGTGAAAATAATTTTCTTCATTTCCTCTTTCACTGAGGTTCTGGCTTTGACTAAGAGGGTCTCAGAGGGGCAGCTAAGAGGGTCTCAGAGGGGCAGCTATTACCATACTCAGTGTTAAAATACGAAAGCTTTCCCCTGAAACTGACAACAAGACAAGGATGTTCTCAATCAGCACTTCTATTCTTGTACTAGAGGAACTACTAGGGAAATAATGCAAGGGAAACAGGAGGCATGTGGGTTCAAAAGGAAGAAGTAAAACTTTTTATGCTTAGATAATGTGATTGCTTCATAAAGAATCCAAAAGAATCTATAAACTATTGTAAATAATAAGTGGATTTAGCAGTGTTGCCAAATACAACGTCACTATGGAAAAATCAATTGTGTTTCTGTATAGTTAGCACCCAAGAGTTGGAACAATAAAATTTAAAAATAGCATTTATAAAAACATCAAAAATTTGAATACCTAGGAATTAATGAAACATGAAACATCTATCATTAAAATAACAATGAAGAAATTAAGGAAGACCTAAATGGAGATGTATAAATGGGGAGATACTATATATTAATGTATTGGAAGATTCAGTATGGTTGTTGATTCTTCTCAGATTTATCTGTGGACTCAATGTAGCCTCAATCAAAATCAGAGTAGCTTCTTCGGGGGTGAAAATTGGCAGACATGGTTCCAAACTGTATGTGATGATGCAAAAGCCACAGGTAGCCAAGACAGTCTTGAATAAATCTGGAGGTCTTCTTCCACCAGATCTTGACTTACAGTATAGTTGTAATACTGTAGTAGTTAAGCCATCTTGGCATTGGTGCAAAGCTAGACAACTAGAACAATAAAGCAGAGATGCTAGAAATAGAAACATACCTATATGACCATTTGGTTTACCAAATGGTATCACTTCTATTAAGTGAGGAGAAAAGATGATCTTTTCAATGAATAGTGCTGGAGCAATTAGAAACATGGGAAAAAAACAGAACCTTTGACTCCTATATCAAACCATACATAAAAATTAATTTGAAGTGGATCATAGAACTTTAAGCATCTTATTGGAAGATAGAAATAAATTAAGCTCTAGTATAAGAAACTATTTTCACGACTTTCTGGTCAGCCATGGTTCTTCCAGAAGACCCAAGAGGTAGTCATCACAAAAGTGACAAAGCAAAGTAACAACTATTGGACTTTATTAAAATTAAGAACTTCTTTAACAGAAGACTATCTGTGTGACCTCAGATAAATTACTGAATATGTGAACAGGAAATCCATAGACCAGAAGTTATTTACAATACAAAGGTCTTATATACAGAATATGTGAAGTTCTAAAACTAATAAGAAAAAGACAAAGTACCAATAAACAAAATAGGCAAAAGATGTGAACAGGCACTTCACAAAAGATACAGCCAATAAGCACATGAAACAGTTCAAAATGATTCGTCATCAGACAAATGCAAGTTAAAACCACAATGAGATATCACCTTATACCCACTGAGAGAGCTACAGTTTTTTTTTTGTTTTTTGTTTTGTTTTGTAGGTTATAGCTATATATTTATTTTATTTTAGTTATATTTTAACATCTTTATTGGGGTATAATTGCTTTACAATGGTGTGTTAGTTTCTGCTTTATAACAAAGTGAATCAGTTATACATATACATATGTTCCCATATCTCTTCCCTCTTGCGTCTCCCTCCCTCCCACCCTCCCTATCCCACCCCTCCAGGCGGTCACAAAGCACCGAGCTGATCTCCCTGTGCTATGCGGCTGCTTCCCACTAGCTATCTACCTTACGTTTGGTAGTGTATATATGTCCATGCCTCTCTCTCGCTTTGTCACAGCTCACCCTTCCCCCTCCCCATATCCTCAAGTCCGTTCTCTAGTAGGTCTGTGTCTATTCCTGTCTTACCCCTAGGTTCTTCATGACATATTTTTTCTTAAATTCCATATATATGTGTTAGCATACGGTATTTGTCTTTCTCTTTCTGACTTACTTCACTCTGTATGACAGACTCTAGGTCTATCCACCTCAGTACAAATAGCTCAATTTCGTTTCTTTTTATGGCTGAGTAATATTCCATTGTATATATGTGCCACATCTTCTTTATCCATTCAACCAATGATGGGCACTTAGGTTGTTTCCATCTCCAGGCTATTATAAATAGAGTTGCAATGAACATTTTGGTACATGACTCTTTTTGAATTATGGTTTTCTCAGGGTATATGCCCAGTAGTGGGATTGCTGGGTCATATGGTAGTTCTATTTGTAGTTTTTTAAGGAACCTCCATACTGTTCTCCATAGTGGCTGTACCAATGCACATTCCCACCAGCAGTGCAATAGTGTTCCCTTTTCTCCACACCCTCTCCAGCATTTATTGTTTCTAGATTTTTTGATGATGGCCATTCTGACTGGTGTGAGATGATATCTCATTGTAGTTTTGATTTGCATTTCTCTAATGATTAATGATGTTGAGCATTCTTTCATGTGTTTGTTGGCAGTCTGTATATCTTCTTTGGAGAAATGTCTATTTAGGTCTTCTGCCCATTTTTGGATTGGGTTGTTTGTTTTCTTGTTATTGAGTTGCATGAGCTGCTTGTAAATTTTGGAAATTAATCCTTTGTCTGTAGCTTCATTTGCAAATATTTTCTTCCATTCAGAGGGTTGTCTTTTGGTATTGTTTATGGTTTCCTTTGCTGTGCAAAAGCTTTTAAGTTTCATTCGGTCCCATTTGTTTCTTTTTGTTTTTATTTCCATTTCTCTAGGAGGTGGGTCAAAAAGGATCTTGCTGTGATTTATGTCATAGAGTGTTCTGCCTATGTTTTCCTCTAAGAGTTTGATAGTGTCTGGCCTTACATTTAGGTCTTTAATCCATTTTGATCTTAATTTTGTGTATGGTGTTAGGGAGTGATCTAATCTCATACCTTTATATGTACCTGTCCAGTTTTCCCAGCACCACTTATTGAAGAGGCTGTCCTTTCTCCACTGTACATTCCTGCCTCCTTTATCAAAGATAAGGTGACCATATGTGCGTGGGTTTATCTCTGGGCTTTCTATCTTTTCCATTGATCTATCTGTTTTTGTGCCAGTACCATACTGTCTTGATTACTGTAGCTTTGTAGTATAGTCTGAAGTCAGGGAGCCTGATTCCTCCAGCTCCGTTTTTCGTTCTCACGCTTGCTTTGGCTATTCGGGGTCTTTTGTGTTTCCATACAAATTGTGAAAGTTTTTGTTCTAGTTCTGTGAAAAATGCCACTGGTAGTTTGATAGGGATTGCATTGAATCTGCTTTGGGTAGTAGAGTCATTTTCACAATGTTGATTCTTCCAATTCAAGAACATGGTATATCTCTCCATCTATTTGTATCATCTTTAATTTCTTTGACAATGTCTAGTGCTGCTGAGGATGTGGAATAACTGGAACTCTCATAATGCTGGTAAACTGGTAAACTGGTAAACTGGTTCAGTCACTTTGGAAAACAATTTGGCAGCATCTATTAAAGTTAAATGTATAGTTACCTTATGACCCAATAAGTTCACTCTTAGGTACCAACCAGCTGTGTGGCTTTAGACACATCTCTTTTCCTCTTAAGGTCTCAGTTCCTTCTGTAAATTAATTTTTTTGGACTAGAAGATTTTTGAAATCTCTTCTGTTTCTATAATTTTCCCTTAGTTTATATTATTCATTGCATTGTTATATATTACACATATATTTATATTATATATTACATTATATTATTTGATATTATACATGTAAGTTTCCATTTGACTTCTGTTGGAATAATAAGAGTACCATAGACCAAAATTAGACATGAACTTTAGGGTTTCTTAAGTGTTTTGCCTTGCCCTTGCTCTTATTATGTATATAGAAATGGGTGAGAGAGGAAAACATAGAAGAGCTCAAAATAACCTGGACTCTATTAGGAAAAACAATTACTATAGGGAAATTATTAAGACAACATTAAGAAGTATTACTTCTTTTTCTGTAACCAAACAAAATTTAAGTTACAGTCATATGTAGCAGGATGTAGATGCTTTCTCGCTTCATAAATTTAATGAAAATTATACCTGATACTTACATCCTGTCTGTTTCTAGAGAATTAAAATTACACTATATATATATATATATATATTTTTTTTTTTTTGTGGTACGTGGGCCTCTCACTGCTGTGGCCTCTCCCGTTGCGGAGCACAGGCTCCGGACGCGCAGGCCCAGTGGCCATGGCTCACGGGCCCAGCCGCTCCGCAGCACATGGGATCCTCCCGGACTGGGGCACGAACCTGCGTCCCCTGCATCGGCAAGCGGACCCCCAACCACTGCGCCACCAGGGAAGCCCCTACACTATATTTTAATGAATATTTTCATCTTTTCAATTAGAAATAAAATTTAATGAATATATTACTATCTCATTTGGCAGTTAATTAGAACTTTTCAGAGCATATGCAACAGTTGAGAGCTTAAATGCTGTTGATTCTCATCTTTGCTTTTCCAAGCACCTAAAAAGTTTTGGTGTTTGATTTTTCTCATCTAAAAATATTTATAGGGAAAGAATAACATTTGCTTGGCATATTTATAGGTTTTATTTGTCCCTATATCTATTACAGACCTTCTGTTTCTAGTTAGAAAGTCACTGGTGATGGGAACTCCCACCTTCACAATGAGAAGCAATATTAACTATATAATCATAGTTAAAAAAGAAAACCTCAGTGATCTAAGGACTCAAAGAAACCCAAATGAACTAAATCCTAATAAGTGATGAGCCCTTCCTGGGGGAGGAGAAACCTTCTCTAGCACAACAGCAGTAGGAGGTGAAGGAGAAGCTAGCCAAATTTTTAACAAACTTCATGTCTGCATGTGGGCTGGAGTGAAGGATTAGAAGCTGTAGCCACAGAGCAGCCTTCATCAGCCCATCACGGACCTTCACCAGGTATGCCAAGTAACCAAGGTTGGAGTCATGATGGGAGAGATGAGAGCCAGCTACATGAGGCCTTCCCCTCCTGCAAGGCAGCAGCTACTGAAGGCTGGGTGGGGCAGGGCAGCGGTATGGAGAGGAATCCCTCAGAGTCTCTCAGGTGCCTTGTTAGTCTGAATCACATCGTAGACCCCAGTGGTTATTCAGAGGATGAGAAGAGCCCTCTCTCCCGGACATTAGGGATGATAAAGGTGGTAACTTTATCATTGGGTCATGTTTGATCCCTCAAGGTTGTGGCTCTTTGTTTTACAGCCACATGCAGAGCCACAGCTACCTGAATGTGTGCTCTGTGCCAGAAAGGCTGTGCTCAGAGGCTGTAATAGGGGTCTCAACAAATGTCCTGGGCACTCTAGATTTAAAACTGTGTAATGTTTAACCTAACTCCTTTAGGAGAACTTCATCAAATGTGGGCTATTATTATGGCAGCTGAGTGAGCAGGACAGAGTCTGAAGAGAAACCAGCCATTCATAGGCTTAATTATTGATCTCTGGGTAAGGAAGTAGCTAAAGAAAAGAAAAACTTCTGTAAACTTGCCTGTCATGAAGATAGTTTGCTAAAAAAAAAAAACATAGGAGGTGATTTTATGTTCATTTTATTATTTAACAGGAAAAATCTAAAGTGTTGTTTTATATGAAAATTCTCTGTGTGAACTTGTTAAGAATTAGATCCAAGTGTATAGTCTGTTTCCTGAATGGCTTTGGTAACATATAACTGCATAGATGGACTTCCTGTGTGTGATGCTAGTGAGGCTCTTGGGCCATAGTAGAGACTGAATGGTTGACCATGGGCCACCATCTGCCAGGTGAAGAACCACAACTAGCTGAGGTGCTTGCTGAAGGCAAAGGAAATACAGAATGTGTAGCGGCAGAAGGTAGTTGAAAATACCAGCTATGACCACATGACCAGTTACAGAAACAAGGACTGTAATTGTCATATGAATTTCTTCCTTATTTTGTTATGAATATATTTGTGGGCATATATACATATATCAAGCAAATATCTTTGTTTTCTTCCCTCTCTTATTTCCTTCTTATGTAACATAAAATGTATTGACTTTATATCAGTATTTAAATATTGTTAATTTTACATCATAGTATTTAAGTTATAGGGTATCAGGAGAAGAGTATATATCACTTGAGGATTTTATCTTCTTTTCTTGGGAAGGGATAATGCACTTTTGGTGTTACACAGGATAGCTGTTTCATGTTAGGTGGAATTATGATTTTATTATTGTCTTTATTTGGAGATTAAGTTTAAGAAATTGTGTACGGGTGCCAAGTTGACAAGGGGTAGACTTGTGTTGATTCATTTTATGTGACTTGACTGGTATACAGGATGCTCAGATAGCTTGTAAAATCATTTCTGGGTTTGTCTGTGAAGGCATCTCCAGAAGAAGTTACGATTTGAATCAGTAGACTGAGTGAAGAAGATTGCCTTCATTAATGTAGGTGGACATCAAACAATCCATTGAGGTCCTGAATAGAACAAAAATGTGGAGGAAGGGTGAATTTGCTCTCTCTGCTTGAGATGAGACATCTATCTTCTCCTGCCCTTAGACATCAGTGTTTCTGGTTCTCAAATTTTTGGATTCAGACTTGGACTTAAAATCCAGTCCCCATCAGACCAGAAATCCATCAAGCTCAAGGGTCTACAGGTATCAGGAAAAAACCTGCCTACGTGGGGAAACTGGCCATGTTCAGATACTCAATGTTTAGGTACTGTTGCCAACTCACGTGACTGTTTTTTCATTTATTCAAGTATTTACCTGATGCCCTCTATGTGCTGGACACTTCTCTAGGAACTAGGAATTCTTCAGTTAAAAAGGTCCAGGGGGTCCTTGACCTCACGGAGCCTACATCCTAGCTTGAGAGAGAAAGACAACAAACAAATCAACAAGTAAATAATATATAAGATGGTGATAAATGCTATGGAGAAAAATAAGACAGGAAGAAGGGTTAGAGAGGCACAGAGGGAAGATTTAAGGAACTTAAATGAATCAATAAGGAAAAGACTAACACTACACAAATACAGAAAATAAGTCAATGGAAATATAGGTGTAAGTTATAAACAAGTATTTCACAGAAGAGGCAAGCTGAGTGCCTAATAAACATACAAAAATGTATCACTAGTCATCAGGAAAAGAAAAATTAAAATAATGACACACCATCTCGTAAAGTTCCATCAGCTCAAATTATAGTTGGAAAATACCAATTTTTGTCAAGGCTGTGCAATAACAGACACTCTCATCAACTTTAGGTAAGTAGTATAAAAATTGGCTCAGTCTTTTTGGAAAGCAGCTGGCATATTTTACTGAAGTTGAATAGATGCATACTAAACAAGTCCACTCCTAGTACCAATTTCTGTATCAGTCGGAAAGCTAGAAAATGCTTTGGGTAACAGACCCAGTACATGGCCCATAGTACATGGTCATTATGGGTTGACTGGAAATCAGACTCTATGTCATTGTCACCCCTTCTCAGGGATTCGTGCTGATGGAGCAGCTACTATGTGGAACCCTTCCAGCACTATAGAAGAGAGAAAAGAACATTGCCTGTATTGCTTCTCAAACCTTCTGCCCCAAAATGTCACATATCACTTTAGCTCACACTTCATTAGCCCAACATGGCCATACCTAAATTATGTGGGCAGTGACGTGTAATCCTGACATGAGCCTTGATGGGAAACAGCAGCAGAATATATGTGATCAGCCTTAATGATGTTTACAGCACATGCCCTAGAGAAACTCTTGCAGACACATACTGGGAGCCACATACAGAAATCCCATGCAGCACTGTTTATAAAAGCACAGAATGTCCATCAACAGTAAAATGGATAAACAAATTGTGTAATATTCACAAATGAAATACTAAACAGCAATGAACAAAGTGAACTACTGCTACACTATTGTGGTTAAATCTCAAAATGTTGAGTGTGAAAGAAAGGCATAGAAGCATACTGTGTGATTCATTTATACAAAGTGCGAAATCAGAAAATATAAACAACATATTGTGTTGGGATATGTACATATGTGGTAAAACTATTGGAAAAGCAAGCAAATGAGTAATTAGAAATACAGGGTTTTGTTTACTTCTGGGCAAGCAAGGGTTGGAGGAGGAAGGGGGATCTCAGAGGGGAGCACACACATATGGATTCAAAGATACTGGTTATATTCTATTTTTTTAAGTTGGCTGGTGGTAGATGAATTTTATTTTATTTTTATTCTTAAAATATATATATATCTTAGTCTGCTTGGGCTGCTATAACAAAAATGGGTGGATTAAACAATAGAAATTTATTTCTCACAGTTGTGGGACTGGAGACTGAGAGGAGGACGCTGGAAAATTTGGTTCCTGATGAGAACCTTCTTCTTGGTTTGAATGTAGTTATTTATTGCCATATGGCAGAGAGAAAGATCATCTCTTTCATGTCTCTTCTTTTAAGGGCACTAATCCCATTCATGAGGGCTCCACCCTCATGATCTAATTACATCCTAGAGGCCCCACCTCCAAATCAGCTATACATATCTTGCATGTATGATATTTCACAATAAAAATAGAGGTCTTTAAAGTAAGCTTTCCTGAACAACAAGTGACTTGATTGTCTGCCTTTAATGGCAACTTCTTGGATTCTCATTTTGCTAAGCACACATACCCAATGCCAATGCCAAGGGACGGACCTCCCTAAATGGTGACATTGAGGAAAGAGGGATTGGGTTCTACTTTGAAGACAGTTGATTTTTACTGGACAGTCCATGTCAACAGAGAAGAACATTTCAGGATCCTGAAAAGACTTTTCTCTCACCTGTTCTGTGGTTCAGTGTGGCTTAATGGATATCCCGTATTACAAATTGTCTGAGAAGAATTGTCTGTACCACAATTGTGTACAATTTACCTGTTTTATATTACTCTCTCCACTGTTCTCTGAACTCTAGAAGGGCAGGGAGATTTCTTTTTCATGATTGCAATTCCAGCAACCAACATAGAGTTTGGTGTATCATAATAGACGCCTGGTGAAAATTTGCTAAATGAAGAAATGAATGGATACAGCGTCAATCATAAATACAGAAAACTTTGAAATAATTCTTGTATATTGATTTGGATAAATGTTGCTGTGACTTGTAACTGAAATTAGTAAAGATACAAATCGGTAACAGGATTAACTACCCAAGAGGTACTTATCTCTTAATTGTTTGAAGAACACCCCCATCCTTTTTGTCATTTTCTCTGTGTCCAGTAGAGGATAAGAGCTCTCTGATACACACACACACACACATACACATACACACACACCACGTCATGCATATATGAGAGCTAAGCAAGCCTGTTTGGACTAATGCATCAGTGAGGCTGCCATCTTCAAGAAAGAAAGGTGTTCACAAATTTAAGTAGTAAAAAATTAAAATAGGAGTCTGTTCACCCAAATGAATGTCCGTTTGAAATGTGAGTAGGAGACATTTTCCCACAGAGGAGGCTTCCTGAGCGCTTACCTCATGAAGGTCACCACAGTGAACATTCTCTCCTCCTAGCCTCCCTCACAACCCCTCCCGCATCTGAATTTCAGGGAAAGAAGTGTGAGGGACCAGCATTGCAGAGGCATGTCATCTACCCCTCTCAGTCAATAATCCTCCTGAGAAGGATTGTATGATCTCACCTAACAAACACTGAATACTTAAAAGCACCAATTATAAGTTTAAAAAGGTAGAGTCTTCTGTATTTTGTCAGATTTTTTCATGTAATATATACGGTATGCTTGTTGCCTTTCTCTTTCTCTCTGTCTCTGTCTCTGTCTGTCTGTCTGTGTCTCTCTTTCTCTGTCACACACACACACTTTTTACATAATTTTGTTTGAAACCTGCATCCCAGAAAAACCCACAGACGCTCCCTGGTAAACCAGAGTACATGACAGGATTACCCAGCAGGCCTGCAAGAGGAAGAAAGCTGGGTCACAGCCCCCTTTCCAGCACTGCCTCTCCCTAGAGGAATTAATTTGCCTGACTCGATAACATTGCATGTGACATGACTGTCCCTTGAAAAGGAAACACGTTCCAAGTCACTACATTATGGTACATTTTTGTGATCAGTTTGAGCAATTTCAGATCCAGGGATTTTGGTCACACACGATGGTCTAATCAAATTAAGGTAAATGAACACATCATGATTAGATAGTAAACTTAATCAAGGGCACAGGGCTGCATGGATGACATATATTTAAATCAGAAGTGGCTATCTCTGTAATTATATAGCCCAGTCATTCCTGGATCCCCAAGCAGGACAGTTGTATATCTTATAATATAATGAAGGGTAGAGAGCCTAAAGAAAGAAGTGGGTAAAAGGGCATTAAGTAAAGGAGGAACAAATGAGGAGAGAGGTAAAGGAGACCAGATGGGGAGGCAGCAGGGGGATGAAAGAGTTAAAAAAAGATTGGGATTGACATGTACACACTACTTTATATAAAATAGGTAACTAATAAGGACCTACAGTATAGCACAGGGAACTCTACTCAATACTCTGTAATGGCCTACATGGGAAAAGAATGAAAAAAGAGTGGGTATGTATACGTATAACACTTTGCTGTACACCTGAAACTTAACACACTGTAAATCAACTATGCTCCAATAAAAATTTTTAGAAAAAGAAAAAAAGAGAAAAACGGGAGAATGGAGAGAATAGCTTCTTCTCAACTCTTGCAAATAGCCTATAATTCAGAGTTGCATGTTGCCCTTTACAATATTTCCATTGGATAGGAATTTGTGTTCATCTTCTCATTGATTCAAGAAGCATTTATTTAAAACCTGTTCTGTGTCAGGTCTGGTTCTAGGTTCTGGAAATAAAACAGTGGGAAACAGAGATGTAGCCTGTTCTATTATATAACATACTTTAGTACAGAGAGACAACAACAACAGCGATAAAGCTTAACAAAAGTAAATAAGACAGATTTCAGAGATAAATCTTAGAGCTTATATGAATTTCCTATTGTAGTTATAAACTGTCACAAATTTAGTGTCCTAAAACAACACAGATTTATCTTTTACACTTGTGATGGTCAGAAATTTAAGTGGGTCGGCAGGGCTGTGTTCCTTCTGAAGGCTCTAGGAGAAAATCCATTTCCTTGCCTCTTCCAGCTTCTAGAGGCTGCCTGCATTCCTTAGCTCATGGCCCTGCATTACTCTGTTTCTGTCAGCACATCTCCATCTCTGACTCTGTACCGCCTGCTTTCCCCTTATAGGACCTCTTACATTGGGCCACCTGGATAACCCAGGATTTTATTTCAAGATCCTTAATTTAATGATATCTACCAAGTCTCTTTTTCCATGTAAGGCATCATATTCTAGAAATTAGGACACGGACATCTTTGGGTAGTCATTATTCAGCTTACCACAGAGCGCCTTAAGTGAACTGTTCAACTTCCTGCATCTGGTCCAGACCGTCAGTCTTCTGCATCCAAATGCACTGATCTTTCTCCTTTACCAAGGCTGAATCCCCTCACCCTCTGTTCATGTTCAACATGCTGAAGGCACAAGAGTCCATTTTGATGTTCTTTGATGTTTCCTACATTTTTAACTACCCTCCTTCACTCCTGTAGTGTTCTGAAGCTGGTGAGAACAAACCTAACTTCTCCAAAGATATCAGTAACTGATAACGGATTAATATGTCTCTCCATTCAACAAATATTTACTGAGCGCTGCATATGTGCTAAATGCAGAACCAGAGTGAAAAACAAAACAGTTGTTGCTCTTGCCTTGCTGGAACTTTTACTCTTGAGGGAGAGATAGCTATTAAATTATCTAACACATAGATAATTATGCATTCCAGTAAGTGTTAAGAAAGAAATGAAAAGGATTTGATGCCATAATAATTAGGGGAGTTAATTAGGGAGGTCAAGGACAGACTTTTTCTAGAGGGAACACTGAAGCACACACTGAAGGATGAGCAGGGGCCTCCCATGGGAAGGAAGGTGGTGGAGAAAGGCCTTTGTGGGTGGTTTCACAGGAAGGGCAAGCTCAAAGCCTCTGAGATAGGGAAGAGCTTGATAACTTGGAAACATATTTAAAAATCTGAAGAATAATGTGTTGGGTGGGGAGGGACATCTGAGATGAGATCAGTCTGACACGTAGGGAGAGTGTAAGTCATGCAGGCCACAGACCGTGGGCAAGACTTTGGATTTTATTTTAAAGTGCACTGGAAAGTTATTGAAGGATTTCAAGGTGAGAGGAAAGTGATTTAATTGTATTTATGCTTTCAAAAGATGACTTTGGAATGCCCTGGTGATCCAGTGGTTAGGACTCTGCACTTTCACTGCCGAGGGCTGGGGTTCAATCCATGGTCGGGGAACTAAGATCCCACAAGCTGCACGGCGTGGCCAATAAATAAATAAAAGACGACTTTGGCTGTTGTGAGAATACCTTGGGAAGAGATCCAAGATGGAAGCCCAGAGACTAATAAGAAAGCTGGTGTCATGGAGACGATGAAGGGCTTGGACCAGAGCTGGGCTGCGGAGGAGGTGGGAAGTGGGGGAGGTATTAGATGCTTTCTGGAGTAGCAGCAGCAGGATTTGCTGGTGGATGAGATCCGGGGACTGATGGTATGTGTGAATCACGCCTGATTCCCGGGCCACAAGCTTAAGCATCTAGGTAGATGGTGGGACTGTTTTGTGAGATGGCAAAGACCAGAAGAGGAAAGTCAATAAATTCCTTGTTAGAGCCCTTAAGTTTGAGATTTTTGTGGAATTTCAAGAGAAGATGTCAAGTAGGCAGTTGGATAAATGAGTCTGGAGGTCAGAGGAGAGGCCGGAGTTAGACATAAATTTAGAACCTGTCACCATAGAGATTGTATTTGAAACTATGGGAATGGATGAGATCAGCTGGGGAGAGAGTGTGGAAGCACAAAAGGAAATTTCTGTGAGATTGGGTCAAGGTCAGAGATACAGAGAAAAATCAGAGAAGTACAGTGTCAACAAAACCAAGAGAAGAGAGTCTTTGGAGAAGAGCAAGTGGTAACAGAGCTCACCACAGTGACCATTGTTTCTGGCAAAATAAAATTACATAAATATAAATGTATTTTTATAATATATATAATATTATACACTATATTACATAATTATATATAATCTATACTCTATATATAATATTACATAATTATATGTTATATATAATTATTATAGATAACATAATATAAAATTTATTGATATAGTTATATATCCTAAAGGAGAGCAGCTTCAAACTCCACACCAGACAAGTACAAGCTCACACAACATGTTAAGAAGAGATATTTTCCTTCATTTGTTTCTGAGAAAGCCAAAAGCAGCCCCTGACTGCTGGAAACTGGTCTGATGCTCACAGCCAGGCCATGCTGTTCTACTATTGGACAGAAATTCACAGAACATCAGACAAGGTCACTTTGACACCATATGATAAATGAGTCAAAACAAAAACACCATGCAACCCACAAAATAGCAAACATCCCCAGTTCTCAGCTAAAATGAGTGATGGCTACTTCTTTACCAACTACAGTTGTATCCCCATTTTAAGCCTCCCTCCCCATAGATCAGATTTGTTCAGACACCCAGTCATAGACTTGCTCCTGCTTTCTGACAGCACTCAATCTAGAGTGAGCCCCTGCTTCCTTCAACTCTCCCCAAAATTACCCACCCAAAGCCTAAATCCTATAATAGCATCTTTCTAACTCGCCGTCCCTGAAGGGCTTTATAGCACCCCCTCGTGGGCATTCTCCTTCAGTGCAAGAGGTCTGCAGAGCCCTGGCGGTCTTTGATTGAAGGGCATTAACATTTTTAGATCTTTTATGCACAGCTGAAGTGTTTTTAATGCTCTTTTGTGTTTCTCAATGCATTGAAAAATACACGCAGATGATCAATTGAGTTTTCCCTTTTCCACAGCCAAAAGATGGATTAACTGTAAGTTCATTTTTGTATGATTTCTTCTGTTTTTATAAACTAGCTTTTAATCATGGAAGTATTCCATGGACACAGTAACAAATTTAAAACTGTAGAGAAGGCATGCAATATAAAGTATGACTCTTCCTTTAACTATTTTCCTGTGGCAGCTCCTCTGCACCACCTTCACAGGGGAACCTTCGCTAAACTTTTCCTCTGACTTGGTTTTTCTCATAGCTGTCATACTTCTATTTCTAAACTTATAAACTTTAGACATTATCTGTTGATCTTCTGCAATGAAACCTGAAGAAGTTGTCACATTAATTTTCCTTCCACCTCTTTTTCTCAGTCTACTTCCCAAACATTTTTAGTTATCTTTATTTTTATACTTTTAGAGTTCACAATAATCTACCAATCTATATCTATCATCTATCTATCTATCATCTATCTATCTTTCAATCTATCTCTATATATTCTCTTAGAATTCTCTATATGCCTTCTTTGTTTCTCCTGTAGGATAATTTTTAAAATGAAACCCCAAATGGGATGTATCAATACAATATAAACATGTAAACATTATTCCCTGTAGAATCAACTATTATGGCAGAAGCCATAAATGAGAGCTCCATATCAATAAAACTTTGCCACTCATAGTAGAAGCTTCCAAGAATCAAGGCCTAATGAATCTTCTTTAAATTTATTGCCATCTTTCTTCTCTGTTCTGAGTGACAGTAGCTATCAATACTTTCACATCCCACACGACCCTCATCCTGAAATGTTTGTTTTGTTTGATCGTACTCCTTTCTTGACAAATTAATATTTAAAGTGTAGGATGTATTCATAGTAAACTTTATAAATCCTTACTTGTCTGCAAATGTGTTTGAAAATAAACTGTGGTATAAAATTTTTGTTTCTAAATCTTTTACCTTAAGAATTTTGAAAATGTTGCTCGATTTTTTTAGCATCCACTGTTAGTAATGAGAAATCTCAAGTCAGTCTGGTTCTGTTCTCTTGCAGGTAATTTGGGGTTTTTTTTCCTCTCTGCTTTTATGATTTTCTCTTTATCCTTGGGGTTGTGAATGTTCAGTAGGATATACCTACAAAGGAATATTTTCCAATGCTGTTTGGCACTTGGTAAAAGAAGACCCAACACAGCCATAAATAAATAAATAAATAAATTTAAATCATCTGGGCTTCTAAGAAGACCTCTGCTTTAAAAAAAACAAAAAAACAAAAAAAAGAATTACCGTATGATCCAGAAATCCCACTACTGGGCATATACCCAGAGAAAACCATAATTCAAAAAGACACATGCACCTCAATGTTAATTTCAGCACTATTTACAATAGCCAGGTCATGGAAGCAACCTAAACGCCCATCGACAGGTGAATGGATAAAGAAGATGTGGTACATATATACAGTGGAATATTAGCCATAAAAAGGAACGAAATTGGGTCATTTGGTTGAGATGTGGATGGATCTAGAGACTGTCATACAGAGTGAAGTAAGTCAGAAAGAGAAAAACAAATATCACATATTAATGCATATATGTGGAACCTAGAAAAATGGTACAGATGAACCAGTTTGCAGGGTAGAAATTGAGACACAGATGTAGAGAACAAACCTATGGAAACCAAGGGGGAAAAGCAGCGAGGGGGTGGTGGTGGTGGTGGGATGAATTGGGTGATTGGGATTGACATGTATACACTGATGTGTATAAAATGGATGACTAATAAGAACCTGCTGTATATAAAAAAAAATAAAATTAAAAAATTAAAAAATAAATCAAAAAAATATATAAAATATCTTTGTAGAATGCCACCTTTTGGAAATGCTAATTTTCTTTATTATCTGTCTGGTTTTTCTTTAATTGTTTTCCTCTCTTTATTATTCTCTTTCATTGGATTACTTCAGGTTTACTTTGCACTTCTTTCTCTAGGTTTTTAAGGTTTAAGTTTTTCTAGGTTTTTAAGGGCCATGGATTTTTAGATTTGTTTTCCTTTATGATATAAGAATTTAAAGCCATAAATTTCCCCCTAAGCACTGCTTTAGTTAAATCCCAAGATTTTGATATGTTGTATTTTTATTACCATTTTGCTTACTATGATTTTATTATCATTTAGCTTGCTAAATTGAATTATGAGGGTTCTTGCTAAAACTGGCATTTTCACGGAAGTGCACAGATGGGCATAGGAGAAGGTTCAGGATAATGACTAAAGTTTTATCAAGCAAAGAATCTTTGTCAGCACATAAGGCTGACAGACCTTAGATCAGAACCAGTCTCCTGACCCCTCATCCTGTGTTATTTGGGTTTTGAAATGGCTTTTCTTATGATTTATTAAAATGTCTTAGCATCTTTCTACCCCACTTGCCCAGTCCCATTAGATGAGAACCTAGGTACTAATACAGGAAGTTGAATTTTCTGCTGATTTTAAAAACAATAATGGTAGCAATAATATATGTAGTCAATTTTTACTGTGGGCCTAGATACTATTTTATATATTTTATACATATTATACTTAATGATGCATTTACTTATTCTACTTATTCTATTTATTCATTTAATTTTCACAATAAATTCTATAAGAGAGGTATCTCATATAGTTTCCAAGAATAAATCCTTCCAACCTCATTCTTATTGGTTGCTCTTCTGGAATCATTAACCTCACAGCAGGGTAAAAGATTGATGATTCTCACTTTGTGTTCCATTGCAAATATTATAGGAAAAAACCATAGATCTCAGGTTTTATTTTTAGCATTTAATACTAACTGAACAAATGTTAATTGGCAGAACAAATATGTAGCAGATATTATCCTGGTCACTCAGGGTAACAGTGGTGAGCAGAAAGGGAAGTGGGGACTGCCCAGCAGTTTGTAGTAGGGGAGATAGACTAGTTCAAATGATCACATGACAATGTAACCATACAACTATCATAACTGGTATAAAAGAAATATACGTAGGCCATAAAAATGGGACGCAAATTGGGGTCAGGAGGACTCAAGAGCCCTTTCCTGAGAAATTGATGTGTTGGCTGAGATATGAAGCATGAGTAAGAGCTGACTAGGTGAAGGTGAACCTTCAGGTGGAAGAAGGAGGATTAAGGCAGAGGGAAGAGCACTTACAAAGGCCCTGGGGGGAGAAGGAACATGGTTCTTGATGGATTTGATGGCCACAGTGATCAGCATGGCTTGGGGGGCAAATTCTGATGGAGGAAGGAAATTGATGGAATATGAATAGGAGGCTAGAGAGGTACATAGGGAACCATGTGAGGCAAAGCCTCGTATATGTATGTAGGATTTTGGTCTTAACAACAGTGGGGGACAATAGAGACATTATCAGATTTGCATTTTGAAAAGATTGCTTTGGGTATCTATGTGGAATCTGAATTTTCCTTTCTTATGCAAGGAAGCTTCCTGTTCATCTTCCCAAGTTGCCACAATTTCTTTCTAAATAACAAAAATTTTTTAAAGCATTAAGAAAAAACTCTCCTCCTTCCAATGATTATAAACGATTTTCCTTTATTCTCTTCTTGGTCTTCTATATTAAGAATGTTTTCTCATTTCCTTTTATATCTCCTGCAACACAAAACTTGGATTTTATTTTGGTTTTCCTAATTTCATCATCCACATCTTACAAAATCATGTGCCTCTATAATTACATCATCTATTTTTTTTTCTATCAGCATATAGTGAAAATCAGACTGACTTCAGTTTAGCTAACAGAAGGCCTAAGAAAAATTAGTAAGTAGGCCAAAATGTGTGTGTACCACTCATCTTCCCTGATGGCATTTTTCTCCCATTCATGGCTCTCTGCCTCTTGTACTTACTGACCTGAATGTCTTCCTATATCTGTGTTTGCCCTGCTTTTGCATCAGCTCACTTGCCTTCCATAAGATGCAGAGTCGGGTTTCCCTGGTGGTGCAGTGGTTGAGAGTCCGCCTGCCGATGCAGGGGACACGGGTTCGTGCCCCGGTCCTGGAAGATCCCACATGCCGCGGAGCGGCTGGGCCCGTGAGCCATGGCCGCGGAGCCTACGTGTCCGGAGCCTGTGCTCTGCAACGGGAGAGGCCACAACAGTGAGAGGTCCGCATACCGCAAAAAAAAAAAAAAAAAAAAAGATGCAGAGTCATAGCTACTCTCAATGACTAGAGGAAACTCTATACCCTGGGATTCAAACTGACAGGTCAGGTAAAGATTTGGCAGAAGTTTATTAATTTGTTTTTGGAAAAATGTATAAATAAATGGTCAAAGCTCTGAAGAAAAGGAAAACAATATCTGGGTTTTGATCCTGGCTCCTCTAGAGCTGTGTGACCCTAGGTCAGTCACTTTAACTCAAGGACCCTGTTTCCTCACTTGCTGAACTCTTGATCCCTTCTCAAGTGTGGAACAACTTCTGTGATTGTATAATTCTTTTTTGTTGGCTGACTGGATCTCTTCCTGAAGATCTCTTCCCACGGAATTATTAAAGTTCAGTGGCTAATTCATCTGTAACATCAGGGATACTAGTGAGAATTCATAGTCAGGGTGAAGATATTTGGAAAAGGTCCTAGTACCAACCTAGAGAATGCTTATGTTGGATTAAAACCAGGGAGAGGCTGGAGTTTTACATCTAAAACCATTATTCAGTGTCTGGTGTATGTTAGTTTAAAAGCAGCCATCCTTGTTATCCCCTCAAGATCACATGTTGTGTTTATTTTTACCATGTCTTATCTTCACTGTTGTATTTTTATCCTTTGGCTTCAAGGGTGCCCTTCATAGAGATGTGTGAAGACACAAAAACTCCCATTTGGGAATATGCATTGCTACATCCTTCCTGGCAGTGTTTTCAGTAAAAATAGTTTCTCTTGATAAAAATTATGGATAAAAATGTAAAAACCTAACAGCTGGTGGCCCCTTTAACAAACTGAACATAACAACTTTCTGTGCTGAGAGACAAATGTGAATTATAAGAGCAGAGGGGTTGTGTGCAGGTGCACTTGAAGGTCAGCCTCCATTGAAGGCCAAGGGCCTACTGAGGGGAAACATCAGTTAAGAGCCCCACATGAGAAGAAATATAAAAAATTTAGAGTTTTTCTAGATCAGCTCTTTGCTTGTAGCATACAGAGGGAATTTTCTCAACTTATATCAGTTAATGAAAATGTTTAACAGAGGGCTGTAGATGGGGCAGAAGTCAAGAGAGATTCTTCATAGGCATCCAGGAATACAGTCACATCCTGGCCTTATAGGAACCAGAACCAGGTCCAAAGGGCTCCTGGGACCACCGGCATGGGTCATGTGGTCCTACAGTTGGGCTCTATAGTTAGCAATGTCTACTTCTCAGTCACCTGCTACCACCAATCGCCCTTACCCTCTTCTTTCTTTTGTATAATGTCTGCTTATTTATAGCTTCTCTTCCCCATATCTCTGGTTTGCATGTGGACCCCCATGACTTTTATAAACTCTACCTTTTATTTCCTGTTTCTATTGATAAAAGTCCTCATTCTCAACTCATTTACCCTAGAGAAAGAATTAAATTGGCCTGGTTCATCTTTTCTTACAGGGCCAGGTCATGGACTGCTATTCATGGATTGACTGACTTTGGGTCAGCTACCACACTTGGTTCAATGGGCTGTGACCAGAGAAGGAATCATGAGTCACATAATTCAAATCCCACAGTAGCCTAAGGGGTTGTGGGCAGAGGCTGCTCCCCTTAGAAGGATAGTGAATATGAGCGATACCATCATGATTGGCGTGTCCAATCCAGAGACATTTTGGGGGACATGAAGTGGTCTCTACTTACCTGCCTCTTGAAATTAAAAAGAGAACAAAGCCTATAATTAGTACAATAAATAGTAGCTGTTGAAATGAGATGGAGTCAGGCCAAGGAGCTAATTGAAAAAGAAGGTTCAATGGAAGAGAAGGTTCTAGGAACAATAGTGGGAGGAAAAGAAGAAAGGAAAGGGGGGAAGAGAAGGAGTGAAGATCGGGACAGAGGGTGGCCCAGCCTGGTAGGAGACAGAGATCGTTTGCAAAGGAAACAAGGAGGAGGGAAGGGAGCGTTAGTTTTCTAGAGAGGGTGGAGTGATCTTAGAGGTTAGCATCACACAGCCTTGCTGCTTCAGGGCTACGGTTATCGCAGTGGTTATAACCAGAGCTACAGCCTTTTAAAATTCAAGTTAAAGTCTGATAATACTAAGTCTTGAGGAAACTGTGGAGCGATAGGAACTGTAATACACTGCTGGCAAGAGTTAAAATGGTATAAACACTTAGCAGAACAGTTTAGCCTGACCTAGTAAAGTTGAAGATGCACATACTCATGGCCCAGCAATTCCACTTCTGTGTATATAACCTGGAGAAACTCTGGCATATATGCACTATGATATGTTTTTCAAGAATATGTATAGCAGTATTGTTCCTAAATGCCAAAAGCTAATAACAGCCTAAATGTCTGTCAACAGTAGAATGGATAAAATTTTGGTATAGTCACACAATGAATGTAATGAATATAATGAAAATGAATGAACTTCAGTGATGTACACCATACGTGAATCTTATAAAAACAGTGTTAGTAAAAGGAGCCAGAGACAAGAGAATATATATGTATAACTTCATTTAAATTGGTAAAACCAAGCTACCATGTTTAGGGACCTACCCTTAACTGGTACCAAGAAAGAAAAGAATATAATTTTATCTTAGAGAATCGCCCTGTTGTGCCAGAATATAACATAGGGTGGTAAAAGAGAGTACAGTAAGTTGGAGAAGGTCTCAGGAGGAAGTAAACTTCATTTTTCTTCATTATAATAATTCCAAATAATAAGTTTGAAAGAAGCAATGAAATACTTTAAAATGTTGACAAATCTGATCCAATGTTGATAGGTTTATTTATAAGATGAAGAAAAGATGTGAATTTTTTTAATCAGAAAATGATATGTAGGGAGATTAAAAAAGTAAAACTAGAACTCATTTTTCATTTTGTTAAAATAAGCAATTGATTTCTGAGTGTGCAGAATGTTTTTATTAAGAAATGGTAGAAATCATTCTGGTTGTCTACGTGTTTGCCCAGCCAAACATTCCTTATACTACCAAAAGCATTTTCAGGATGAATGACACACAATAGTGGATATTCACAAAGGCTGGCACAATAACAGCCAACAAATTTATTACTAAAAAAAATATTTTCTCTAGGTTTAAAATACTCTTGTCAATTGGTGACAATAATACCCTGAAGTCATAGCACGTCCTTTAAAACCTCAAAGGTAATAGTAAATTTGCATGGCTGCCAGCTGAAATGGTAGTCTTCCTGTTTTTATCTCCTTGACCAGCTCCCTACTGGAACACAAAGGGGATTTGATCTTAATAGACAGGGAAGGTTTATGAATCATAATTAATGGAGCAAGAAATTTAATCACTGGGGATGCAGCCTACTGAACAAAATGGAAAATTTGTATGGAAAAAAAGTTATGAAAAATAAAATAGACATGAACAAAAAACCAACTTGTATGGAGCCCCTGTGGACTTTGAGGGATCCTGGCCTGTTATGAAGCGTCTGAACTCTGGGATCTTCGCCTGATAAGGAGAATGTCAGGACCGTAATGATGAGGGAAGCAAGTCGTTGTGGAAAAACGTTGCTTCCTAAAAACTGTGACCATTTGCTGGCCAAATGGCAAGATATACTTTGTTCCATGGATGAGAACAGTTTGGAATAAAGTTACACTGTGAAGAGATGCTAGAAGTCTCTTCTTGAGGAACTAAAATTCAGGGGAAAAATTAGCCAGAATCAAACTTTAAAAATAAGGTTTCAAAAAGGCAACATACAACTCTATGACCAGTAGCTAGCAATAGGATTAGAACAGCACTTCTGAAAGGTTTCCACTGAAATAATCCTAACCACCAAGTCCTGACTCATTTATCGCAATGACTAAGGAAAGTGAAACAGGCTTTAGCAGCAAATAGAAAATTTGTGATGTATATTATGTTATTTTAAAAATAGATGTCATTTTTGTGCTCTGTTCATAACACTTTTTTTTTTTTTTTTTTTTTTTTTTTTTACTATACATGATGTTTTGAATCATTTCCCATCAAGTAGAATTTATGCTCTAAAAAGACCATCCAGAAAGTGCCCCATTGTGAAGGAGTGATCCCCACCCCTCCGGGATTCTGAGAAGTCTGGGGTGTCAGCAAGACCTGGACACCCATTCCCCTATTTGCTAAAGGTGTGTTCTGCTTTAAACCCCAGAGAGGACTTTTAAGTCATAAACATTCTAGAGGTAAATAGGACACAAGCTATTATCTACTCAAATCCTGTTGTTTTAACTGAAAGAAAAACTAAAGTACAAGGTTATCGCATTAATTTGGCCACAAAAGCAGAACTAAAGTTAGGTTTTCTAATTCCTATTCCATTAGTACAAAGTCCCGACAGTTTCCTTGCATGACAAACCCTCATCCTCTGACAGATCTCACCACACTTCCCTGTACATCGCTGGTCTCCAGCTCCCAGTATAGAAACTGGTACATAGGAAATACTCACTGAATATTTACTCAGAGGATGAATATTCAAGTTCATATTCTTATGTTTGGAGTTGCTAGGCCACAGGAACATGTCTTTTATATTTTTATGGATCTTGCCAAGGCTTTCTACAAAATGATTCTGCTACTGGCTTCTCCCACCAGCAACGTGTGAAGGTGTCTGGCTGACTGCGTTCTCCCCAGTGACTCTCCTCAGGCTTTTAAGTTTTGCCAGTGAGATATAAAAAATTCTATTTAAATGTTCTAATATTCTTTTTGTTTGATTATGGGAGAGGACGAGCACTTTTTCATCTCCTTTTGAGCATTTTATTTCTTTTTTTTATGAATTGTCTATTCATGTCCCTTGCCCTTTTTATTATAGTTTGTTTTTTTCTTAACCATAATTTAAAGGTATCTTTTACATTAACAAAATAGCTCTTTTTTCTGTCAGCTGAGTTGCAAATGTTTTTTCCCCATATTTTATTTTTACTGCCTTTACTATAATCTCTTTTGATACATATGTTTAAAAATTATATATCATTGAATCTTTCAATGCTTCTTTTATGATTCAGAGTTTTATATCATATTTTAAAAGACCTTCCCCTTGCAAGATTATTTTTAGAATCAACATTTTTCTAGTGTGCTTATAATTTAAGTTTATATATTGATTTTCCATAAATATATTTTGATGGCAGAGGTAGAGATCTAGCTAACCAAATGTTTTGGGACTGTTCAATCATTTAAAAGTGCAGTTACCTTAAAAATAGCTATGATTGGGTCCGTGGTGACAACTGAGTGGTGTATGTAGTGTAGCTTTGTCTTGGGGAATTCAAGTGTGGTGGTAGTCAATTCAGATATTGGTATAGGCAGCATCACTTGCTCCCTCCCAGCCTCTAACTGTTCTATTTCTTCACGGATCAATTGCCAAGCTGCATGCACACATGCTCTTGAACTTAAAGTCGGGAAACCTGGGTTCTAATCCAAAATCTGCCTGTTTGCATGACTTTAAGCAAATTACTTCTCAGAGTTGCAGTTTCTTTTACAGAATGAGGATATGAGATGAGGATGTCCAAGAGCTTTCCAGAAATAAAATCTTACCATCCTATAATGTCTTCCAGTTTCCACTTCACATCTACAGATATTATAAATAATCCACCGTGAGATAGCCTGTTGGAATCTGAAAATTATGCAAACTGTCTTCATCCCCTATATTCCTCATCCCCAAAAGAGCTTTTACTTTTGATGCTCCCTCTGCCCGGAATGTTTTTCTTAAAATTACCTGCATATTTCTTGCCCTCTCTTCCTTCAGGTCTGTGATCAAGTGCAACTCTGAGTTCCCTGGTGGCCTAGTGGGTAGGATTTCGGGCTTTCACTGCTGTGGCCCAGGGTTCAATCCCTCGTTGGGGAACTGAGATCCCGTAAGCCGTGAGGCACGGCCAAAAAAAAGACAAAATCCCAAATGCAACTCCGGCAGAGAGGCCTTTGCTTACTACCTCAATGCCATATCAAGCTCCACTCCCAAATCTGTTCTTTTCACTTTACTCTGCTGAAGTTTTTTGTATAGAACTTTTTTTTAAACATCTTTATTGGAGTATAATTGCTTTACAATGGTGTGTTAGCTTCTGCTGTATAACAAAGTGAATCACCAATTGTATAGAACTTTTACTACCTGACATATTACATATGTATATACTGTTGTATCTCCAAAATAGTATGTGTATCAGTCAGGTTTTGCTGCAGCAACAAATGGCCCCAGCACCCCAGTGGTTTGCAACAACAAACATTCATCGCTTGCTTATGTCACACGACGGCTGTGGATAGGCTGCAGCATTTCTTGGTTCTTCTGAGCTCACTCAGGCTCAGCTAGGCTGGCTTCCACTTCAAGACTTGACATTCTTTCTCTAGGATAAACTGTCCTTATGGTGAAAGGCAGGAATATAAATGGAAGCAGAGCCAAAGCAGGAAATCTCATTTAAAAATTCTGCTCAGACGTGACAGTCACATCTGCTCATATTCCATTAGCCAAAGCATGTCATGTAACCAAGCACAAAGTCAAACCATGTCATGTAACCAAGCACAAAGTCAGAAAGGCAAGTAGAATATATGCTCCTCTCACAGGATCAAGGCCAAGTCACCTGACAATCAATGGGGATCTAATTAGATGCAATAATCCTATTGTTAAGGACAATAATCCAATCTATCAAAAAATATAAATTTCACAACTTGGTTCTTTTTCTGTAGTATCCCTAAGGCCTAGAAGAGTAGGCATTCAACAAATATTATTTGATGGATAAAAACACAATCCTTTCATCCCCCCTAGCTCCACTCTCAACAAACCCCCACTTGGCTTTACCCTCACCACCATGGCCTTGGTGTGGCAAAGAGAGATGAGATGGACGGTATAATCTTTTATAGTCCTTGTGGGCGAGTGATTATGGGATAATGAAAGGCACTTTCAGCTTTGAAATGAAATGCCTGTGTTTTATGGGGACTCCTTAAACAATGTACTTTTCTCACAAATTTCAGCATCAGTATTGACATGCTGCTCATTTCATGTCGGAGATATGGTGGCACCTGGGGCCTGCAGCATCACTGCCACGGCCAGTTCTACCACCCTCACCCTGCTCCTTTCCTGCTCACTTGGCATTGGTCTCTCCTGAGACGGAGTGGAAAGCAGACACTGTCAGGCTGGGCAGACAAAGCCTCGCTCTTCTTTCCCCCAGTGACGCAGAAGAGCTTTTCGGATAAGTGATTTCATGATGGCATTTCAAAGTGAAATATATGGAATACCTAAGTAATTATGTTGCCTCTTGATTAAGCCACTAAGCCTGGGTATCAGTAGTGGCTAGGGCTTGTGTTCTGGAGTCCAACAGACTGGTTTTAAATGCCTGGTGTATTTTTTAGCTGCTTGATTTTGGGTTTGTTACTTCTTTCTCTAAGCCTCAGTTTTAAAATTTATAAACTTATGTCAATAATGGGGCATTATGAGAATGTAAAAAGCGATGTTTTAAAGTGTTTAGCATAATACTGGCACACAGCAAGCACTTAATAAATGACATCTGTTATTCCCCAGAGTACCTGAATATGTAGTGACTCGTAGTCTCAACATTACCCCGTCCTATCCATGAGGAGGAAAAGAGGTGTAAAATACGAAATACACTCAATGCTACACGTTCAGGGCTGAAACTCAGGCTTCTTATTCCTCTGTTCTATGGATACAAACGGTAGACTGTATTAAAACGTTTATCCAGTTCTTTTTATAAATGTGTGATGTGAGGCTTCCATCCTCCACCCACCCTCTAGGGCTATTTCCCAGAGTAGATTCACTGGACTCTGGCTTCTGAGGCTGTTAATAGTTGTTCCAGAAGAAAGGGTCTATGGTCAGACAAGTTTAATGGTAGATTTAAAAGGCTGAGCAGTTTTCTTTTTTTGCAGAGCCTTTACTATGCTAGTGTTCATCCTGAATCTCCAGGAGGGAAATGCAGAATAGAAAATTTCCCATTTTTTAAAATTAATTAATTAATTGTATCTACTTTTGGCTGTGTTGGGTCTTCGTTGCTGCATGCTGGCTTTCTCTAGTTGCAGCGAGCGGGGGCTACTCTTCGTTGTGGTTCGTGGGCTGCTTATCGTGGTGGCTTCTCTTGTTGCGGAGCATGGGCTCTAGGTGCGCAGGCTTCAGTATTTGTGGTGCGCGGGCTCAGTAGTTGTGGTGCACGGGCTTAGTTGCTCCACGGCATGTGGGATCTTCCCGGACCAGGGATCAAACCCGTGTCCCCTGCATTGGCAGGCCGATTCCTAACCACTGCGCCACCAGGGAAGCCCTCCCATTTTTATTTGACCACAAAATCCTGTCTCAGCCATTCTTGCTCCACAAGGAGAGAGCCTTCTGCAGGACACCCTTTGTGAAACACTCCAAGGGTAGCTTAAAAGTGTCGTGTCATGCTAACACGACACAGATGTAGAAAGATATAGAAGGCACACTAGGAACTGGAGTATTAAACAAGTGCAAAAATGAAATGGGTAAATAAAAACTCTATAGATGCCGATTAAAACTAGATTAGTGAGGTCATTTTGTAGAGTGGCAAGTTGGGTGATGATGTGCATGATGAGATCGAGTGAAACCAAGGGACAGTGACTTCATTCCATGCGGCTTTAACTTTGGACAACAATGTCGTCAGATTTCCCAATGGCGAAGGGTGTTTTTTCTAGGTTTGCATCCCTCGTATTCTCAGCCATAATGATTGTTCATATTTAAGTCTTGCAGCTTATCTAATTATGCTTTTCCCTATCCTTCAAATCCTCCTAGCTCCTGACATTTTGCCCTTAAAATTGAATTAGTTCAGTGCTCTGATGTTACAGAAACCAGACTCTATTTGGAGTTGTAGAGCCAGTGTCACCAATGACTTAATGGAGATTCGATACATTCACTGCCTAATGAAGCATAGGCCTCTGTATACATAAAAATAAAACTGCTATGGATTTCTTTCTTTTTCTAGTTTCGGTTTCTTTCATATAATATTCTCATGTTGTCTCTGAAAGAAATTAAGGATGTATAAGTAGCCAGATGCCCAAGTCAAAAATAAGAAACTTTTGGGACTTCCCTGGCGGTCCAGTGGTTAAGACGTAGCCTTCCAATGCAGGGGGTGTGGGTTTGATCCCTGGTCAAGGAGCTAAGACCCCACATGCCTCACAGCCAAAAAACCAAAACATAAAAACACAGAAGCAATATTGTAACAAATTAAAGATTTAAACATTTTTTTAAAAAGAAACTTCTTAGTATTTTTTAAGTCTCTCAAGAGCAGAAGCTTTTTTACTGTTTGGGATTATTCAAAAACACAATATTCAGCTTGATTCTGTCAATAACCAGCTAAGTAGTCAGTACGTATAGGCATTATTAGCTCCACTTGACATTGAGTTTTAGAGAAACAAAGGTAGTTCCATGGAAACTGCATCCTTAGGGTCTCTTCTTCTCATGAGTACATGAGAAATTAATTGCTTTTTTTTTTAAATAGGTGTTTCTTTTAGAGTTTATGTTCTTTAAAATTATCACAGTGTCACAAACCCTGAGAGGAATAAGTATAATGTCAGCGTGAGCCAGTCATGTGTCATTTTTCAACTAAGAGAGTGAGTTTGCACAGCATTTGCAAGCAGGATATTTTAAGTGGGTCACAAGCAGAAGTGGTTAACTGACTCCCAAATTATAGCTCTAGAATCTACCTCAAACTTCACATCCGTTTATTCAACTGTCTGCCGGATATTTCCACTCAGATGTTCCAGAGGCACCTCAGACACATGTCAAATATTTAACTCAACAGCTCTCTCCCCCTCCTATGCTCTTCTCTTGTAGCCTTGGTTGTAGCATCCACCTTGAAGTCTTGATCTTTCCCTCTTCCTTAGCTTAATAACAGGGTTAATCACCAATTTCCACTGCTTTCCCTTAAACTTTTCTCCGGTCTCCTGTCCATCCCTTTACTCATCCCTTTACTCATGTGGAGCCTCAACCACTACCTAGAGGCTAACCTCGCTGCTTTCGTTCTTGCCCCCTTCGAACTTTCCACACACTGATAATTGCTAGAAGGACTCATTCAAAACCAAACTGGATCATATCATTAACCTGATTGCAAGTCTTCATTGACTCCCTGTCCACTCCTAATGGGAGAAGGTCCCGGCTTCTTAGCACAGCTCACAGGATCCTCTGTGTCTGGCTTCACTTGACTCTTCGTCCTTCTCCCTGTCCAATAATTATTGTTCCAGGAACCCTGAAATACTTGTACCTTGGCACAGAAGCCATGTTGTTTCTTACCTCTATGCTGTTCTTTGTTTATGATCTTCTCTTTCGTGTAATACAACTCCACTCTCATCTCTTCATTTTCTCCTAAAAAAAAAAAAAAAAAAATCCACCATTTAAAATATCTGTTCAGGAATCAAGAGTTCTAGAAATCTTGCATGGCCTCCTGTCTTCCCCAATCCACCTAGATGACATTAGGCTTTTCCCCTGATTATGCTTATGATTATCTGTGAAGATCGAAAATGCTGTGCTTGCTACATTATGGAATAGTTAACCTGATGTGTGCCTGTCTCCCCCACTGAACTGGGAATTACTTGTAGGGAAGGACTGAGTCTTAAAATGTTTTTGTTTCTCAACACCTGGCACAGGACTTGGCATAGAGTAGGCACTCCATGAATATTCCTGAATTGAATAATTATTCAAAGGCATCAGTCACTTTTAGAAATGTTTCTGTAAACCTATATGAGAAATCGTTTATTGGCAACAACATGACTTACAAAAAATAATGTCCAACTGAAAGACAGTTGATAAGTGGGCATTTTGGGGAAGGAATCTAAAAGTTATGTGACATTGGAAAAGCTCCAGATCTGTGTGATGATTCTCTCTACAAGAAACTGGATCATAGTATTTCTACCCTTGCAGAGGAAGTTTCTGAGCACTGGGGAGAGACAACTGTGCATCTGCAATGAGGCTGGGAATGTCTGCTTCTCTCTGCCTCGGTCAGCTCGGGTACCATGTAAAGAAGAAAAAGAAGTCTTACTCTCTTCTACTCTTTTTCTCATTCTCTCCCCCGCCCCCTTCCTACTCCTCAAGTGTACCTCTGTTGGAAAGGGGGACAGGGAATTTGCAGTTTTCTCACAGGTCCAATCCATTAAATGCTCTTACCTCTGAATATCCTCATTGTGTGTAAGTGAGAATTTTGGGACATTTTTCTGGCAAGAAGAGAGTAAGACCCTTTCACGTAAATGTTACTCATGCTCTAAAATGTCATACTGTCCATTTAGCTGTTCCCTTCTTTTTTGTCTGTGTGGTTTACTTTCCCCTTTAAAGAAGCATTTATGAAGCCCGTGCTGTGCCTTCTGCCCTGTGGAGGATATGAAGGAAATACAGGGCTCTGGCTCTGTCCACAAGGACCCCAGACGCTCTGGGTGGGGAGAAAACACAAACAAGCATGTGTATCAAATGTGCTACATATAATCAAGCTTGTGGGCCTCTCCCTTGGTCCCTGTCATCAGGATGCAATCTTTTCCTTTGCTCTGTTAAACTGATGAAACTCAAATGCTGACCCATGTACAAAAATAGAATAAGGAGCCAATTGTTATTGCTATGTTTCTGTTTCTAAATAAAAATTATGGAAAATTCTAGTTCTTGGGCTCCCCTGACCTCCATTTGTCTATACCAAGGTAGGGCTACCATTCTCAAAGACATGTATGTATGTCACAGTCCCACCTTAGATACACAGCGAGTATTTATTATTCTGCAGCTTCTGATTTAGCCCTAGGGATGCCTATTGCCTCTGTCAAATGCTACATCTGTATAATGTATTTATCCTTTGCCTTTAGTCTTTGCACAGCTTAACGATTACTGAGATGCTGCAGCTTTTTAATTTTTTTAACCAGTGTTCATTATAAGAACTGGGCTGTGGGAGTAGCCTCCTCTGTGCCTCTTTCTTCCCCTTTTTCCAATCAAGTCTCCACCTTATCCCATTTACTTCTTCTGGCTGCACGTTGCCTCCCTGCCCATACAGCTTCAGTGATTCCCCGTAGCTCGCCACGTCAAGTCCTTAGTCTAGTGGCCACAGGATGCCTCTGTCCGGACCCTCCTACCTGCTGGACTTCCTCTCCTTCTTCCTGTTCCCAAACTCAGTGCGTTCTCATCCCCAACTTCCTGAAAACCTGCTCATCCCTTACTGTTGCCCTTACTTTGCTCTTGCTGTTCTCCTCCACTAAGATGACCTCCCTCCTGCCCACAGTGCAGCAAGTAGAGAAAGAGATTGGACATTGCGTGGATGCAGGGAGAATCTCAGTTCTGCTTCCTCAAAACTCCTGTCAACTTGGGCAAGTTATTAAGCAATCTTGTTTCCAAATCCTCATAGAAAATGAGGATCATAATAGCTTCCTTGCGTTCTGAAGATTAAAGGAAATAAATATGTATTCCTCTCACCCTTAGTGCTCCGCCGATTCTCTTCATTGTACTTATAAAATCTTATACTACAGTGGGAATCAAGGTACATCTTCCCTTTCTTATCCATATCTGACCCTCAATTCAACTCTAAGTTCTTTGAGGGCTGAGGCTGTATCTTACCCATCTTTGTATTCCTCCAGAAAACTGATCAGAGTGTCGTAAGCTCTGGAACTACTGGCTGAAACTTGGAGATTTTTGTTTACTTAACTTTTCATAGCTGTAGACAATTCCTGGAAAGATTTAAAAACAAATGAAATGGTAATCAAGTTACTTCAACCTCAAAGAGCCACAGCATTAGAGTCATTATTAATAGCAGTCTTTGAGGCCTGACTGCCTGGTTTAAAATCCTAGCTCTGACATTTGCTTGCTGTATAACCTGGTGCAACTTACTTTCTGTCTCTGTGACTCAGTTTCCTCATCTGTCAAGTGGGAGGTGGGATAGTTACGATGCCCACCTCACAGGGCTGCTATGAGGGTTAAATAAAGTAGAACATGCAAATTCACTTAGAGAAATGCCTGGCACAAAATCAAAACTCTCTAAGCATTAGTTATGACTATTATTAACATTTGGGTTGCTTTTTCTATGTTACTAGTTAAAATACAAAGGACTTTTGAGGTTGCGTTGTGAACAGTTGAATTGGTTTGAGAGTATAATTCCTCTTTAGTTTCGCCTCCTCCGCTCTTCTTTTGTGGGAATCTGGATCTCTCCATAGGCTTTCTCCATTTCTTCCTTGGATGACCTACACCTCCACAACTTGTTCTGATGCAAAGACAATTGATTGGTCTTCTTTAGAACTGTGCCACTTATGATTAGGAAATTCTATCCCCTACTTAAGTGTTAGCTCTTAACTTCCTCTTTTACTATGGTCCAGATTTCAGTGTTTGCCCAGCGTGCTTGGTACTCTGTTTATTTCCTTGGTTATGTTCATCTCTTTATATAAGAGAGTGCACTGAAGGACCTACTTAAGTCTCAGTTTCGGCTAAGAGCCCAAGGCAAATGATAGCACACTGCAAAGTGAGGTGCACGGTCCTCACCTGCAGGACCCACAGAGGAGGAAGTGGTCAAAAACCAGTATTTTTCAACTCTTAGCTGAACATCTATCGTTAGCCTTTAAAAAATTAGGAGAACAATCCCACCTGTGCTGGGATCCCCAGTTTTGCCCCTACTCCCCGCAATAAGCATGAAGAAGGAGGACCTATCCTTCATGCTAAGCCTAGGGCAAGGAGAGTTTCCAGGTCTACTCAGATTCTCTGGACCTTGAGTAGCCCAGGGGATTGGTGTCTGGCTCAGACCTTAAGAAATCTAAAGGGTGCGTGACTCTGGCAGGCTGCTCTGAGAGCAGCGTGAATGAACGAGAGAATTGCATCGTTACAACATAAGCTACCAGAGCTTATTGGAGGCAAGATGTATGACTGTTTCCATGGGC
This sequence comes from Delphinapterus leucas, assembly GCF_059928025.1. Classification (NCBI taxonomy): domain Eukaryota; kingdom Metazoa; phylum Chordata; class Mammalia; order Artiodactyla; family Monodontidae; genus Delphinapterus; species Delphinapterus leucas. The sequence continues at coordinate 27,276,469 of NC_143140.1, forward strand.
CAGATGTGGGCATAAATGAGAGATAGGGGGTGACTTTTATTAGATCAAGTTCAAGACAGCTGCCTATAGGGTGAGGAGGCCTTGGCAGGTAGGAGCTGGAAGGGTACCACAAGATGCCCAGTGCTGAGGAAGGACATGAGCAACCAGAGTAGAGAGGCAGTGTTTAATCAAGGGGGTGGCAGACAAGAGATCTTCAGAAATACTGTCTCCCCAAACTGGATCCCTAAAAGTGCCCTCTGAGATTAATGAGTCAGTTTTAATACTTGCCAGGTCCAGAGAGCACCTGTCCCAGACAGGGCCAGTCTAGTCATATTTTTGTTGACCAATTATCCTTTGCCCCAGCCCATAGGCTCAGGAAGCATGGAGGGTGAGAAGAGGAAAGAGGGGAAAAACTAAGGCAGAGATGGAAAGAAGAAAAAGCCGTTCCTACCCTTTACCATTGTAGGTGCTCCCTGTAGCTGGTTTAAGTTTGCCAGAGAGGAGAAAATTTAACTTTGGATGAAGACCAACTTTTCACTACACTGAGCTGGAGAAGTTAATTATTGAAATGAGACAGTTTTTTTTTTTTAAGTTTTACTAAAGATATCAGAGGACTTCTAATTATCTGAGAATGACCATAAGACCCCTGTAATCTGCCTGAATTTTCATTCAAAGGGACAGGGAAGAACTTGGCTTCAGGAGTGAACAGCAAAGACACCAGCAGAGTTGGTTTTGGATGAAACACTTGAGCTCTACTTGTCAAATGTTAAGATTACATTTGCTTTCTTGAAGATGGATTTTTTTCCTCTTTTTTATTCTGTCTTCTTTTTGATGACTTTCGAGGTAAAGGATTGAAATTAAAATGTCTTTACCAACTTCAGGTAGCTAGATCAGTATGTAAAAGCATACTGTGATTAAAACATCTCTTCAGTTATTTTCAGCAAAGGGAAAGCATAAAAGAATTTTAATAAAACGCTTTTGACTTTTTAGGTTAAGAATGAGAGAGATACAGCTATTTACTACCAGTTGAATTCTGTAAAGAAATAAAAAATTAACTTAGTTCTTAAAAAAATTTTAGAATAGATTTAAATTTACAGAAAAGTTGCTAAATAGTACAGGGAGTTCCTTTATACCCCACACCCAGTTTTATCTATTATTAACATTTTATATTAGTGGGGTATATTGGTCACAGCTAATAAACCATTATTAATGAACCACAATTAATGAACACATTATTATTAGCTAAAGCCCATATTTTTAATATTTTAACAAAATCTTTAGTTTTTTTTTTTTTTTTAAACATGTTTATTGGGGTATAATTGCTTTACAGTGGTGTGTTAGTTTCTGCTTTATAACAAAGTGAATCAGTTATACATATACATATGTTCCCATATGTCTTCCCTCTTGCGTCTCCCTCCCTCCCACTCTCCCTATCCCACCCCTCCAGGCTGTCACAAAGCACCGAGTTAATATCCCTGTGCCTTGCGGCTGCTTCCCCCTAGCTATCTACCTTACTATGTTTGTTAGTGTGTATATGTCCATGACTCTCTCTCGCCCTGTCAAAGCTCACCCTTCCCCCTCCCCATGTCCTCAAGTCCGTTCTCCAGTAGGTCTGCGTCTTTATTCCTGTCTTACCCCTAGGTTCTTCATGACATTTTTTTTTCCCTTAAATTCCATATATATGTGTTAGCATATGGTATTTGTCTTTTTCTTTCTGACTTACTTCACTCTGTATGACAGACTCTAGGTCTATCCATCTCATTACAAATAGCTCAATTTCATTTCTTTTTAAGGCTGAGTAATATTCCATTGTATATATGTGCCACATCTTCTTTATCCATTCATCCGATGATGGGCGCTTAGGTTGTTTCCATCTCCGGGCTATTGTAAATAGAGCTGCAATGAACATTTTGGTACATGACTCTTTTTGAATTTTGGTTTTCTCAGGGTATATGCCCAGTAGTGGGATTGCTGGGTCATATGGTAATTCTATTTGTAGTTTTTTAAGGAACCTCCATACTGTTCTCCACAGTGGCTGTACCAATTCACATTCCCACCAGCAGTGCAAGAGTGTTCCCTTTTCTCCACACCCTCTCCAGCATTTATTGTTTCTAGATTTTTTGATGATGGCAATTCTGACTGGTGTGAGATGATATCTCATTGTAGTTTTGATTTGCATTTCTCTAATGATTAATGATGTTGAGCATTCTTTCATGTGTTTGTTGGCATTCTGTATATCTTCTTTGGAGAAATGTCTATTTAGGTCTTCTGCCCATTTTTGGATTGGGTTGTTTGTTTTTTTGTTATTGAGGTGCATGAGCTGCTTGTAAATTTTGGAGATTAATCCTTTGTCAGTTGCTTCATTTGCAAATATTTTCTCCCATTCTGAGGGTTGTCTTTTGGTCTTGATTATGGTTTCCTTTGCTGTGCAAAAGCTTTGAAGTTTCATTAGGTTCCATTTGTTTATTTTTGTTTTTATTTCCATTACTCTAGGAGGTGGGTCAGAAAGGATCTTGCTGTGATTTATGTCATAGAGTGTTCTGCCTATGTTTTCCTCTAAGAGTTTGATAGTTTCTGGCCTTACATTTAGGTCTTTAATCCATTTTGAGCTTATTTTTGTGTATGGTGTTAGGGAGTGATCTAATCTCATACTTTTAAATGTACCTGTCCAGTTTTCCCAGCACCATTTATTGAAGAGGCTGTCCTTTCTCCACTGTACATTCCTGCCTCCTTTATCAAAGATAAGGTGTCCATATGTGCGTGGGTTTATCTCTGGCCTTTCTATCCTGTTCCATTGATCTATCTTTCTGTTTTTGTGCCAGTACCATACTGTCTTGATTACTGTAGCTTTGTAGTATAGTCTGAAGTCAGGGAGCCTGATTCCTCCAGCTCCGTTTTTCGTTCTCAAGATTGCTTTGGCTATTCGGGGTCTTTTGTGTTTCCATACAAATTGTGAAACTTTTTGTTCTAGTTCTGTGAAAAATGCCAGTGGTAGTTTGATAGGGATTGCATTGAATCTGTAGATTGCTTTGGGTAGTAGAGTCATTTTCACAATGTTGATTCTTCCTATCCAACAACATGGTATATCTCTCCATCTATTTGTATCAGCTTTAATTTCTTTCATCAGTGTCTTATAATTTTCTGCATACAGGTCTTTCGTCTCCTTAGGTAGGTTTATTCCTAGATATTTTATTCTTTTTGTTGCAGTGGTAAATGGGAGTGTTTTCTTGATTTCACTTTCAGATTTTTCATCATTAGTATATAGGAATGCCAGAGATTTCTGTGCATTAATTTTGTATCCTGCTACTTTACCAAATTCATTGATTAGCTCTAGTAGTTTTCTGGTAGCATCTTTAGGATTCTCTATGTATAGTATCATGTCATCTGCAAACAGTGACAGCTTTACTTCTTCTTTTCCAATTTGGATTCCTTTTATTTCCTTTTCTTCTCTGATTGCTGTGGCTAAAACTTCCAAAACTATGTTGAATAAGAGTGGTGAGAGTGGGCAACCTTGTCTTGTTCCTGATATTAGTGGAAATGCTTTCAGTTTTTCACCATTGAGGATGATGTTTGCTATGGGCTTGTCATATATGGCCTTTATTATGTTGAGGAAAGTTCCCTCTATGCCTCCTTTCTGCAGGGTTTTTATCATAAATGGGTGTTGAATTTTGTCGAAAGCTTTCTCTCCATCTATTGAGATGATCATATGGTTTTTCTCCTTCAATTTGTTAATATGGTTTATCACATTGATAGATTTGCGTATATTGAAGAATCCTTGCATTCCTGGAATAAACCCCACTTGATCATGGTGTATGATCCTTTTAATGTGCTGTTGGATTCTGTTTGCTAGTATTTTGTTGAGGATTTTTGCATCTATGTTCATCAGTGATATTGGCCTGTAGTTTTCTTTCTTTGTGACATCCTTGTCTGGTTTTGGTATCAAGGTGATGGTGGCCTCATAGAAGGAATTTGGGAGTGTTCCTCCCTCTGCTTTATTTTGGAAGAGTTTGAGAAGGATAGGTGTTAGCTCTTCTCTAAACGTTTGATAGAATTCGCCTGTGAAGCCATCTGGTCCTGGGCTTTTATTTGTGGAAGATTTTAAATCACAGTTTCAATTTCAGTGCTTGTGATTGGTCTGTTCATATTTTCTGTTTCTTCCTGATTCAGTCTTGGCAGGTTGTGCATTTCTAAGAATTTGTCCATTTCTTCCAGGTTGTCCATTTTATTGGCATAGAGTTGCTTGTAGTAATCTCTCATGATCTTTTGTATTTCTGCAGTGTCAGTTGTTACTTCTCCTTTTTCATTTCTAATTCTATTGATTTGAGTCTACTCCCTTTTTTTCTTGATGAGTCTGGCTAGTGGTTTATCTATTTTGTTTATCTTCTCAAAGAACCAGCTTTTAGTTTTATTGATCTTTGCTAGTGTTTCCTTCATTTCTTTTTCATTTATTTCTGATCTGATTTTTATAATTTCTTTCCTTCTGCTAGCTTTGGGGTTCTTTTGTTTTTCTTTCTCTAATTGCTTGAGGTGCAAGGCTAGGTTGTTTATTCGATATGTTTCCTGCTTCTTAAGGTGGGCTTGTATTGCTATAAACTTCCCCCTTAGAACTGCTTTTGCTGCATCCCATAGGTTTTGGGTCGTTGTGTCTCCACTGTCATTTGTTTCTAGGTATTTTTTTATTTCCTCTTTGATTTCTTCAGTGATCCCTTCATTATTAAGTAGTGTATTGTTTAGCCTCCATGTGTTTGTATTTTTTACAGATCTCTTCCTATAATTGATATCTAGTCTCATAGCATTGTGGTCGGAAAAGATACTTGATACAATTTCAATTTTCTTAAATTTACCAAGGCTTGATTTGTGACCCAAGATATGATCTATCCTGGAGAATGTTCCATGAGCACTTGAGAAAAATGTTTATTCTGTTGTTTTTGAATGGAGTGTCCTATAAATATCAATTAAGTCCATCTTGTTTAATGTATCATTTAAAGCTTGTGTTTCCTTATTTATTTTCATTTTGGATGATCTGTCCATGGGTGAAAGTGGGGTGTTAAAGTCCCCTACTATGAATGTGTTACTGTCGATCTCCCCTTTTATGGCTGTTAGTATTTGCCTTATGTATTGAGGTGCTCCTACGTTGGGTGCATAAATATTTACAATTGTTTTATCTTCTTCTTGGATCGATCCCTTGATCATTATGTAGTGTCCTTCTTTGTCTCTTCTAATAGTGTTCATTTTAAAGTCTATTTTCTCTGATATGAGAATTGCTACTCCAGCTTTCTTTTGGTTTCCATTTGCATGAAATATCTTTTTCCATCCCCTTACTTTCAGTCTGTATGTGTCTCTAGGTCTGAAGTGTGTCTCTTGTAGACAGTATATATAAGGGTCTTGTTTTTGTATCCATTCAGCCAATCTGTGTCTTTTGGTGGGAGCATTTAGTCCATTTACATTTAAGGTAATTATCAATATGTATGTTTCTATTCCCATTTTCTAAATTGTTTTCAGTTCGTTATTGTAGGTCTTTTCCTTCTCTCGTGTTTCTTGTCTAGAGAAGTTCCTTTAGCATTTGTTGTAGAGCTGGTTTGGTGGTGCTGAACTCTCTCAGCTTTTGCTTGTCTGTAAAGGTTTTAATTTCTCCATCAAATCTGAATGAGATCCTTGCTGGTTAGAGTAATCTTGTTTGCATGTTTTTCTCCTTCATCACTTTCAGTATGTCCTGCCACTCTCTTCTGGCTTGCAGAGTTTCTGCTGAAAGATCAGCTGTTAACCTTATGGGGATTCCCTTGTGTGTTATTTGTTGTTTTTCCCTTGCTGCTTTTAATACTCTTTCTTTGTATTTAAGTTTTGACAGTTTGATTAATATGTGTCTTGGCGTATTTCTCCTTGGATTTTTCCTGTATGGGACTCTCTGTGCTTCCTGGACTTGATTTACTATTTTCTTTCCCATATTAGGGAAGTTTTCAACTATAATCTCTTCAAATATTTTCTCAGTCCCTTTCTTTTTCTCTTCTTCTTCTGGAACCCCTATAATTCGAATGTTGGTGCGTTTAATGTTGTCCCAGAGGTCTCTGAGACTGTCCTCAGTTCTTTTCATTCTTTTTTCTTTATTCTGCTCTGCAGTAGTTATTTCCACTATTTTATCTTCCAGGTCACTTATCCGTTCTTCTGCCTCAGTTATTCTGCTATTGATCCCATCTAGAGTACTTTTAATTTCATTTATTGTGTTGTTCATCATTGCTTGTTTTCTCTTTATTTCTTCTAAGTCCTTGTTAACTGTTTCTTGCATTTTGTCCATTCTATTTCCAAGATTTTGGATCATCTTTACTATCATTATTCTGAATTCTTTTTCAGGTACACTGCCTATTTCCTCTTCATTTGTTTGGTCTGGTGGGTTTTTATCTTGCTTCTTCATCTGCTGTGTGTTTCTCTGTCTTCTCATTTTGCTTATCTTACTGCGTTTGGGGTCTCCTTTTTGCAGGCTGCAGGTTCGTAGTTCTCGTTGTTTTTGGTATCTGTCCCCAGTGGCTAAAGTTGATTCAGTGGGTTGTGTAGGCTTCCTGGTGGATGAGGCTGGATCTTGTCTTTCTAGTGGGCAGGTCCACGTCTGGTGGTGAGTTTTGGGGTGTCTGTGGACTTATTATGATTTTGGGCAGCCTCTCTGCTAATGGGTGGGGTTGTGTTCCTGTTTTGCTAGTTGTTTGGCATAGGATGTCCAGCACCGTAGCTTGCTGGTCGTTGAGTGAAGCTGGGTTCTGGTGTTGAGATGGAGATCTCTGGGAGATTTTCACCATTTGAAATTATGTGGAGCTGGGAGGTCTCTTGTGGAGCAGTGTCCTAAAGTTGTCTGTCCCACCTCAGAGGCACAGCACTGACTCCTGGTTGCAGCACCAAGAGCCTTTCATCCACACGGCTCAGACGAACAGGGAGAAAAAATAGAAAGAAAGAATTAGTAGAAGTAGAAAGAAAGAAAGAAAGAAATAAGAAAAAGAAAGGGAGAGAGGAAGAAAGGAGGGAAGGAAGGAGAAAAAGAAAGAAAAGATAAAGTAAAATAAAATAAAGGAAGATAAAATATATTAAAGTTATTAAAATAAAAAAAATATTAAGAGAAAAAAACAAAAAAATGGATGCATAGAACTCTAGGCCAAATGGTGGAAGCAAAGCTCTACAGACAAAATCTCACACAGAAGCATACACATACACACTCACAAAAAGAGGAAAAGGGGAAAAAACCATAAATCTTGCTATCAAAGTCCACCTCCTTAATTTGTGATGACTCATTGTCTATTCATGTATTCCACAGATGCAGGGTACATCAAGTTGATTGTGGAGCTTTAATCCACTGCTTCTGAGGCTGCCGGGAGAGATCTCCCTTTCTCTTCTTTGTTCTCACAGCTCCCAGGGGCTCAGCTTTGCATTTGGCCCCACCTCTGCGTGTAGGTCGCTGGAGGGCGTCTGCTCTTCGCTCAGAGAGGACGGGGTTAAGGATCCGCTGATTCGGGGGCTCTGGCTCACTCAGACCGGGGGTAGGGAGGGGCACGGAGTGTGGGGTGAGTCTGTGGCGGCAGAGGCCAGCGTGATATTACACCACCCTGAGGTGCGCCGTGCGTTCTCCCGGGGGAGTTATCCCTGGATCCCGGGACCCTGGCAGTTGCGGGCTGCACAGGCTCCCCGGAAGGGGCAGTGTGGATAGTGACCTGTGCTTGCACACAGGCTTCTTGGTGGCGACAGCAGCAGCCTTAGCGTCTCATGCCTGTCTGTGGGGTCCGCGCTTTTAGCTGCGGCTCGCGCCCGTCTCTGGAGCTCCTTTAAGCAGCGCTCTTAATCCCCTCTCCTCGCGCACCAGGAAACAAAGAGGGAAGAAAAAGTCTCTTGCCTCTTTGGCAGGTCCAGACTGTTCACTCCCTCCCGACCAGCCATGGCGCACTAACCCCCTGCAGGCTGTGTTCACGCCGCCAACCCCAGTCCTCTCCCTGCGCTCCGACCGAAGCCCGAGCCTCAGCTCCCAGCCCCGCCCGCCCCGGCGGGGGAGCAGACAAGCCTCTCAGGCTGGTGAGTGCCGGTCGGCCCTGATCCTCTGTGCGGGAATCTCTCCGCTTTGCCCTCCGCACCCCCTCTGGCTGCGCTCTCCTCCGCGGCACCGAAGCTTTCCCCCTCCGCCACCCGCAGTCTCTGCCCGCGAAGGGGCTTCCTAGTGTGTGGAAACCCTTCCTCCTTCACAGCTCCCTCCCACTGGTGCAGGTCCCATCCCTATTCTTTTGTCTCTGTTTATTCTTTTTTCTTTTGCCCTACCCAGGTACGTGGGGGGTTTCTTGCCTTTTGGGAGGTCTGAGGTCTTCTGCCAGCGTTTCAGTAGGTGTTCTGTAGGAGCTGTTCCACGTGTAGATGTATTTGTGGTGTATCTATGGGGAGGAAGGTGATCTCCGAGTCTTACTCTTCTGCCATTTTCCTGGAAGTCTCGGCACTCGTTAGAGCTTAGACTCAAGCTAACAAGCCTCATTACCACTCCACGAAGCCACTACCAGTAGAAGGAGCTCCTAAGATGAAACGTCTTAGCCATTTGCGTGTGTGGGTATGGCAAGAAATTTTGCACAGAGGACTTGAGGAGAAATGAGCTCAGGGAAGTGAATTTTTGCTTGAATTTGATTTCTGTCTCAATTCTTCCAATGAGAACATCATAATTAGCTTTATATATATACGTATATATATATATGTATATACATATATATATGCATACCCCTGAAGGGGCTTGAAGACTTTCTAGGGGTACATGGCTTTGGCAACTTTAAGGAGATCATTTTGTAGATGTTCAGTTTCCATGTGTTGCTTGCTCAAGCTGATGTGTCTGAGACCCACTCCTGCAGTCAGGTTTTGTCTTTCCTTCCTTCCTTTTCACACTTGACTGTCTCCTACTGTGCAAAAGAAATGTACACCCACCTGAATCTTACGAGGCATTTCCCAGGCTATAAAAAAAGCCTCTGGGACAACACTAAATGAACCAACATTTGAATTATACAGGTCCCAGAAAAAGAAGAGAAAAAGAAAGGGTCTGAGAAAGTATTTGAAGAGATTATAGTGGAAAACTTCCCTTACATGGGAAACGATATAGTCACCCAAGTCCAAGAAGCACAGAGTCCCATACAGGATAAACCCTAGGAAAAACACACAAAGACATATTAATCAAACTAACAAAAATTAAATTCAAAGAAAAAGTATTAAAAGCAGCAAGGGAAAAGCAACAACTAATATACAAAGGAATCCCCATAAGGTTATCAGCTGACTTTTCAGCAGAAACTCTGCAAGCCAAAAGGGAGTGGCAGGATATTCTTAAAGTGATTAAAGAGAAAAACCTACAACCAAGATTACTCTACCCAACAAGGATCTCATTCAGGTTCGACAGAGAAATCAAAAGCTTTTCAGACAAGCAAAAGCTAAGAGAATTCAGCACCACCAAACCAGCTTTACAACAAATGGGAAAGAAACTTCTTCTAGGCCGGAAACACAAGTGAAGAAAAACACCCACAAAAGAAACCCAAAACAATTAAGAAAATGGTAATAGGAACATACATATCGATAATAACCTGAATGTAAATGGATTAAATGCCCCAACGAAAAGACACAGGCTTGCTAAATGGAAATAAAAACAAGACCCATATATATGCTGTCTACAAGAGACCCGCTTCAGACCTAGGGACACATACAGACTGAAAGCGAAGCGATGGAAAAAGATATTCCATGCAAATGGAAATCAAAAGAAAGCTGGAGTAGCAATACTCATATCAGATAAAATAGACTTTAAAATAAATACTGTTAAAAGAGATAAGGAGGAACACTACATAATGATCAAAGGATCAATCCAAGAATAAGATATAACAATTATAAATATTTATGCACCCAACACAAGAGCACCTCAATACATAAGGCAAATGTTAACAACCATGAAAGAAGAAATCAAGATTAACACAATAATAGTAGGGAACTTTAACACCCTACTTACACCAATGGACAGATCATCCAAACAGAAAATAAATAAGGAAACACAAGCTTTAAATGACACAAGAGACCAGATAGATTTAAAGAACATTCCACCCAAAAGTGGCAGAATACCCTTTCTTCTCAAGTGCACACGGAACATTCTCCAGGATAGGTCACGTCTTGGGTTACAAATCAAACCTTGGCAAATTCAAGAAAACTGAAATCGTATCAAGCATCTCAAACACTATGAGATTGGAAATCAATTACAGAAAAAAAAATGTAAAAAACACAAATACATGCAGGCTAAACAGTGCACTACTAAATAACCAAGAGATCACTGAAGAAATCAAAGAAAAAATTTTAAAATTACATAGCAACAAATGACAATGGAAACATGATGACCCAAAACTTATGGGATGCAGCAAAAGTAGTTCTAAGAGAGAAGTTTATAGCAACTCAATCTCACCTCAAGAAACAAGAAAAGTCTCAAACAATCTAACCCTACACTTAAAACAACTAGAGAAAGAAGAACAAGAAAACGCAAAGTCAGTAGAAGGAAACAAATCATAAATATCAGAGCAGAAATAAATGAAACAGAAATGAAGAAAACAATAGCAAAGATCAATAAAACGAAAAGCTGGTTCTTTGAGAAGATAAACAAAATTGATAAACTATTAGCCAGACTCATCAAGAAAAAAAGGGAGAGGATGCAAATCAATAAAATTAGAAATGAAAAATGAGAAATCACAACTGACCCCACAGAAATACAAAGGATTATAAGAGACTACTACAAACAACTATATGCCACTAAAATGAAGAACCATGAAGAAACAGACAAAATCTTGGAAAGGTACAATTTTCCAAGACTGAACCAGGAAGAAATAGAAAATATGAACAGACCTATCACAAGTAATGAAATTGAAACCATAGTTTAAAATGTCCCAACAAACAAAAGTCCAGGACCAGATGGCTTCACAGGTGAATTCTATCAAACATTTAGAGAAGAGCTAACACCCATCCTTCTCAAACTCTTCCAAAACAATTGCAGAGGGAGGAACACTCCCAAATTCAGTCTACAAAGCTACCATCACCCTGATACCAAAACCAGAAAAAGTTATCAAAAAAAAAATTATAGACCAATATCACTGATGAACATAGTTGCAAAAATCCTGAATAAAATACCAGCAAACAAAAGCCAGCAACACATTAAAAGGATCATACACCATGATGAAGTGGAATTTATCCCAGGGATGCAAGGACTCTTCAATATACACAAATCAATCAGTGTGATTCACCATATTAACAAACTGAAGAATAAAAACCATACGATCATCTCAATAGATGCAGAAAAAGCTTTTGACAAAATTCAACACCCATTTATGATAAAAACTCTCCAGAAAATGGGCATAGAGGGAACCCTATTTAAACATAATAAAGGCCATATATGACAAACCCACAGCAACCATCATACTGAACAGTGAAAAACTGAAAGCATTTCCACTAAGATCAAGAACAGACAAGGATGTCCACTTTTGCCACTCTTATTCAACATAATTTTGGAAGTCCTAGCCACTGCAATCAGAGAAGAAAAAGAAATAAAAGGAATACAAATTGGAAAAGAAGAAGTAAAACTGTCACAGATTTGCAGATGACATGACACTATACATAGAAAATCCTAATCAATGAATTTGGTAATAAGGTCGCAGGATACAAAATTAATGCAAAATTAATGCAGAAATCTCTGGCATTCCTATTCACCAACAGTGAAAAATCAGAAAGAGAAATATTAAGGAAACAATCCCATTTACCATCACAACAAAAAGAATAAAATACCTAGGAATAACCCTGCCTACGGAGGCGAAAGACTTGTACTCAGAAAACTATAAAACACTGATGAACGAAATCAAAGATACATAAACAGATGCAGAAATATACCACGTTCTTGGATTGGAAGAATCAATATTTTGAAAATGACGATACTACCCAAAGCAGTCTACAGATTCAATGCAATCCGTATCAAACTACCAATGGCATTCTTCACAGAATTAGAACAAAAAATTTTACAATTCGTATGGAAACAGAAAAGGCCCTGAATAGCCAAAGCAATCTTGAGAAAGAAAAACGGAGTTAGAAGAATCAGGCTCCCTGACTTCAAACTATACCACAATGCTACAGTAATGAAGACAGTATGGTACTGGCACAAAAACAGAAATACAGATCAATGGTACAGGATAGAATGCCCAGATAAACTCATGCACATATGGGCATCTAATTTACGACAAAGGAGGCAAGAATATACAATGGAGAAAAGACAGCCTCTTCAATATGTGGTGGTGGGAAAACTGAACAGCTACATGTAAAAGAATGAAATTAAAACACTACTTAACACCGTACTCAAAAATAAACTCCAAATGGATTAGACACTTCAATGTAAGATGAGACACTATAAAACTCTTAGAGGAAAACATAGGAAAAACACTCTTTGACATAAACCACAGCAAGGTCTTTTTTGACCCACCTCCTAGAGTAATGGAAATAAAAACAAAAATTAAAGAGTGGACTTAATTAAACTTAAAAGCTTTTGCACAGAAAAGGAAACCATAAACCAGACAACCCTCAGAATGGGAGAAAATATTTGCAAATGAAACAAGAGACAAAGGATTAATCTCCAAAATATACAAACAGCTCATGGAGCTCAATATTAAAAACAAACAATCCAGTTAAAAAAAATGGGTGGAAGACCTAAATAGACATTTCACCAAGGAAGACATACAGATGGTCAAGAGGCACATGATAAGATGCTCAACATCACTAATTATTAGAGAAATGCAAATCAAAACTACAATGAGACATCATCTCACACCAGTCAGAATGGCCATCATCAAAAAATCTACAAAAAATAAATGCCAGAAAGGGTGTGGTGAAAAGGGAACCCTCCTGCACTGTTGGTGGGAATGTAAATTGATACAACCACTATCGAAAATACTATGGAGATTCCTTAAAAAACTAAAAATAGAACTACCATATGACACAGCAATCCCCCTACTGGGCATATACCCTGAGAAAACCATAATTCAAAAAGAGTCATGTACCAAAATGTTCATTGCAGCTCTGTTTACAATAGCCAGGTCATGGAAGCAACCTAAGTGTCCACTGACAGATGAATGGATAAAGAAGATGTGGCACATATATACAATGGAATATTACTCAGCCATAAAAAGAAATGAAATTGAGTTATTTGTAGTGAGGTTGATGGACCTAGAGTCTTTCGTACAGAGTGAAGTAAGTCAGAAAGAGAAAAACAAATATCGTATGCTAACACATACATGTGGAATCTAAAAAAAAAAAAAAAACGTTCTGAAGAACCTAGGGGCAGGATAGGAATAAAGACGCAGACATAGAGAATGGACTTGAGGAATGGGGAGGGGGAAGGGTAAGCTGGGACGAAGTGAGAGAGTGGCATGGACATATATACACTACGTGTAAGGCCAGCAGGTCCGGGGAAGGGCCCAGAGAGTCAGACAGAACCCCCGCCAGGGTGGTTGATGCAGCCGGACCCACGAGTGGCATCAGCCTGGGACTTTCCACCTGCTCCGGAAACAGACCCTGGACTTTCCACTCGGCCCCAGTCTTCCCGCTCCCCGAGCAGCGGAACCAATGGCTCTGAGGCTGATGCAAGTGACTGCTCCCCAAGGGGTGGAACCAACGGCTCTGAGGCTGATGCAACCGACACCTGACATTGCCATAACACCCGAAAGATTACCAAAAAAGGGGGCTTCACACAGCAAGCACCTCCCCTGCGTCCACCCCTATAAATTTTGTTCGCACCTGCACCCGGGCACGACTTCTCTGGCCCCTTTCTCTCGGACCAGTGAACCTCGCCTGGGAGCGTTCCCAAATAAAGCTTGTTTAAGCTCTCCTCCGTTTTTGGTGCCGTTCCTTACATTTGGTGCCAAAACCCGGGAGGGGTACCCAGCCCCACAAATTACCGCGGGGCCACCCCTCCCCCCCCAGGGGACGACCGGGGACCTCTGCTCACCCACCCGATCCAGCAGAAGTGGGGTAAGTTCCTCCTTCGTTCCCCTCGACCCCTGGGGTCCCTACCCACTGGACTCCCTGTCCTTAACCGCGGCTGCATCAGGGACTCCTCCATCCTCCCTCTGAGCCTCGGGTGCTTGTGGAGACATCCCAACCGCCTGACTGCTCTCCGATCCGCCATGACCAGAGATTGAGACCAGAGACGTCTCTCTCTTTTTCTCTGTTCACCCGGGGACAGACTGGAGGTCATGGGGACTTCAGAATCCAAACCAGATCCTAAGGCACCCCTGGGGTGTCTCCTGGCCAACTTTACAAAACTCGGCTTTTTTCAAGACCTCCGCTGCAGGTGGCTCATATTCTGTTCTACCGAGGCCTGGCCACAGTACCCTCTAGATGATCAATCTAAATGGCCTCCTGAAGGGACTTTCGATTTCAACATCCTCCACGATTTAGATAACTACTGCCGCAGGACAGGTAAATGGTCCGAGGTGCCCTACGTCCAGGCCTTCTGGTATTTACGCTCCCGCCCTTCCCTCTGCGTGGATTGTTCCACTTCCCAGATCCTTCTTGCCAAACAGACATCTACTACATCCAAGCCCCTAATTTCCTTTGACGATGACCCCTCTCCACTAGCCGACCCACCCAAATCTCTCACCTCTCCCGCCTCCAGAGCTCCTCTCCAACCCCCACCCTACCCTGGACCAGCCCCTCTCCCTCCTGAGCCCACCCCAGCGCCACCCACTGCTCCCCCGCTTCCCCCGGCAACCTCCCCCTTGGCTTCCCCTTCCCCCGCTTCCTCCCTCTCCACCTCTCTCTCCTCACCCCTCTCCTTGCCAATCAGCTCACACACCCGCTCTCACCACCACGACTACCAAGACCCAAACCTTCTCTGTCCCTTAAGAGAGGGGGCCGGAACGGGAGGACTGGTTAGAGTTCACGTCCCCTTTTCCCTCCAAGATCTCTCTCAAATAGAAAAGGGATTAGGCTCCTTCTCTGCCGACTCCTCCCACTACATCAAAGAATTTCACTGCCTCTCTCAAGCTTACGATCTAACCTGGCATGACATCTTTGTGATCCTATCTTCCACTCTGACCCCCGACGAGAGGGAACGAATTCAAACTGCTGCCCGAAACCACGCAGATCAGGTCCACCTCACTGATAACTCTGTGCCCGTCGGAGCCACTGCCGTTCCTGGCACCGATCCGGGCTGGAGTTATCAGGACGGCCAAGACGGTCGCCGCAAACGCGATCTAATGATCCAGTGCCTCTTGGCTGGTAGGCAGGCTGCCTCCCACAAGATTGTCAACTTCGAAAAGCTAAAAGAGATAACAACCCAAGAGCCCAATGAAAATCCAGCCGTTTTTCTCAACCGCCTTACAGAGGCCCTAATTCTCTACACCCGCTTGGACCCTGACACCCCCGCAGGTGCAACGGTCTTGGCCACCCACTTTATCACCCAATCAGCCCCTGATATCAGAAAAAAACTTAAGCGGGCAGAGGACGGCCCCCAGACTCCCATCCGAGACCTGGTAAAAATGGCCTTTAAATTCTACAATGCCCGTGAAGATTTGGCAGAGTCCAGCCGACAGGCTCGGATGCACCAAAAGGTGGCCCTCCAAACCCAAGCCCTCGTAACCGCCCTGTGGCTGGCCATCTCCCATGGACAACATCCACGGGACCCGCCGAAGGCAACCCCACCAGGGGCCTGCTTCAAGTGCGGAAAAGAGGGGCACTGGGCTTGCCAATGTCCCAATCCCCGGCCTCCTTCCAAGCCCTGCCCTGGCTGTGGGCTAACAGGCCATTGGAAAAGTGACTGCCCTAAGGCCGGCCCTCCCTCAGCGCCTCCACGTGGAGGGCGGACCGACCCAACGGCTCCACCACTCGAACTCCTGGGATTGGCTGACGACTGACAACACCCAGACTCGAAGACCCCCATCACCCTCACCGAGCCCAGGGTAACACTACAGGTAGCGGGTAAGTCCATCTCATTCCTGGTGGACACGGGGGCTACCTATTCGGTCTTGCCTACATATTCCGGGCCAGTTTTTCCTTCCCAGATCTCGGTTATGGGCATCGACGGTAAGCCGTCCTTCCCGCTCCAGACCGGCCCCCTCTCATGTTACATTGAGAGGCTCCCTTTCACTCGTTCTTTCTTAGTCATACCGTCCTGCCCGGTTCCTCTGCTAGGTCGTGATGTTCTTTTCCAATTAGGGGCCTCTCTCCAACTGGCCAGGCTTGATCCTAAGGCCCCCTCCTCTCAACTCCTGCTCTCCCTCCTCGGTCTGGTAGCGGAACCCTCTCCCTCCTCTCTTCCTCCTCCCATCTCCCCCAACTGGATAGACCCCCAGGTCTGGGACACATCAAAACCCATAATAGCGACACACCACCCCCCTGTCCTAATCCGTCTTAAAGACCCCCTCCAAGTTTCCATCCAGGCCCCAATTTCCCATTTCTGAAACTCATCTAAGGGGCTTACAACCTATTATCACCAGACTCTTAGACCAGGGGCTCCTCGTCCCCACGGACTCTCCCTGCAACACCCCCATCCTGCCTGTCCACAAGGCCTCAGGAGATTACCGCCTGGTCCAGGACCTCCGACTGATCAGTGAGGCGATAATTCCCCTCTACCCAGTTGTGCCAAACCCATACACTTTGCTCTCCCATATTCCCCCGTCCACCACCCATTTTATGGTTCTCGATCTCAAAGACGCCTTCTTTTCTATCCCCCTACACCCTGATTCCTACTTCCTTTTTGCTTTCACCTGGACAGATCCAGATACCCAGGCTTCCTGCCAGCTCACCTGGACGGTTCTTCCCCAGGGCTTCCGCAACAGCCCCCACCTCTTTGGCCAGGCTCTGGCACGGGACCTCGCTTCCTGCCTTCTCACCCCCACTATAGTCCTCCAATACGTGGATGACCTCCTCCTCTGTAGCCCATCTCTCAGCCTCTCAAAACAACACACTGCTGACCTCCTCAATTATCTCGGCTCTTGCGGCTATCGGGTCTCTCCAACCAAGGCCCAACTGTCTACACCCTCAGTAACCTACCTGGGAATCCACCTTACCCCCACAACAAAGAGCCTGACAGCCGACCGCACGCAGGCCATCCGCGACTTCCAACCTCCAGAGACAGCTGACCAGATTCTCTCCTTTCTGGGCCTAATAGGATTTTTCCAACACTGGATCCCTAACTTTGCTCTTCTTGCTAAACCCCTATATTTAGCTGCTAAAGAGACCCCCCAAGGACCCCTTACCTCTCCCTCCACTGTTCGACAGGCCTTTCTCACCCTCAGAGACACCCTGATAACCTCCCCTCCCCTTTCTCTGCCTAACCCAGACCGTCCTTTCCACCTCTTTGTAGATGAACGGATCGGAATAGCTAAAAAAGAACCTCACAATTTGCTATGGCAGCCGCCCAAACCTAACTAATGAGGCACTCCCTTGCAATTCATCCCTCCCTGTAACTACGCCAATGGGGGCCCCACCAGGCTTGTTCTTTTGGTGTAATGGCTCCCTTACAAAAGAGGTCAACTCTTCCTCCCCCTTCCCATGTATCCCCGTCACCCTTGTTCCACAACTCACATTATATGGCCAAGCCGAATTTCTCTCACTTACCACACAACTTTTTGGCTGACAAAAAAGGGCCATCTTTCTCCCTATGGTCGCAGGCATTTCCCTCGCCTCCTCTCTCGTTGCTGCGGGCATTGGGGGAGGAGCCCTAACACACAGTGTCTCAGCATCCCGTGACCTAGAACAGAAACTCCAGCTAGCCATCGAGGCTTCTGCCGCCTCCATCACCTCCCTCCAGCTCCAGATCACCTCAGTAGCCCGAGATGCCCTCCAAAATCGACGTGCCCTGGACCTTCTGACAGCCGACAAAGGAGGTACCTGCCTCTTCCTACAGGAAGAGTGCTACTACTACATCGAGACAGGGGTCGTTGAAGACAATGTGGATGCTCTCCGGCACTTAAAAGAAGAACTCCAACGCAGGCAGCGACAATCCACCTCCCCCATCCCCGATTGGTGGCGGTCCACCCTCTATACCTGGCTGACACCAATCCTAGGCCCCTAAATCCTTATCTGCATCCTATTCATGCTTTGCCCCGTTTCCTCAGGGTTCTCCGCAGCCGTATACAAGAAGTCTCTCGGGTGGCGGTGAATCAGATGCTCCTCCACCCATATACCTTACTACCCACAGAACCCCCCGCTGCCGCCCTCCCCTAACCTCCAGACCACTGGCCGCCCGACTCCCTTCCGGCATCCCCGTACAGCAGGAAGTAGCCAGAGACCAAACGTCGCCCCATTACACCAAAGAAGTCGGGATGTAAGGCCAACAGGTCCGGGGAAGGGCCCAGGGAGTCAGACGGAACCCCCCCCAGGGTGGTTGATGCAGCCGGACCCACGAGTGGCATCAGCCCGGGACTTTCCACCTGCTCAGGAAACAGACCCGGGACTTTCCACTCGGCCCCGGTCTTCCCGCTCCCTGAGGGGCGGAACCAATGGCTCTGAGGCTGATGCAACCGACACCTGACATTGCCACAACACCCGAAAGATTATCAAAAAAGGGGGCTGCTTCACACAGCAAGCGCCTCCCCTGCATCCACCCCTATAAATTTTGTTCGCGCCCACACCCGGGCACGACTTCTCTGGCCCCTTTCTCTCGGACCAGTGAACCTCGCCCGGGAGCGTTCCCAAATAAAGCTTGTTTAAGCTCCTCCGTTTTTGGTGCCGTTCCTTACACTACCAAATGTAAAATAGATAGCTAGTGGGAAGCAGCTGCATAGCACAGGGAGATCAGCTCGGTGTTTTGTGACCACCTTGGGGGGGGATAGAGAGGGTGAGAGGGAGACAAAAGAGGGAGGAGATATGGATATATATATATATATATATATATATATATATATATATATAGCTGATTCACTTTGTTATAAAGCAGGTTGTTATAAAGCTAACACATCATTATATAAAGCAATTATACTCCAATAAAGATGTTAAAAAAAAAAAACTCCTGGATCTAATAGATAATTATTGCAAGGTCACAAGATACACGGTTAATACACAAAAATCAATTCATTTCCAGTATACCATCAAAAAACAATTGGAATTTGAAATTAATAAACTTGAAAAACTCAAAAAGTGGAGAGAAAGGAAACAATCTAATTAGACATGGGCAAAAGACATGAAGATACATTCATCAAAGAAGATACAGGGCTTGCCTGGTGGCGCAGTGGTTGAGAGTCCGCCTGCCGATGCAGGGGACACGGGTTCGTGCCCCGGTCCAGGAAGATCCCACATGCCGCGGAGCAACTGGGCCTGTGAGCCATGGCCGCTGAGCCTGCGCCTCCGGAGCCCGTGCTCTGCAACGGGAGCGGCCGCGACAGTGAGAGGCCCGCGTACCGCAAAGAAAATAAATAAATAAATATTTTAAAAAAGAAGATAACAAATAAGCTTGTGAAAATATGTTCAACATCATTAGCTATTAGGGAATTGCAAATTAAAACCACAGTGAGATACTACTACACACCTACTAGAAAGGCTAAAATAAAAAAAAGGGACTTCAGTGCTAGTGAGAATATAGAGAAATTGGATCATTCATATATTTCTTGTGGAAATGTAAAATGGTACAGCTACTCCAGGAAATGGCTTGGCAATCTTTAAAAACTAAATACGCAGCTACCATAAGATCCAGGAAGTGTACTTCTGGACATTTATCCCGGAGAAATAAAGAATTATGTTCATGCAAAAACCTGTATATAAATGCATATAGCAGTTTTATTTATAATAGCCCAAAATCAAAACAATCCAGATATTCTTCAATGAGTGAATGGTTAAACAAACTGCTATACAGTCATACCATAGAATTCTGCTTGGCAATAAAAAGTAATGAACTATTGATACATGCAACAATTAGTTGAATCTCTAGAGAATCTGCTGACTGAAAAAAGCCAGTCACAAAGTTTATATACTTCATAATTTCATTCATATAACATTCTTGAAATGATAAGACCACAGAAATGGAGAATAGATTAGTGGTTGCTAGGGTTAAGGAGGGGGTGGGAATAAGGGAAGTGGATGTGGCTATAAAAGGGTGGCATGAAGCATCTTGATGTTGATGTAAGTGTTCTGTATCTTGACTGTATCAATGTCAATACCCTGTAATGTGCTTGCTCAAGATGTTACTATTGAGATAACTTGGGAAGGGTACACAGGATCTCTCTTGTTTCTTACAATCCCATAAGAATTTACAACTATCCCAAAATTAAAAGTTTAATTTAAAAAGTCAGTGAAAGTTTATTATTGAATCAAATCTAAAGCAAGAAAACCCATTTAGCCATTTCCCAAGACACATACACATTATGAAGTGAAAATAAGTTACACTCCATTTGCAATTTATATCATCTGAGGAAAATCATCATATCACATATGAATATATCTGTTTAAAACTCTAACTTTGTACACCCAAAGCCCAGGAGGTATGAGGAAATCAGACAATGGCTGATTAAATACTAGTTTAATAAATAGTAGTTTATGAATAAATATTTATATCTAGCTTCATTTGTTAACTGAACAAAGACTATATCATGAAAATGTCCTTAAAATGTTTCCTGGCTTGTAATTGTCTCAGCTTGTCCCTTTTTTATTCAGTTCTCTCTATGAGAACTTTTAAGGACTGACATATGGGATGCTTGATCACCATGAACTTGAGACTGGACATTATCTAAGTGGAAGGGTGAGCTATGTCAATACAAATGGAGAGACAAAAACAACTTTGAAGGAAATAAGGGATGTGAGAAAGTCCAGAAGGCTCTGGAACAAGTTCCCCACAGTGAAGAAGGATCAAAAACTGGAAAGATTGAATCAGGCTGGGCAAAAGATATATGATGTATCATAGGAGGATAAGACAAGACTATGAAGCCCGTTCAAAAAGAAAAAAGGACTTCAAGGAAGAAGAGTAGAAATGCAGCTCTTGGTTCATTGGGAGAACAGAATAAAGGAACATGTCCTGAACTCTGAATAACTGAAAAGAAAAGATGAAAAACTCATTAGGAATAATGATCTTTCTCACTGAAGAAAGGCAAAATGCAGTTTCCCATTCTTCATTTGTGACTAAGAAACTTGCCTAGGCTTTACTTTCCTACAATCATTATTTATGTTATGGTTGATCACTGTTCTTAATCAAATCCTCTTCTATGTAAATATTCACATGCAGTGTGCTTCTTGGTACTATTTATCTTATGATAAGTCAAAAAATAGTTTTAGGCCTCAGTAATTGTGAATAAATTGAACTTATTTCTCACCTGCATCCATCTCCTCTCTTGCAATTAACATCTCTCAGCCTTGACTCTCCTCCAGACACCAGCCAAGAGAAAAACCACCTGGATTAAATGAGCCTTCATGGATGCTCTTTTGATCATAAAAACCCAAATTGAAAGGACAGATCATTAATTGAATTTCTTTTTTTTTTTTAGTTACAAAGTAACGACAAATGCATATTTATGAAAATCATTTTTTTTAAAAAAGTCTAGGTACTGTTTCTTTTTCTACTTTATGCCAAGAGTAAAGATCAGTGCTTCAGTGACTGGCATCAGTGGTGTCTGAGATTTCCTCCGCTCTTTGCATTGTCAGTTGGGATTGAGTGTCTAAAAGGTGTCTTTCAACAAACGGGGTGTTGGCTGTTCAGTTACGTTTTGCTTTTCCCTGGTGGCTACTTAGCATCTGGGGTGGTCCCTCCCAATGGTAAGGCTCACCCTTCTGAGAGTGACTGGAAATGTACAGCCTATTATTCAGTGACTGCCAGCAAATAAAGAACTTTTGTTTCCCATTCTGCTTCCATTGCCAAAAGAATGTGTTGCTCTAATATCTAATAACCTTTATCAGCTGCTGGGTTCTGTTATTTCCAGTTATGATTACTTGGACTTTCCATATTGTGCTGCCATTTGCATAGCAGGGGCTCCAGAGACATTGCAAAAGAATCTTAAAACTATTGCTTCTGGGGGCTTCCCTGGTGGCGCAGTGGTTGAGAGTCCGCCTGCTGATGCCGGGGACATGGGTTCGTGCCCCGGTCCGGGAAGATCCCACATGCCGTGGAGCAGCTGGGCCCGTGAGCCATGGCCGCTGAGCCTGCGCGTCCGGAGCCTGTGCTCCGCAACGGGAGAGGCCACAGCAGTGAGAGGCCCGCGTACCGCAAAAAAAAAAACAAAAAACTATTGCTTCTGAAACCTCACTAAACCACAGCAGTCATATCTTCCATAGTTCCGAAACTATAACATCTTGGCAAAAAAGCTAGTGTTTTTCTTCCAAGTAAATTTTGGAGCACTCTCTAAGTCCTTTGTTTTCTTTACTTCCCTACTCAGGTCTTTAGACAAAAATATACTACGTTTTACACAAATGGTTATTTCCTTAATAGTAGTGTGAAAAAAAAATAGTAGTGTGGAAATCAGGTTGTTAAAATATATGTTAAACCTACTAGGGATAATTATTGCATAAGAGAACTCCGTTAGAATTATTTGATAAGTCAGCTCTTTTGTCTCTCAAATGACCATCCCTAACTTATGTATGTAAAAACAAAATATTTGTATATCACATGCCCTTAGCTGTTAAGTGCTTGTGTACAATATGATCCCATTACCATCTCACATTTCAGGGCATGGATTTGAATTCTGGCCAAAGTCACTATTAATTCCCATTGTTTGGAAATGCTTTCTCTGTCTTCCTTTTTCCTAGTTTTTGAAGTGAAAGATCAATAAACTTCAGTCCTGGGCTCTTTTTCCCAGAGACATCAGGGATGGGCAGCAGGGCTGATGTCACTAGAAGAGCAGTGACCATCCTGATTGGCCAGTACCTTGCTCTGTTGGTCACTAAAGTTTTTGCTATCATCCCTTTTCACAGCAATGTTTTTGTTTCTTTTCAGTAAAGTATGTAAGGCATCAGTACCGTGGATCAATCATCTAACAACTTGTTTTCCAAGTTGTAGTCCACAATAAGATAACCACTTGAAATTTGCCTTCAGTATGTATGTGTTACTAACAGTTTACCCATACATTTTGGGCATACTATTTCTTCTTACTAACCACCACATACATAGCACAGTTATTATCTATAATAATCTTGAGATCACTGAGTCTTATTTAAAAATATAGATTTCGGGCTTCCCTCGTGGCGCAGTGGTTGGGAGTCCGCCTGCTGATGCAGGGGACACGGGTTCGTGCCCCGGTCCGGGAAGATCCCACATGCTGCGGAGCGGCTGGGCCCATGAGCCATGGCCGCTGAGCCTGCGCGTCCGGAGCCTGTGCTCCGCAACGGGAGAGGCCACAACAGTGAGAGGCCCACGTACCACAAAAAAAATAAATAAATAAAATTATATACATATATATATATATATTTCCCTCAGAGTATTAAAAATACTCTTTAAAAACAGATGGTATGATATGAACTGTATGTAAATTCTAAACATCCTAAGATCATACAATTATATAAGCTTTTTCTAATTAAGTTGGATCTAACTTAATTCCCTTATATTAATATAGCTACGATTTTTTTGTGTATTATCCTCAGAAAAGATGGACAAACACTAATATTTTATACTCTATTTTTTCTAAGACAATGGTCTCAATTCTTTCAACAAATATTTCTTGGGCACCCACTGTGTG
Organism: Delphinapterus leucas; assembly: GCF_059928025.1. Classification (NCBI taxonomy): domain Eukaryota; kingdom Metazoa; phylum Chordata; class Mammalia; order Artiodactyla; family Monodontidae; genus Delphinapterus; species Delphinapterus leucas. The sequence goes on from NC_143140.1 coordinate 27,300,105, forward strand.
TCTCACACATACTCTAGGAACTTTGGGTATACCCATTAATTCAACAAAGATTCCTGATCTGTGGTTCTTATATTCTAGTAGGGAAAGTTAGACAATAAATGATAAATTTAAGTGAAGGCTAAGGAAAAAGGAAAGAGTAGAGTAGGAGAAGGGGGGTTGGGAGTGTGAGGATGGCACCTAAAACAGGTAAGGAAATTAGCCAAGCAGATTCTGGGGAAAGGAGTGTCTGGCCAGAGGAAAGGACTGCAGCACAGGCCCTAAGGTAGGGCCTGTCTGGCATTTTGGAGAAGAGCAAAAGCCAGTCTGGAGCGGGGAGACTTGGAAGAGGAATAGGGGAGTAGGTGAGAGGGTGTGCTGGGGCAGGTAAGACCAGGAACTTGCTCTGAGTGAGATGGGGTGCCATTGAAGGGTTTTGAGCAGAGGAGTGCTCTGTTATGATGTACATTTTCAAAGGATCATACTGCCTGCATTAAAGAGACTATAGGGGACTACAGGAGACGAGCAGGAAGACAGGTCAGAAGCAAGTGCCATAATCCAGGCAAGATATATGCCAGCTTGGAGGTGGCTAGTGACAACGGAGGGGTGAAATGGGTGTAGGGGTGAGATAAAATGAGGACTCAAGGATGACTCCAAGGCTAGTGCCTGAGAAACTGGAAGAAGGAAGTTGTTATCAATTGAGATCGAAAAATCGTGGGAGGACCTGGTTTGAGGGGAAAAGATTAGGAGTTCAGTTTTGAACACCTAGAGTTTGAGGTGTTTTTGAGACATCCAAGTGGATATGTAAGGAGGAAGTTGGATAGATACGTCTAGAGTTTGAGAGAAAGGAGGCTAGAGATTTCATGTCATTTCTGATCTAATTCTCTACTCAAAACTAATAAAACGTTCACCCGGGAAATTAACACATTTCCAATAAGGACACTGTGCAATTTTGTGTACGATTTTGTGTGAATTTTGCTGGAAGCCTTGAAAACAGATTCTCTGATTCTTGATTTTAACTAAAAACATCCCCAAACACAATTTGACTCAATTTTGATTTGATTCTCTTACCTTGATATTCTGGGCAGTGAGTGAAATTTCAATGGTAATGGCTTTCTGTCCTTAAAAACCACTTATTCATTCATTCATGATTTAAACATTTATTCAGCTTCTACAACATGTGAGGCTCTTATTCTTCCCCATAGTCCATTGTCTTGTTTGAGCAGCAAAACTAGCCAGGTCAGGGGGAAATGAATTTGAAAAAAAAACCTTGTAGAATAAAAATTGGAAGGACAACCTGATTTTGAGAAGAACTGCACTGAGGGAATCCTGACGTGAGGGCAGCAGTTCAGAGACTGTAAGAGCAGCAAACAAAACCACTATCTGGGACCATGTGAGTTTTTGCTGCCCACAGAGGACTGTCGAAGAAACATTTTGCATGTAATATGTGTTTTATGTCTCAGAGTTCCTTGAAAACTAAAAACTGTCCTCACATATTCAGAGTTGTTGTTTTTTTAAAATTGGAGAAAGCAGAAGGTGGAATCAAGAGACTAACCTAAAAAAACTTATGTTCCAGCATTTTAAATTTTCCTTTTTTCCTTTAAATTTCATGAGACATAAATATTAGAAGGGCAAAGGACACCTGTGGGTAGAATGCAGTAGAGAAACACTACAAAAAGTCCATCAAAAGTAGAAATGCAATTCAACAAATGTGTGTTGAGTGTCCCCCACAACATGCAAGGATTGGTTGAAAATGTGAAGAGCAATAAGAAACAGTCCTCCCCAATATTCATAACATAATAGGATAGAAAACTTTACATAAACACATAAATGACACTAATATGAGGCAGACTGCTACACAGGGAAAGGAGAGATTAAATTATGAGTGATATGATTATGCTTCTTAGAGGAGTAAGGACTTCTGCTAGGTTTTTAAATAAAATACTAATAATAAGAACCAGAAACCAGATGAAGAGGAATTTCTACTCAGAGGGAACCTGAGCATAGATCTGGATGCAGGAATGAAAGGCATGTATGGGACAGTTAATGGTCCAGTGTTAGCAGAGCATTAAAAAGTAGCGGTTAAGTTAAATGTACATATTCACACATGTATAAATAACATAATGTGAGTGAAAACATCCAAGCATGGTGCCTGGCAAAGAGTAGAGGCTCAGTGTGTTAATCAAATGTTATCTTGCATTTGAATATGATTAAGAAAGTGTGATAATGAATAAAAATTAGATGAAAATGTTAGGAAAAGTGAAAATTAGTAACTATGGAAGGACATAGCTTGTGAAGATATTTCAGGCTGCATGCAATTAGAGATAGATTTATAGCTTTTGAAATTATTTTTGATAGATTTGTTGATGTATAATTGACATACAATAAATTGCACATATTTAAATTGTACAATTATTACATATGATTACAACCATGAAACCAATTTCACAATCAAGATAATGAACGTATCCATCACACCCCCAAATTTTCTCACGTCTCTTTGTAATCCCCCTCTTCTACTTCTCTTCCTCTTAATCCCCAGGCAACCAATGATTTGCTTTCTGTCAACTATACATTAATTTGCATTTCCTATAATTCTATATACATGGAATCCTCAAGTATATTATCTTTTTTGTCATGATCCTTTCACCCAACATAAATACTTTGAGAGTCAACCGTGTTGTAGTGTATATCAGTAGTTCATTTCTTTATGAATGTACTACTGAGTACTGTTTCTTTACGTGGATATACCACAGCTTATTTCCATTCACTACTGATGAACATTTGGGCTGTTTCCACTTGGGGACTATTACAGGTAAAGCTGCTATGAACATCCATGTATAAGTCTTTTAATGAGTATATGCTTTTGTTTCTCTTGGGTAAATATCTAGGCATGGAACGGCTGGATCACGTGGTCGGTACACACTTAACGTTTTTAAGAAACTGCCAAATTCTTTCCCAAAGCAGTTGTACCATTTTACATTCCCACAGTAGTGTGAGTTCTGGTTCCCCTACATCCTTGCCAACATTGGATATAATTTGGCTTTTTTTTTTTTTTTTTTTTTGCGGTAGGCGGGCCTCTCACTGTTGTGGCCTCTCCCGTTGCGGAGCACAGGCTCCGAATGCGCAGGCTCAGCGGCCATGGCTCACGGGCCCAGCCGCTCCGCGGCACGTGGGATCTTCCCGGACCGGGGCACGAACCCGTGTCCCCTGCATCGGCAGGCGGATTCTCAACCACTGAGCCACCAGGGAAGCCCTAATTTGGCTTTTTAGAAATTTATTATCTTACCCCAATCACACACAAATAGCCTTTCTCCACTGATGGGATAAGTTCAATAGACTATGTTTTCAATAAATTTTTAAAATAACGAAATATCCATATTGTTCAGAAAAGATAGATAAATGCCAGAGAAAATAGCTAAAAGGGTTAAGGGGATGGACTTCTGGAAAGTGGGCCGAGAGGTAGGAAGAAAAGGGGCAGGATATTATTGGTATTTATGAAATTGTAAAGACTATTAAATTTTTTAACATACCATGGATTATTTTAACAGGTAATTCAAATATTTTTAAATATTAAATATTAAACCAATTCAAATAATTTTCAAATATTTTTAAATATTAAACCAAAGTAGTCTCAGAATTTTTTCCACAAGAGCGCAGAGAACCCCGTTAACTGTGTTTAAATTAAAATTGACTATAACATGAAATTCTTATTAGGTACTCTGTATTGTAAATACACTGTAGATTAATCATCACAATTAATGTATTTGGTAGCCCTTAAATCAAAAGCAGCATTGTTACAGATAACCTGGAGATGATAAACGGTTCAAAAATCCCTGTTTATCCTAAGGAGAGTTCACACTGAAATAATGTATAAACATTATGAAGACAAGTACTTTTTATAGTCATTAGCCACACCTCATTAAGTGTTTGGCCTTTGGAAGGTATTGGTGTAGATTAAATTTAAATAACTGACAAAGGTTGAATCATTTACAATTAAAGACACAGCTTTGGGCTTCCCTGGTGGCGCAGTGGTTGAGAGTCCGCCTGCCGATGCAGGGGACACAGGTTCGTGCCCCGGTCCGGGAAGATCCCACATGCCACGGAGCAGCTGGGCCTGTGAACCATGGCCGCTGAGCCTGCGCGTCCGGAGCCTGTGCTCTGCAACGGGAGAGGCCACAACAGTGAGAGGCCCGTGGACCGCGAAAAAAAAAAAAAAAAAGACACAGCTTTAATTCATGTGTGTTAATGGTTGTACAGTCTCATTATTGCTACTGTGACTGCTCTGGTTACAAAATGGATAAGACCTGAGGAGGCAGTATAATATAAAAGTGAAGCACGTGATCTTTGGCTTCAGAAAGCTTGGGTTTCAATTCTGACATCATTTACTAGCTATGTGACAACATGTAAGGTGACATTACAAAGCCTCAGTTTTTTCATTTCTAAAAATAGCATTAAAATGATACCGACTTGTTAAGATTGTTTTGAGGAGTACATGATGTAAACTCCAAGCATAGTGCCTGGCACATAAGTGATCAATAAAGTTCAGCTATTGTTAGTACCTGGGACTCATTACTGTAAAATGTTCCAAGAGCTAAAAGTTAAGTACGATAGGGGGTTTTAGTTGGAAAATGATTACATTTTATCAACATTCATGCCAATTAAAGTAGTAAATCATTAAAATCCTAGAAGGACTTGAATGATTTTATAATGAGAAACAGATATCAACCTCTCTAGTTGATTGGTTAATTGGTATATACTGACTGCACTAAGGTTCTTTTGAATCATTATTCTCTTTCCATATGAATGGCAGGGCATATTCTCTAGTTAAGGTAATGGAGCTAACGTTAGTTCTGCAAAGATAATTTTAAGTCATGGTTTGGAGATGAAAATATAAGATTATAGTAAATTCTGTAAGCAGTTAAGAGTACTGACACTAATTTTCTTTTGATTTATCTTCAAATTCACCAACTCTTTCTTCTGTCATCTCCATTGTACTGTTAAGTCCATCCAATCAAATTTTTTATTCAGATATTGTATATTTCAGTTTTGGAATTTCCATTTGGTTCTTTGTAAACCTTTTTATTTTTCTCCTGAGGATTTATATCTTTTCAATCATTTCAAGCATATTTTCCATTATGTTACTGAGCATAGTTATAAGAGCTACTTTAAAATCCTTGTTTGCTATTTTCAACATCAGGGTCAGTGCTCAATGATCATCTTTTCTTTTGAGAATGGTACACATGTTCTTGTTCTTCAACAAGAACTTTTGAATTGTAGCTGGACATTGTGAATGATAAGTTGTGGAGACTGAGTTCTGTTATAGTCCTCTGGTGAGTGTTGAATTTTTTGGTCTAGAAGTCAATTAACTTGGTTGAACTAAAACTGTACATTCGGTGCCTTGGAAAGCAGCTCAAATCCTACTCAGCTTTTTAATCCTTAAGTGGTCTGCCTGCAGTTTACCATGCACATGTGTAATTCAGGGATAGATCAGAGGTTTGGGCAAACTGTATACACAGAATTTGCGTCTCCTCTCTCTGGTTCTCACCTTCCTGCAATTCCACCCTCACTTTCCAATGGCTCTTGGTTGCCTGAAATCTGTCTTTTAGACAACAGGACTGCAAGTTTTCTGTAAGAGTTTTAGTCACCTTATGCAGCAGTGACTGGAGTCTGCCCTCACGTTATAAGCCACAAAATTCAGGAAACTCTCCTTGTATCATTCCTTTTGTTCACATGCTAACTTCCCTGCCTTGTTTTTCTGCTGTGCTTTTCTCCAGTGCCTTTATGTGGTTGATCTTTGTATTTTTCCCAGAGTTTATAGTTGTTGTTTGTGGAAGGGTCAGTCTCCTAGAAGCTTACTCAGCCATACCAGAAGCACATTGACCGCTAATTATACTTAAGTTCTACTCTCCACTGGATGTGGGCAGGATTAGTGGTAAAGCCTGCAAAGACGTCTGGACCACTCCCCCGTTCCCAAGAGAAAGGGACTCTCATCTAAAGGTATTAGTTTCCAGAACACTGATGCGACTGTATTTCCATGTGGGTAGGGTTGCTATTTGTTCAAGAGTCATCCTGACTCTTTAAGATGAGTTGATGACAAATTCCACAAGTATAAAAACAAAATCACTCTGCTTTTTTCTCTCTTTTTATCAGGAACACTCAGACACTTTCGTTGTTTCACCTTCAGGTACTTAAAATGGAGCTACATTGAAAGTCTGGGTTTAAGTGGACAAAAAGACCTCAGATCTAAGCCATGTTTGGGAAACCTAAGAGCACTACATTCGAGTTTGGGAGATAAGCATCTTTGATCATTCTGTTTTTAAGTATTCAGTTTCATTTTATAATTTCCCCTTAAGAATAGCGACAGTAGTAGTGACAGTGGGCATGACAAAAAGTGAGAGATGTAGGGGAGGGAAAGCAAAGAGAAATGTAGTAGAGGAAATTCTGTCCGGGGAGCTCAAAATTTCTTAGAAGCTAAGAAGAATTTTTTAAATCTTTACGTGTTATATAATCAAATCACATCCAAGTTCCCACAATAAGCTGCACAGCAAGGGCTAGAACCCAGATGTGCTTACTTCAGCCCAGTAAGTTTCCAACCACACCATATGCCAACAAGCAGTCTATAAATCTAGACTCCCCAAATCAAAGAACTTTGTTGCTGGAGGGATTATGAGCCTCATCATTAAACTTCAAGCCCTACTGGAAAATCTCTGAATTTTTGTTCCACTAAAACATTTCCTATTATAATTGAGAAATTTCTTGCTCTAGTAAAGTTCCTTATGTAGTTTGGCAGCTTAAGAATCATTAAAAAAAAACAAAAACATTAAGAAACACTTCCCGGGCTTCCCTGGTGGCGCAGTGGTTGAGAGTCTGCCTGCCGATGCAGGGGACACAGGTTCCTGCCCCGGTCCAGGAAGATCCCACATGCTGCGGAGCGGCCAGGCCTGTGAGCCATGGCTGCTGGGCCTGCGCGTCCGGAGCCTGTGCTCCGCAACGGGAGAGGCCACAACAGTGAGAGGCCCGCATACTGCAAAAAAAAAACACTTCCCCCTTCTCCCTTAAAAGTTTTACAGTTAAAAAAAAATCCTTACCTAATCATATGAACAATGTGTGTTAAGTTATAACAAAGTATATTTTTTCTGTGCCAACTACTAGGACCTAATAAAATGAATATCCCTATGGTTATCTGAAAATAGGTCTGCTTTTATGCCAATTTACAATACTATAAACCCTTATTAAAACTTGGCTGATTGGTATAGAATAATAAGGTATTCTTTAAGTCTGAAAATGCTAAAAAGCTATTCAACAACCTGGCCTTATTTATGTGCGAATCAGTTCTATAAATGCTTCACAAGTTACTCTACAGCTATAAGATTCCCCCCCTTTAAAAATGCTAAATACAGACAAAAGCCAGTTCTTCCCAGATCTGTTCATAAAAAGTACCTCTGCAGAGGCAACCACATGGTCTCTGACCCTGACTTACTGCTATTCTGTGACTCCATCAGGCCCATACCTAGATAGAACCAGCTGTGTAAGGAAGCACACCAGTAGTTTCATGACCAGCCTAAAGAGTATATCATTATACAGTTCAGCCCACAGCCGGGAGTTATACAAAGTATATTCTGGCCCAGAAGCTTCCAGGGACAACTTCAATCCTCTAAATTCTCTATTTCTCATTTAAAATCCCATACTTTTCCTATTGAAATGATCATACTTTTTACTTTCATTACCATAAATAATCCATGTATATAAAACAACAATGATTTTTTTAAGGTTTCTTAGTCTTTCCTTCTGCATCTAATTCTTCTAAGGCTTCACTTCCCGTTTTCTCTTCTTGTACGCAGCAGAACAAGCCACTAAGCTGTAGCTCTTTGGATGTGAACCTGTGTCTGACACATCATTTATAACTAGTAGAACTGTTTTAAAAGAAAACCAATGTGTGTCACAAGTGAACGAACTTTTTTTTCCCAGTTGACCTTTCCAGTCCTCTGCAGTGCCTTTGTTTTGTCAGGATGTAAACATCTACTATTCACACAGAAATGGAAAGTCATGTTGAGTGCAAGATGTAGATATCTTACGTGGGTTCCAAGAATGGTGAAGGTGGTGATTGTTGAAGCTGGGTGACGAGTTCATGGCAGCTCCCTGTCATACTCTAATTGTATGCTTGCAAATTTCCACATTAAAAATTAAATTTAAAAAAATAGAAAGAGGATCCCTTGAATACAGCTAGTCACTCCGGACTCTACCATGTCAAGGGACCAATGGACAGATAACCCTTTAAAGTGCATGTATTTAGAATCTCTAAACTGTATGCAGATGAACCTCCTATTTCCAGATATTTGTGATCTGGAACTCTATGAAAACTGTGGAAAATCAAGAAATAAGCGGAACCAATAACTAATAAGAACCTGCTGTATAGCACAGGGAACTCTACTCAATACTCTGTAAGGCCTATATGGAAAAGAATCTTAAAAAAAAAGTGGATCTGTGTATATGTATAACTGATTCACTTTGCTGTACACCTGAAAATAACACAACATTGTAAATCAACTATATTCTAGTAAAATTTTTTTAAAAAAGAAAGAATTCGCAGAACCAAACTCCCTTTCCAACCACACTAACTGACGAGAACAGAGCCCTCATCGTCCTCTGTCTGTGCCACTTGCCCTGCTTTTGACATTAAGCTGCTGCAGAGGTGACATGCACAGCAGTACTTCCAGTGCTGACTGCTCTGCCATCAACCTAGATCTTCCCAGGCTTATTATAAAAAATGTAACTGCTACTTGAGGAGACTTGAATGCCACCCTATTTAACGATGGAGATTCTGATCCTTATCTGGACTCATCGTCACCTAAGAATTCCAGATTTATGAGGAAAACCTGCTAAAATGTCTAGAATTAAAGTTTTATGTTGGAGTCTTTTCTGAACAGTAAATCATAAAACTTTAAAGGCAATCGGTCATCCTTTTAAAGACTTACAGAGACTCTGATATTTCTTAGGATGTTTCAATTATTAAATACATTTCATTAACAGAAAATTGTCTCCTTTATTCCTTATGTAAATTTCTCGTGCCAGAATTTTGTTGTATAGGTCCCTAACTCAATCATTTCCATGGGGAATTATTTATTCCATTATTTAGTTGAGTACTGAAAACATGCCAGGCATTCTCAAGTGCTGAGGATATAACAATAAACAAAACAAACAAGTAGTTCTAAAGTAGCTTATATTTAACAGGGAAAAAGACAATAAAAAATAAATAAGTGGGCTTCCACTTATTTATAAGTGGGTGGCGCAGTGGTTGAGAGTCCGCCTGCCGATGCAGGGGACACGGGTTCGTACCCCGGTCCGGGAAGATCCCACATGCCGCGGAGCGGCTGGACCCGTGAGCCATGGCCGCTAAGCCTGCGCGTCCGGAGGCTGTGCTCCACAACGGGAGAGGCCACAGCAGTGAGAGGCCTGCGTACCGCAAAATAAATAAATAAATAATAAATTAATAAATAAATAAATACTATACTAGATGCTGACAAGTGCTCTGGAAATAAACAAAGCAGTGAAAGAGGGACAGGGATGCTAGGGAGGGAGAGTTAATGTTTCTTGCCAAGAAATACTTCATTGGTAAGTTGATATCCACAGGGCTTTGACATGCAAAGTAAGCAACAAAACAATTTCTGAAGAAAGAATGTTACAGACAAAAAGGAACAGCAAAGGCTTTACAGCATCAACATACTTAGTGAGTTCAAGGAACAGCCGGGAAGCAAGTAGGACTAGGTAATAGGGTGCGGCCAGTTCATGCAGGACATTGCAGGCTTCCTTGTAGAAGAAAATCATTTTTTATCCTGAGCCAAATGGAAGAAGCCATCAAAGGGCTTCAAGCGGAGGAGTCATGGGATATGATTTATATTTTTACAAGGATCCCTCTGGCTACTGTCTGAAGGACAGACTGTAAAGAGGCAAGGTTACAACAAGGAGACCAGTAAGGAGGCTAAAGTCATAATCAAGGCTGCCTGGCCCTGGGTAGTAGTGGTGGAATTTGTGAGTGGTGATTAAACTCCAGACATATTTTTAGGACAGAGCCAACAAGATTTGCTGATAGAATGTAAGAAATGTCGAGAATGACTGGTAGAAAAGCATTGCCATTTGCTGAGAAAGGAAAGACCATAAGAGAGCAAAGCAAAGCAGCGCGCAGACCATTTTCTGACTCTGAGTTTGTTGCTCCTTTTTTCCCAAATGGCAAGTTGCATAAAATTCACGGCGCAATAGGAGAACCAGGAGATGGCATGACCAGGGTTACCACCACACTCTCAACAAACACAAGAATGAGCTCCCAAGAGCACTTTCTTGTCACTCTCTACATCCCATCCTTCTCTCCCAGAACACAGAAATAGAGAACACGAGTCTGAGAATTTGGCATATCGCGTCTATAAATTTGTGAACACAAAATTCTCATCTTGTTAAAAAATATTCAGGGTCTCTTTCTTCCATGTCACGTAAATACAAACCCTTTCCTCTGCCCCTCTCCTTTTTTCTTTGCTATTCTTATCGCTCTTTCAGTACTCTAGGTGTGCCCTTTTGAGAAAAATAAAGGTTCAAAGAAAGAAGTGTCACATTCAAGGTACAGGTTTGTTCCACGTGGCTGTATGGGCTCCAGCACCTTTGCTGAGTTTGCACTCCTTTTGTTTTGTAGGCATAGATTCTCGAAGTAGTTGCCCATAACCTGGATGTCAGAAATTCAGAATTTCAGACCCTAGCATCATCACGTTGACTCCCTGCCCCAAACTGACAGGCAGGGAGGTAAATTCTTTTCAGACAGATACCATAAACCATCTCATCATCAGTCATCACCACATTGCTCTTTTTCTTTGAAATAAATACACCCAGTGACTTTGCTTCTAAGGTAATGTTTTTCAACCTTTATTCCCAGCATGAGTTTAATCCTGCCTGTTTTCCTACATTCCTCTTCAAAGGCTCTGCTTCATCCTGGCTGGGCCTCTGAGAGACCCGTTCCCTGCCAGGATACAGTGAGCAGTCAGTTCACTTGATCATGAACTTTGATCCTCCAACAAAGAATTGTTTTTTGAGTGAGTACAAAACAGTCTTCAAAGGGTCACTGTGTGCAATGCATTGTGCTAGATACCGTATAGGATAAAATATAAAAAAAGACTTACTCTCTTGAAGGCATGACAAACCTTACAATCTTTTCTGAAGACATACTGATTACTTTATGTCTGAAAATATTTAGTGTTTCTAGAAGATAGAAGGTAAGATCTACGGGAGCTAAGAGACTGCAAATTGCCTACAGCTGTATCTGTAAGAGAACACACTGCCTCACAGGAAGCCAAAGTCCAAGTCCCTTCTTGAGGTCCAGATGAGTCTGGAAAGGTACCACCTGTGTTCTGGGTAGAAGCAGAAACCAGTCAAACAGAAAGGAGGGGGATGACCACTGAGGCAGGTCAGCAAGAGGCTCCCAAGGAGCCAGACTATGCGTGGATAGCCTAGGGGAAAGCATGACTCAAATCCCAGGTGTGGTGGTAGGAGGGAAAGCAGGATGGGTCTGTGGAGCAAGGGCAGGTCAAGGACAGAAACCTGGGCTGAGCCTGTAGAGAGGAAGTACAGAAGGAAGGCGGGAATGGTGCTTGACAGTAAAACCAGCTCCCCTGGGCATTCTTCCTGAGTTCCCGCTCCCAAAGCTTCTCAGCCCCAAGCAGCATTGATGTCCCCCTCGGTAAAACCCCATACTCTGTACACACAGTGGAAGTACCCACGCTGTATGTATGTTTATGTGCCTAACCTCTCACACACAGTGGAAGTTCAGTGAATACTCGGGGAAGTGAGCTGAAGGGGGGTGGTGCAGGAAGGAAGTTAGGACAGTACTTAGAGTCTCAACGCAGAGAAGCCAGGAGACAATTATACTGGTTTCCTATGGCTGCTGTAGCAAAGTGCCACAAACTTGGTGGCTTAAAACAATATACATTTATTCTCTTAGAGTTCTCGAGGCCAGAATCCAAAATCAGTTTCACTAAGCCAAAGTCAATGTTCCAGGAGGGACAACCCTCCCTTCCGAGGTTCTAGGGGAGAATCTCTTCCTTGCCTCTTCCAGCTTCTGGTGGCTGCATCACTCCAATCACCGCATTTGTGGTCACATTGCCTTCTCCTATTCTGTACATTCATGAAATCTCCTCCTGCCTCTCTTATAAAAAATCTGTGATTGAATTTAGGGCTTACCCAGATAATGCAGAATAATCTCCTCATCTGCAGATCCTTCATTTAATTACATCTGAGAAGATCCTTTTTTTGCCATAGAAGGTAACATTCATAGTTTCCAAGGATGGGGACATGGATATCTTTTGGGAGGCCATTATTCAATCTACTACAACAATGAACTTGGTTACATATTAAGGCAGAAAAGAAGGAAGTGGAAGGAATACAAGAGGGAGAGACACTTCTCTGAGAATACCTTGTATAGTTCTGACTTTGGGGAATATGTTAATGTTCTTCTTTTTTTTAATTTTATTCATTTTTGGCTGCATTGGGTCTTCGTTGCTGTGCGCAGGCTTTCTCCAGTTGTGACAAGCAAGGGCTACTCTTCATTGCAGTGTGCAGGCTGCTCACTGCGGTGGCTTCTCTTGTTGCGGAGCACGGGCTCTAGGCGCACAGGCTTCAGTAGTTGCAGCACGCGGGCTCAGTAGTTGTGGTGCACAGGCTCTAGGGTGCGTGGGCTTCAGTAGTTGTGGCGCAGGGGCTTAGCTGTTTTGCGGCATGTGGGATCTTCCCGGACCAGGGATCGAACCCATGTCCCCTGTGTTGGCAGGTAGATTCTTAACAACTGCGCTATCAGGGAAGTCCGTTAACGTTCTTTTTATTTAAAAATAAAGTTAGACAACAAGAAGGAGAAAGGGAAAAAAACCTAAAGCTGAAAGCAAACTGAAAGAGATTACCAGTATTTCAAATAAATAACATAACCACACCTAAGAGGGTGGGAGATAAAATGCTAATCCGAGCAATATATGATCACAGTATTTAACCACATACCCTCAGCCCTAGGAGTGATAAGAGTGCCAAAAAGGCACCCAAAGACAAATAACCAAAAACAAATCCTGAACTATTTTTGTAGGTTTTTTTGTAATGGTTTGAACAAAGCAATTCTGAAACTATTTTAGATGCATTGCAGGAATGAACAAATGAGTAAATATATTGATGTTTTTGAGAACCTGGATTTTCATTGTGGAAGAAGGAGTATGCAAATATGGAATGGGGAAAAGTAAAAAAGAACTTTGTGTGGAGAACTTGGAATTGGTGGTACTGATGTGATTTATAATTTCTAAAATACGTATATGTATGTGTATATGCCTGTATATGTATACGTGTATATTTATGTGTGTGTGTGTGTGTATTTAAGTATGTGTGTTTATATGTGTATATACAAGCATATGTTTCCTAGATCTCCCACTAGGGACTAGAAGCAAAGACATCCCAGTAGCAATGAACACACCAAGTACCCAGGCATTGATCTCTAATACCATTCCTCACTAGAAAACACCAGGACTCCTCAGAGACATGGCTGATTCCAGAACTTGGGAATTTTAAGTAGAAACTGGAAATGTGCAAGAAGAAACTGGAAAATCTTATGCCAAAAAGTAAGGAAGTACTCAGCAAGTGATAGGGTATGTCACAAGGCACATGAAGCAAACCCTCTGGCTCACACTGGTCATATCTGTGATCATTTGGGCACTAAAATCATTAAGGACAGTAATGAATTATAAACCATTGAAAAAAACTGGAATCCGTGATTCATTTATCTAATAAATCAGTCAAGGATAAATCAATAAATGGGGGAGAATGGCAGGATCTTGCTTACAGTAAAAATGCCAAGTGCGGACAGAAAAATGTAGAAGAGCTAGAGCGGGCAAATAACCATTTTGCAACCATCATATTAAAGGCTGGTTCAGATGAGTACCGTCAATGATGCTAAATCTAGGGGGAAATTTTTATTAAATTTGAGTTGTCTTACAGCATCTCCCCTGAATTGCTTATTAATTACAAGGAAAAAAGATAGTAATTATACGGTGGAGAATTGAACCTGCTGACTGGATTCAAAAATTAACATCAACATAAGGACAGATGGACATCAGAGTCTCAAGATGCAATGTCCTGACAAGGATACGACATCACTTATGAAGCATTCCAGTCAAGGCATTTTTTTACATAATTTTTTTAGGTTATGTTGTATTTTCATTTTTATTCAGTTCAAGAAATTTTCTTTCCTTTTTTTTTTTTTTGGCTGCACGGCATACGGGGTCTTAGTTCCCCAACCAGGGATTGAACCCACACACCCTGCAGTGGAAACAAGGAGTCTTTTGGGGTTTTTTAAAAATATTTATTTATTTGGTTGCACTGGGCCTTAGTTATGGCAGGCGGGCTCCTTAGTTGTGGCTTGCTGGCTCCTTAGTTGTGGCATGTGAACTCTTAGTTGCGGCATGCATGTGGGTTCTATTTCCCTGACCAGGGATCGAACTCAGGCCCCCTGCACTGGGAGCGCAGAGTTTTAACCACTGCAGCACCAGGGAAGTCCTCAATCAAGGTATTTTTGAAGTTCACCTACTCTGACTATTAAGTTCCAGTGTTGGTCCTCAGCTTTCTTCACCCTCTCATTCAGAAGATGAAAGTATCTTTTTTTTTTTTTTTTTGCGGTACGCGGGCCTCTCACTGCCGTGGCCTCTCCCGTTGCGGAACACAGGCTCCGGATGCGCAGGCTCAGAGGCCATGGCTCACGGGCCCCGCCGCTCCGCGGCATGTGGAATCCTCCCGGACCGGGGCACGAACCTGCGTGCCCTGCATTGGCAGGCGGACTCCCAACCACTGCGCCACAAGGGAAGCCCGAAAGTATCTTTTTATAAAACCAGAGAGTGCTGCTGGATTTCACATCTGGCTTTTAGTTAGTTGTATGCTGCTCACCCTCATTTATTCCTGTAGTAAAGATAATAATATATATGTAATAAAAATACTACTCTATACTTATTTTATTCTGTTCTTATTGTATTTATTCTATTCTTATTATTATACTCATTCTAAGGCAGCCAAAGTGAAGAAAATTAATTAGTAGAAATCTTTAAGATCTTGAAGTAAGAATTTCTTTTTGTGTTTTGAAGTTCCTAAAAGTTCCTGAGAAGGGAAAGTATAGAACAAAAACAAAATGTGCAAAAAATGATTCCTGCATCTCTATGTCTGTCAAGACCAAAAAAGAGGACTCCAGAAATGAGATCAGGAAGAATTCATTGCAGTTGTTCATCACAAGATAATCAGAACCTGAATGCAACACAGCTGATGGCTTCCTTTCTTCCAAGCACTCTGCTCCCTTAGCTGCTCTTGGTTTTGTTTCTTCTTTGCTGCTTCTCAATCTCTTTAACTCACTCCTTCTCAACAGAATCTTTAAAACTTTCCATTCCTTAGGGCTCTATGTTTTATGCCTTAAGTTGACATTCTGTCCCTGGATAATCTCATTCATGCTCCTGTGATTTTCTTTAATGTGCCAATGACTCCCAAGCCAGAATCTCTAGCACAGATGGCACTCTCCAAGGTCCTGAGTCACATACCCAATTCTCTACTGGATATCTCCACCCATGAGTGACACAAACTCATGTCCAATTCCCAAAGCTGCTTCTCGGTGTTTTTACAACTTCTCAACCAAACACCTGGGAGTCATCTTTGACACTCCTCATCACACACCATCCATTCCCACTTAATCCCCAAGTCCTGATGATCTACCCACTTAATAACTCTTAAATATGTCCACTTCTTTTTATTCCTTAATCACCACCATTTCTCACACTTTCCTAGCTGACCTCCCTGCATCTGTTTTTGGTTGCTCCAAACTGTTCTCCACATAGGAGTCAGAATAATCGTTTAAAGTGTGAAATTGATTCAGGGTATTTTCTACTCAAAGCCTTCTGTGGTTTCCCATTACCCTCAAGATAAAATCCTGAATCATTAATATATTTCATTTCATGCTACAGTTTTCCTGGTTCTCTTTATGCCAGCCTTATGCTGTGTTTTCAGTTCCTTGGGTATATCTTGCTTTCTCACATCAGGACATTCAAACATGCCATTTCCCAGGTTTGTGACCTCCTGTTTCCCCATTCCTAGCTTAGCCAATTCCTATTTGTTCTTCAGATTTCAACTGAAACCATCTGTTTCTTAAGGAGGCTCTTTGTAATGGTGATTCCTCATTTCTTCTCCTTCATCCTCAGTCCTTTCCCTTTTTTCCTACCCTGCTCTGTGTACCAGAAGGTTCAGACAGACCACCTGCCTCACTGGGGCTCCCTTGCCCTATGGTTCTGGCTGGGATGGCAATGGAAGCACTTGTAGGAAAGCAGAGGGCAAGAAGAGAGAGACCTCGGGGGAAGAGAGTGAAACTGAGCAGGACTCTGTGGGACCTTCCTGAAGACAGACCCCAGTGTGCCCAACCTCTTGTCTGTAGAAAAGCTTTAGCTCCCTAGGTCTTCTCTGAATTACAAAGA
Source organism: Delphinapterus leucas (assembly GCF_059928025.1). Taxonomy (NCBI): domain Eukaryota; kingdom Metazoa; phylum Chordata; class Mammalia; order Artiodactyla; family Monodontidae; genus Delphinapterus; species Delphinapterus leucas. Next base: position 27,316,595 of record NC_143140.1, read on the forward strand.
GCAAATTTAATCAGAAAAGTGAGAAAATGCAGAAACAAAGGAAAATAGTCAAGCAAAACAAAACACCTTTAGTTCCTCCTCAAGGGCTATAGATAACATCCTGAGCCATATCCTTGAGTTGTTTTGCAGATACTAAGACCCCCACCAAGTAGAAGTTGTTAACTGCTGACCACCAGCACATAGACCCCAGACAGGTTGCAACCAGAAGGTTGATGATGTTGACTCCCAAAATACCACCCAGTTACCTCACTACCAACCAATCAGAAGCATGTCCACAAACTGATCGGGCACGTTGGGACCCTCTCCCTCATCTCGCCTTTAAAAACCCTTCCTGAGGAGTTTGGGATTAACAGGTACACATTACTATATATAAAATAGACATCTAACAAGGACCTACTGTATAGCACAGGAACTATGTTCAATATTTTGTAATAACCTATAAGGGAAAAGAATCTGAAAAAAATAGATATATATGTATGTATAACTGAATCACTTCGCTGTACACCTGAAACTAACACAATACTGTAAATCAACTATACTTCAATTTAAAAAAAAACCCTTCCCTGAACTCCATCAGGGAGTTAGTTCTTTCAAGCGTGAGTTGCCGATTCTCCTTGTTTGGTCCCATGTCGGGTGCCTTGCAGTAAACACCGTACTTTCCTTCACCACAGCCCAGTGTCAGTAATTTGATTTTGCTGCATGTTGGGTGAGTGGACTCAAGTTTGATTCTGTAACAAGAGAAGCCCTTGCTCCTCCCCTGCCTTGACTCCGGGATTCTAGGAGTGGCCATGCCCTCTTCTCAATGCTAGTTCTCACCAGGTGAAATATATAAAGGCTCCCCCATGATACTAGTCTCTAAATAACTCAACATCCACTGGTCACATAAGCCTGTTGACACCTCTGTAAATTGCCTTATTGTTTGAGTAGAATTCTGTTGGGACTCTGACTGTTACACTATCCCTGACTCATTGTTTTATGCTCCCCAAATCCTCTTTATTTTCTCTTAGATAACACTCTCCAACCATGTATGGAAGAACTTGTTGAAAGTTTACCTTGTGCACTTGATTATAAGCCCCACAGAATCTGTATCTGTCTTTTTACTATTGTATCTCCAGCACCTAGTACACTATCATGTTGTATCGTTAAATATCTATTTACTAAATGAAGGAATAACATTGAATGGTGATTGTGGAAATGAAGAGGTATGCGGGACATAAAGAGGGTGGCTCAAATAAAACTGCTAAACACAAATCAGCAAAATTTTCCAATCCATTACAGCACATATAAACTGCTTAAATGAAATACTGTATGTAAATAAACTGAAAATAATAGAGCACTATTTTATTTACATGCCTCTTAATGTTGAAATTAACTCCTCAGGGTCTTTCTGTTCAACCTCTTGCTTTTTGTTGTAAGCTGTCCCCTGAGTTGGAGAGAGCTGAGCTAGATGATGATGGGAGAGCACATGGAAAGGAAGACACGCACAGACACTCATCCTGTTTATAGAGCTGCAAAATGTCCTCAAATTCCAGCAGCATTAAGAGTTGCTGCAGCCAATATTAAGCTATACAAGATACACATTTCTTAAGGAAATTGAACTTTCAGAGAAGAGTGGGATCAGCTTTCGAAAAATTGTCTAATATTTCAAATGAAATATTTACTTTTATCCATTCAATTTTTAAAAAACTAGAGTTAAAGATTGTGCATAATTACTCTCATGGGAAAAGAACACCAACCCACAACAGAAATAAAGTTTGTAGACTCAGAAATGGAAAAATACTGAGACATCAATACTTCAGGAGCTGACTGTTTAGGTATGTCGAGCCACATAACAGAACGATCCTTCTGTAGGTCACATTGGCACCTAAACTCAAGTTTAGAAGGGCAGTATTTAATACTACAAGAGATAGTGGACTTCAAATCCTTATTTATTTATTTATTTATTTAGTGAGTTGTCAGGCTTCTTAGAAAAATAAAGATTACTGGGATCATTAGAATTAGGAAATGCTAATATATAATAATGCTCCTTTGCAAGGGGCAGCCTGGGGATCCTCCACCTATACTCATTTTTCCAGATCTTTCCTGAGCTGAACAGGAAAGATAGGAGACTGGCCAGAAGCACGCAGGCACTCCAGTCTCCCACTGCTCCAGGAGTCTGCTCACCCACATCTTTTCCTACACACACTGCTAAGCTTCACTTGCTCCTATTAGTCCCACAAATCTCCAGCCATTTTCCAGGAAACCCACACCATTCGTTTCACATCCACTGTCACCTGTGTTTGCTCAAACCAGACTCCCATTCTACCTAGTCCAGGTAGGATTCTCAGACACCCTCAATCCACACACCATCTTTATGGGGCTTCAGTGAATGTGGCTGCTCACAGAATTATGGTCCCACATGATGGAGCTGCAAGAAATCTATTAGACCTGGCTCAAGTCTCCTGTTTTACGGATAGGAAAGATAGACCCACAGGAGCAAAAGGACTTGCTTTTCCCTCAGAGTTGCAGAGTGGTAGGCAACAACTGTTAGTTCTCCAGCTTCTCAGCAAGTCACTGAGTTTCCAAGCAGCCCACCCAATCACTGAGCTTGCAAGCAGTTCCGTGTATAGTTCTACAACTGGTAACCTCTAATGTGGAAAGAGTCTATGACTTTGTTGCATTTTCAACATAATTCATAAAATAATTTCCTTGATCCAAAAGGTGAGGTTTACTTTCTGCCTTTTCTTCTCAATCTCCCTCTCCTTCTCTCTTTCTCTCTCCACCACACCCTTCCTCCTCCTCTCCCTTTCTCCTCTTCTTTATCTAGTTTTCTTCTTTAAAAGCACAACAGGTTTATTGAAAATAATTAGGAAAATACAAAAAACATACAAAAAAATCCATCCATAATCTCATGACATGGAGAAAACAGTATATTTTCGTCTCGTTATTTTTCTGTGTGCATCTGGATTTGTATGTGTATAATCCCAGCCTGAATCTAAGCTGAGTACCCTGAACTCTATAGCCGCTCAATACCAACAAAGCAACCTAAAGTAAACAAAACTGACAGAACTCTTCGTAAGTTCATAGGAGACAGCTTCAGGAACTCCTAGGCACAGCCAGTGAGGCTGAATTATACAAATTGAGGCAATGGACAGCAAAATTTGTGACACAGGCATTCATGAGACTTCATTTGCACACATAGGCTAGACTAATGAAGCCTAGAAAAACTCAGCCCACAAACATATTACAAAATAGATATCATATACTATATACAGTTTTGTATCCTGCACTTTTAATGTTTAATAAGTGGTATTTCACATCATCAAAGTACTTTAAAAAGATACAGTGGCTATTCACCTATGCCATTTGATATGAGCAATCACACAACGATTACAATGACCATGGAACAGGGTTCCAGATGTGGACACTCTCATTTGTGCCTCCCAGTGAGGGCTGCAAAGTGACAAGCAGATTCCTTCTCCTCCGAAATGAAATTGGGCTAGAAATACTGGAGAGTGTGTTTCTATTTATCAGCAAAGATTGATTTCTAAATGAGCTTAGGAGGATCACACAACTACTACTCTGTATTGTTCAGTGCTTTCATGGGGCTTCCATCAAGGTTCCCTGACAGTCTTGTATGATGCATTTTGGTATTTGCAACGTTTGTCTAAATTCCTCTGCCCTGTATCCCTACAGAATGTGCTGGTCTAGCTAAATAAATGTTACCTTGGCATTTGAAAAAAATAAATTATCTGGTCTTAAAAATGTTTATCTAAATTATTCTCATTGTTTCCTCACTTAAGTGTTTTATCCCCAACTGTATTTGTATGGTGTGGAGATAAATTGTTCCTGTTTTAAACCCTATTCAGGAGAATGTGGAAGGAAGAGCCAACTGAAAAATAGAAAACAAAAATAGGAAAGTGTGAATGCTAGAGTCACATTTGTGCATTTACCTGCTGCTCTGTGACCATGCCACTGCCGAGCTCACAAATCACAGCCATGTTGCATTGCAACTGGCTCTCGGCACTTTGACTTCCCCGGAACTTCTCCTAGTTTTTTGTTTTGTTTTATGTTGTTTTAATAGACTTTCTTTGTTAGAACAGTTTTAGATTCACAGCAAAAGTGAGCAGAAGGTACAGAGATTTCCCATATACCTTCTGCCCCCGTTTATTAACATCCTCCACTAGAGTGGTACATTTGCTACAACTGATGAACCTACATTGACTTATAATCATTCAAATTCCATAGTTTACTTTAGGTTTCACTCTTGGTATTGTACATTCTGTGGGTTTGGACAAATGTATAATGACATGGATCCACCATTACAGTATCATACAGTATAGTTTTTTTTTTGTTTACATCTTTATTGGAGTGCAATTGCTTTACAATGTTGTATTAATACAGTATAGTTATAATGCCCTAAAAAATCCTCTGTGCTCTACCTATTCATCCTCCCTCCCCACTAGCCCCTGTCAACCACTGACTTAACCATCACATTTACCAACCACAAACAGCCAACCACAGATCAAAGAATCTCTTCTAAATACTTTCAGTACTGAAAAATCCAATTTTATTTCATATCTGCACACAAAATTTTTCAGAGCATTTCATCTAAGATGTCAGTGTATTTGGCCATTTACTTAGAACTGAGGGACTAAATAAAATAACTTTTCAGTGATTTTGCCTATGTCTGATATTAACAGGCCGAAAACTCATTTGAGCAACTGATTTTGCCTTCATGTCACTTGGATGGTCCTATTAAAAAATATTCCTTTTCCTGCTCATGTGTCAAAGTCCAACTCAGCTATTACCTTGTACAAAGAGTTTTCCTGGATATTCCCAGCTGCAATTATTCTCCTTGTTTCATATGCCAACCTCTATCATTTTACTTGTCGAGGCTTAGCTGATTTTAGGTCATTGGATATGTCTCGTCTTCCACTGGATTATAAAATAACGCATATGGTGAAGGCTAGCATGGGCTGAGCAGAGTGCCTGGCTCATGTTAAGCAAGTACTTAATAAATGTGTACTGTTTCCTTACACCCAGAGGGAGGCAGTGTCTAATTTATCTTTGTAGACTTCCATGACCCCCATCAGTGTCATGCATATGTTCAGGAAGCACTTGTTAAAGTGGCTTGTGTTTAACTCCAAATCATCAAATTCTCTAAGTGTACTAAAAGTCAGAACATAATGTCTTAGGTTTATGAACACGGGCTTGACTTTTTGATAAGTTATTTTTTTAATGGGACCTAAAAATGTTATGTGTAATTGAGTACCTGACCCACTGTAGTAATGGCCATCACACTGACAATGGTGATAGCAGTATCACGTCTGTCTTATCTGATTCACAGAGGCATCTCGTATCTGTTTATCATACTCCTTTCACCCTCCCAAAACATGATTACTTGAGTCATAAAAATTATCGCCATTTTTGTGCTCATTCACAGATACAAATCAGCATACATAATTTCCTCTAAATGTCGCATATATCAGAGTCCAGATTGCCTTTATTTGCTTTAAAGTGGAGATATATATACTTTTACTTACACACTCAGATGGACGAAAAGGGAAAATTCCAGCTGCTAATAACTAAAGTGTTATTTGTTTCTATTTTCAAATTTTACTTTTTCTAGCCTGTTTCTGTTAAATTCCCTGTTTTGCTTTCTTCTTCTATAAAGATGACCCTTCACTGTGTCCTTCTAGCCTTAGCTGCTCTCCTGCCTCTCAAAGCTACATCTTCAACTACCCACAGCATACTCCCTCTTGAGCTTCCAGCCAGCCGCATCTAGGAAGCTCTTCATCCTCTCAGAGAGAAACAGTGTTCTCTCCTTACTCCCCAAGTCACTCATGTCATCACTCATCACTAATGTCGTCACTCTCCCCCAGGTCCCCAGGCTCACCCAGGCTTAACACCCCAGGCATCACCTTCTGCTCTTCCCTCTCCCTCACATCATCGTAGTGTTCACCAAGTTCATCCCAGCCTTTATTTTTGGTTTCTCTCCATTTTACCCTCCTTTTTCTATACCACCTTGCATATTTCAGATTCTTAGTCACTCCACACATAAGCATGGTATAACAGTGTCTGAACTATTCCTAAAATGGCAATCTCATCACCTTGTGTTCTTGTTCCAAAACTTCAGTGACTTTTCCATGCCAGGATAAAATCTAATGTAGCCTAATGTATGTACTTGTACTTCAGTTCTACTAGAACTTGGCATAAGACTCAATTTTTTTCCTAATAATCGCCTTCAAAAATCTATTTTTTTTTCTTCCAGACATTTCTTGTTTTCCTTTCAGCTCGCATTTCTTCTCCCTGGTTAAGCCTTCTTTTACCCACAGGGCTGGAAAGAACCTCTTCTTCCACAAAATTTCTTTGCTTTAGTGTTTATTCCACTCCTTCAGCAATAATTATTTATTATCTTATCTGCTGTGCTTCAGGCTGTTACTGTATTTAAATTTCCTCATATGCATCTTGTTTCTCCAACTGGAATGTAAATACTGAATCTGAGGAATAATAGGGAACCAGAGACTTAAATTTCCCTGTATCCTTTACATTCTCAGCATGGTATTTGGCACATATACATAGACACTAAATAAACAATTATTGGTTCCATTTTTTATTACCCTTTTTATTGCTATTAAACATGCTGGTTTCAGGATCTAAAATATCCTCAGTGTTTGGTGGGGTTTGAATAAAAAAGTAATCCAGGAGAAAACAAGAAGCTGATCCATTTTCCCTCTTATACATTGTCTGCTGTTTTCAACCAAAGCATCTTGCTCATACTGTGAAAGCAGACCCAGACATTGCATCACAATTCCTCATTAGCCATTCCCAAAAAGCACAGCATGCTGATGCAGTCCTATTCATCAGAGGTATTTCCTGGAGAAGAAAAAGTCTCCATCATTGACATACCTCTGTCTTTTATTCTGAGACATATGGAATGTTGGCCTTTGCACTTTTGCAGGGATTTACCATAATAGATGAGGCCCTAGTCAATGACGGTATTAATGTCATAAACTGGATGAGATGCTCACGAAGCAGAAAGCAATGACTAAAACCATCCCCTTGCTCATTACAGCCCCTTTCGAAAAATTTATAATAACAATTAACCGTTTGTGTTTCATTCCTCTAGGTGATGAGAATGGTATGGACCTTAGCTCTGCTAATCACCTCCGGCTAACGTTCTCATTAGTCTCCCAGGGTTATCATACACTCTGTCAGTGTGGCAAAAGCAGTAGGAAGGAAAAGTTCACAAAATCTGAGTTGGAAAGGCTATCTAGGTTTGAGTTGTTTTTGTTATGGGCTGAACCATATCACCCCAGAATTCATAGGTTGAAGTTGTAAACCTCAGTATCTCTGAATGTGACTGTATTTAGAGATAAAAATGTGGTCATTAGGATGGGCCCTAATCCAATATAACTGATGTCTTCATAAGAAGAAGAGATTAGGACACAGACACGCAGAGTGAGAAGACTAACCTGGAGACACAGGAAGATGGCCATCTACAAACCAAGGAGGGAGGTCTCAGAAGAATCCCACGCTACTGATACTTTGTCCTCAGACTTCCAGCCTCCAGAACTATGAGACAAAACATTTCTGGTGTTGAGGCCACTATGAGTGGGTCTATTTGTCTAGGGGTAAAACTTGTAATTAATAAAGCTGTTAAAGTGGCTGGGGGAGGGGGAAGTGGGGAGTGACTAATCAACGGGCACAAAGGTTCAGTTAAGAGGATGAATGAATAGTCTCTAGAGACCTGCTGTACAGCATTGTACCTACAGTCAACAATAACGTATTGTACACGTAGAATTTTATTAAGAGGGTAGATCTCATGCTAAGTACTCTTACCACAGTAAATAAAAATTTTAATATATCTGTTAAAAACATAATTCTTTGTCTTTGAGGAAATTCTTAAACTTTGTTCCCTGAGATCTTAAACTGCAAAGATATCAGCTGTTATATTAGGCAATTTCCCAAATTATCCAAACGTCCCCAGTCTCTTCCAGTGTCATCTCTAATAGGTAGCAAATTTACCATACCACACTCAGATGTGCAAAGAAAATGTAACTTCTTTTTCCGTTTACAACGGTATTAATCTTTGTATACGTGTCTATGCACAGGATAATATAAAGAAGTATTAATTTAAACTCTATTCAGTGTAATAATTTAAACAGTTCCTTTAGCTAAATGCTTTCTCACTTGAAATAATATAGTTAATCTCTCAGATTCTCCTCCCTTCCCCGGCTCCACAAAAGTGGAGGGTGGGTGAAAGAAAAATATCAGGAAATACAACGTTAGAGGGGCCAGTTGAGGAAGGGGTCTATACGCCATCCTAAGAAACTTGGGCATTGTTCTACGGGCAATAGGGATTCTATTTGAGAAGTTTTAGGCAGGAGATTAGTTGATGAGTTTGGGGTAGGCACTGCTAGTTAGCCAATGCATCTATTCCCCTCTTTTCTCCTTGCCCACCTCCCATGGTGGAGGTTGGGGGAATAAAATGAAACATTTACTTGCTAACCCACGTTATAGCTAAGAGGGCTACAGGACCCAGTTCTAACCCACGAACTGTGAGAGTAAACCCATCAGGGACATTCTGTGAAAATTTTGTCTTCCTAGAAAAAAAGAATAGACGTTCACAAGGCTTTGAAACATAAAGGCTTTGAAGTAAGACCTACTGCATAGAGTTGTAGCTACCATCTTGCAATCATGAGGCATCAAGCATGAGGACAAAAACCCAACAGTGAATAATAGCAAAGCAGAAGTAAAAAAAACCAGGGTCCTTGATGCTATCATGGAACCACTCAGTCAGCTCTGAACTGGTACCTCGAGACAAACCCTCAGGTTGCAGAAAACTTACGTTGTATTATTTAAATCACCACTACTTGTGTTTTCTCTTATTTGCAGATGAGCAAAGCATTCACAATTGGTACAGTGTGACACAGAGCACCCTGACCTGAGTGAGGATTTGAAACGCAGCAAAACTGAAGTCAAAGAGACCATTTAGGGCGTTATTCTTATAATACAAGCAAAAGATGAGAATGGGACCTGAAAAGAGAGGGCAGGCACATAGATATTCAGAAAGTAAAATTTCTTTAACTTCACTATAGTTAGGAGCGTAGGACAGGCGATTTAGGTCTTGGCTTATGTGGCTGGGCCACAGGATACAGAAGTGGCAGATTGACTGTGAAGATGAATTTTGTTTGAGAAGCATCCAATCCGAGGTACCTCATCATGTGGAAATATCCAGTGGACAGATGAACTTGTAAGTAAAAACATTTCTATCTAGTGATATAGATTTGGGATTCACTAAGGTCACAGCTAAAACCACTAGAGTGGGGAGATCACCCAGAGACTGTGCAAAACTGGAGGGGCCAAGAATAAAACCCTAGGGAACACCAGGATTGAAGAAGGGCAGAGGGGAAGAATGAGCAAAAGCAAAGTCTGAGTAGAAGCACCGGGTCTAAGCTGCTAGAATGTCTGAATCCTGGCTGAGCCTTAGCTGTCTGTGTAAAATTATCAAAAGATAAAACTACCAGAGAAAATCTGAAACAAAAATCAAAGCTGAATGTATTGCTTTCTTGAGTAAAGGAGAGCTATTCTGGTCAAGCTCGGTCATATTCAGCAAAGCAAACTGCTAATCTTATACAGATTTTTGTGAGGATGAGTTTGTTTGGGTTTGAGTTGGTCACGGAGGTAAGAGTGGGTTGACTTCTCAGCCTTTGAAGAGTGTTCCCTGGAACCAGTCCACTTCCCACTGTCTGACCTTCTAAATGTCAGTCTGTCCCTGACTGGTTGGCTTTCAAAGGCATATTCAATGAACTGAGTTGTCACTGACCTATCAGAGATGTTTAAAACCAGTTCTGGGGTTTGCTTGCTAACATAGTCATAGAACTGTCCCTGATTAATTTAAAAGTTTAAAACCTTTTCTGGTGGTTATGGCCATGGCTATAGAAGGATCAGACTTTTCCTAGGTGAGGGGGACTTTTTTATTCTCAGAGTGAAATGCTACGAAGATCAAGTAAGATAGGGACTGACGTATATTCATCAGTTTTAGCAATTTAACCTCAGGAGCCTTTCAATGGGGTCGATGAGGGATTAAAATACTACAATTCTGCACTAACCTAGTCATGCTTACAATTTTCTCCTAGTTCAGGAAGTCAAAAGGAAAAAGCAGGATCAAGGAAAATATACAGGACAGTGGTAAAGTAAAACTAGCATTTATTGAGGGCTTGCCATAAACTAGAAGTCGTGCTAGGTGCTTGACATACGTTAGTTCATTTAATTCTCACAGCTATGCCTTAAGGCAGCTGTTAGGAGCAGTAGTAGTACCCCCATTTTACAGAAGATAAAACTGTGGCTCAGGATATTAAATAACATTTCCAAGGTCATACGGCCAGTGATTGTCAGGGAAATAGCTGGAGACAAGGCTTGTGCAAACTCGAAGTCTACATGCGTGCCTTTGTACCACATTGCTGCTAAAGAGATGAAGTGAGCTGTGAGAAGCAGCTGTTCCATCTCTTCCCATGATCCCCTTCTCCTCTTAAATTATTCCCCCAACCACCTGCAAGGCAGTGACCAGGAAAGTAGACGCAACTAGACAGCCTAAGAGTGCAGACCCTAAGAAATAAAGTCATGGCATTGCTCACACATAAAGAGCAGATATTTCTGTTCACTCATCAGAAATGTTTTAAATATTCATTTTCTCTCAGTGTTTCATGTAGGTGACCATTAAAACCATGCAGCCCTTGGCCAAGTATCAAGCAACTTGTTTCCTTGACTGGCAGCTACTCATACGTTCAGCCTTACAATTACAAAATGATACTTTCTATAAGAAATCTATAGCTCATAAGACAATGTTAACAATCTTGAGATTGAAATGAGTCACTCAGTAAACAAAATGTATATTGGTAATTTGGTAACCATTTATTATTATTATTTATACTTCTTAATCCATCCTGGGATGGTAGAGTGTTGTTTCTGTGTGATTATTCATTACAAACACAGCTAAATTAAAAAAGAAATTTTTTTTTTAAACACAGATGAATCAGAGAAATACAACATATAACATTCTGGAGATCCCAGAACCTTCAGTCTTTGGGAACATTTGGGTTGATACTGCCCTTAAAAAGACTGACATACCAGCTCTAAAAACAAGTTATTTTAGACTACTGTGCAGCATGACCAGTCACCAAAGAAAAACACCATAGGCTGAGCTGGCTCTCCCCCTGAAGCACCCCCTGAAGCTGGCTCTCCCCCTGAAGCACCCCCTGAAGCTGGCTCTCCCCCTGAAGCACCCCCTGAAGCTGGCTCTCCCCCTGAAGCACCCCCATGGGGATTTCTCATCGTCCCTCAGGAAGTATCTCCACTGATATTTCACTTATTGAGCCATTTACCACCTGATTGTGTCTTGGGGTAATGGTAAGGCATTCAGCTACATCCTGGAACAGTCTGTCTTCTCACCAATAATGACAGCTTCAAATACAAAAGACAAATTTTATAACAGCATGTGGGAAATGCTTCTTTTGTGCTCCTTATCATGAAGTTCTGCTATCCACAAGATGGCGCAGAATACACAAGCTGTTTTGCCCTACAAAGACATTTGCTGTAACAAATTTCGATCATCATGGCATTTCACATTGATGATGTATTTATAGCATGTTAGAAAGAGACTGGAGGAAACCCAAATATGAACATCTGTAACGAATTCAATAGGACTTATTCACTGAAATGTTCCATCTTCATAATGAAAAACTACCACTCAATCCCACCAAGTTCTGCTTATAAATTAGCTGAGAATTTTCTCACTTAAATTAATACCGTCATCTTTCAATGAATGTCCTATGGGGATATAATCCTTCTATGGTTCAGTATAGCTCCTATCGGACATCCTAAAATGATTAATTCTACCAAAGAGTATGGAGAATAATTTTTTTTAATCTTTAAAAGCAAATCCCTGCATTAAAAGCCACCGTACATCTCTGCCAGGAGAACAAACAGCTTGCTCTCAATCTAGAAAATAACCAAAGAAAAAGATCTTCTGCCATTGAGCTAGACAGCCTGACACTGGGCCGTTGGTGGCAGATGGATCTACAGTATTCATGCAACAGAATGATGGTCACTCTGGGACAGCTGAGGGAAGGTTCTCAAACACCATCATCAAGGAGGAGACATACAGTGGGACGGAAGTGTCAGCACTCCTTAACCCATAGAGAAGGCTTTGTAAGGAAAATGATTCCTAAAATCTGATGGGTACAAGTCAGGTTAATTCTTGATTAGCAGGGCCAATCCCAAAATGGAATAGAGCTTTCCCTCTCAGTGTGGTTCTAAATGAATTCCAGCAGGAGACATGAAAGATCATGCCAAGGCAGGGCATTATCCATATGACCTGGTCCCAAAGGTTCATCGTGTTCCCCTTCATGGAACCCAAACTTTCACCAAAGCTTTCTGCTCGTCTGAGTGAAGAAGGCAACAGATCCAAAACTCTATGCCTCTTATTTGTCCCTCCACCAATGAAAGCAAATGGAGTGTCTGAGAACCACAACTGCTTGAAGATAGCTACAATGTAGCTACAATGTAGGCTATCCATATGATATGTTCCCTGGGCTGCCTTTTTTAGAAATCAGAACCCTGGAGAGAAAAGAAGTCACCGTTTAGCACATCACAGAGGCACTGAAAGGAAAAACCATACAGTCAGTTTTGGGCGACAATTGAATGCAGACTCAGGATGAAGACTCCATTTGAAGGTCTTAAAAGTTCAGTTGGGGAAGCAATTTCCCCTGGAAGCTTTTTTTTTTTTTTTCCCCCAAAAATTATATCTAACAAATGCAGTCATGCAAACAGACAAGTGAGAAAAAAAAAAAAAGAAAAAATTGATGAGCTCCACAAAAGATAAATAGGGTTAGAAGTCCACTGAGCCAGAAGCTAAGAAGCCAAACCAAAACTCTTTTGCTGATTTTGGTTTTAAGCCCCATATCTGTGACCCATGTAACATTTTAAGAGCTGAATAACTTAAAATGCACTGTTACCTCATTCAGAATAAAGCTGTGCTTGTCATATTCTTTTGTTCTTATTTCTCTATTCTCTAGAAAAACATATCTTTCCATATTTGTCTTTAAGAGGATGCTATACATAGATGGAAAATGAATAGATGTACTTCAGATCTGTGCCAAGACTGAGAGAAAAAAGGAAATTTGGGTTCTGTTATATTCATATCACCCACTCATCTGCTACATTCCTTAAATTGACGTAAAATGGAATCACTTAATGCATATTTGAAAATTGTTCTCAGATTCCCCATGAAACCAATATCAGCATACAAAGAATGACCATGAAACAACAGTTGATAAACTGCACAAGGGAGGTCCCCACACTGCCGCTTCTTTAGTGTCAAACACAACAGTCCCTTTGCCTGTCATTAACCCCGAGGAATGGTTCAACAGTCTTCTTTTATTTCTGCTTTAGCTAAACATTTATCTGTTCCTTAGACATCCCTGATGAACTTCAGAGTAGTCCTGCATTGTTTCTGCATGCATTTGCCGTGTATTCAAAATTCACTTAGCGTGTACCATGAAAAGTTAATTAGCCTCCTTTTTCTCAGTGCTGTATTATTTTTCATAACTACAGATAATGACATTTCTAGCAGCCTTTGAGCTAGGAATTATTTTTTTGTTTGTTTGCATATATAAAGAGAGCAATTTAAGGCTTCCCTGGTGGCGCAGTGGTTGAGAGTTCACCTGCCGATGCTGGGGACACGGGTTCGTGCCCCGGTCCAGGAAGATCCCACGTGCCGCGGAGTGGCTGGGCCCATGAGTCATGGCCGCTGAGCCTACGCGTCCAGAGCCTGTGCTCCGCAACAGGAGAGGCCACAACAGTGAGAGGCCCGCATACCGCAAAAAAAAAAAAAAAAAAAGAAGCAATTTATTTGGAGGGAAAGTTTTATTATACAATATAAACAATATATTATGGTTTCTTTTTGGTTTCTGTATCTATTTTAAACCTTAGAAAATATTAGATTCAGCTTTCCTTTAGCAGTTAGTCTTTGCTGACTCTGATATGAAGTGCTCATAGGGTACCAAAATTTCAAAAATGTTTACGATTTCCTCCTAGTCCCAATAACTCAAAGCTATAATTTATTCTAGGAATTCTTTAAAGCTTCTCTATTACTAAAGCACAGAGGAGTGGATTATGGGTAGGGATGAGCCCTGCACCACCCTCCATGCTCCTGCCGGTCCTCACCAAGCTCTCAACTTTCTGACACCCAGCTGGAAGGCCCCAGCTGACATCACTACCCTACCTTCATCCTATTCCAGACTCAGGCTCTCCCTTCTTTTCTGCTCCAGTTCCTTCCTCCTCTTTTAAACCCTCTCCTTCCCCTTCCTTTTGGCTCCCTTGAAGTGTATGCTCTGTATTACTCAGTTGGTGCTGAGGCCCACCACAGACACGTGATGTGGATGGGAAAATGGCTCTGAGCAAAGCCGGGATTTGCTTAGATTTTGCTGGAACTCTGGATTTTGCTTAGACTTCTCTTAGACCACACAACATAATTAGCCAGTATTTTGTTGAAATTCAAAAATGTTGTCTGCTTTAAGTAAGTATAAAATATCCTGAGTGACTACGAATGTAAATGGCATAATCAGAGTAAGCAACTCACATCTTCCTTTAATGTAACCATTAATGACAAAACATAGACTTCCAACCATGGACTTGCAACACAGGGAACTGTGTGTCTGTAAATAACAGCTTTAGAGTCTTTTCTTTAAAATAAGACTTGTCTTACTGAAATTAAAGTGTTCTGTTTTTACTAAATTTGAAAGTCTCCATTAGCTGAAAGAGCCAATCATTAGAGTTCATCTTAGTCCTGGTGTTTTAGCAAGGAGTTCTTGATGGCCTTGTCTGGCTCTGCACGGTGGTGCTAGTCATCACGTAAAACTGAGGAAGTGAACATTTCACCCTATTCATAACTAGAAGGTCATGATTTTTTATACCTTCTTCAATGCATTATATATGAAACCCAGATTTATAAAAATATATCCTTATAGGAACAGAACTTTTAGACTATATCTATCTGTAGTATTGCAAAGTGTCCCAGACACATGAGGTGCTCTGGCCACACCACTGCCTAAAGTGTCCAAAGAAGATGGTCCATGGTGGTCATTGGGTTATTTACTGTTTACTAGTAAGTCTAGGTTCACTCATCCATTTCTTTTTGCATATTCCAGGGTTGTTGTCAACCTGCCTTTACTGTCATTTTGACTATGTTCACAGAGGTTGGTAACAGGTTCTCATTGGGGTGGAATTCTGTAAATGTGGATGGAAGTGTTGCCAGGCAGAGACATGACCATTGACTTTGGCAACATGGAAATAATTTGTGACTTTGACAAGAGTAGTTGTAATGGAGTAAAGAGGGGAACAGAAACTCAATTATGTAGATAAAGGAAAAGATAGGAAATGGAAATAGCAAATATTGACTATGAGAAATTATGCTGTGAATGAGGAGCAAAAAGATGAGACCATAGTTGGAATGGATATAGGGGAGAATTTTTTAAAGATGAGATATCCTGGAGTATATTTGTATCTTTTATACAAATATTTACTTATCATTTTTCATATGAAAAAGAAAGAAGAGGGGAAGAGGAGGAGAAAGATCCAAAAAAAATGGGCCAATTTCCCTTAAATGTGAATTCAAGTCTCTGCCTCTATAGAAACGGGGAAAAAAAAAAAAAACCACTTTAGAAACTCTTAAATATTAAGTTGTTTCCACTTCCATCAAAACAAAATAAAATAAATATTTGTGGTCTAATCTCAGCAAGTGGAACCCCCCCCCACTTACACTGACAAACTGATCTCCCTCACTTAAAATCTTATTCTCAGATTTAAAACTAGTCATTCATGAGGCACTAATTCAAAAATAGCATTAATTCCTACACTTCTAGGTCCTCAAATAATTATATAGGACTAATAAGAGCCCCTAAGAAAATCTGAATTTAATAAGGGGAATAAAACTGAGACACAAAAAATTAAATGCTAATAGAGACAAGAATACAAGGGATGTCACAAGATGGTTTTGAGAAACTGGTGCAAAAGCATTTGGAGGGGGATCGCTCTGTTTGCCAGAAAGTCAGAAAAGCCTTCTTAGAGGTGGCAGTGGGATTTGATCTGCATATTGAGGGAGGGTAGAATTTGACCAAGTGGAAACAATTTAAAGACAGCATATTGGGTAAAGAAACTAACTAGAACTAGCACATTACAAGGAGATAGATGTACACCATGTTGGGGAATGAAAACTAAGCCAACAAGGTAGAAAAGATTTTTACTTGTTCTGAGTGTTTAAATTTTACACAAATCCTACACATTTAATACATTTGAAGGGTGCATCACTAAATAGTTTATTTTTGTTTTCTTAGGAAGTTGTCTAACTGACTGCCTAAGCTTCAGTTTCCCCTTACTTGAGATGGCTCCTAGTTTGTGCCTTCATATTTTTTGATTATTAATAGTTCGAAAAATATTTCATCTGTTTCATACCTCACTATCAGTAAAGTAACACAAACTTACTGAGAATGCTGTCAAACTTCCATTAACGTTTTTATTGTTGGCAGTAGTGGTGTTAGTGTTCTGTGTGTGTATGTGCATGTGTTCTTCATATATAACACAAACAGATGGAAAAATATAGCATGTTCATGGATTGCAAGAATTAATATTGTTAAGATGACCATACCACCCAAGGCAATACACAGAGTAAATGTAATCCCTATTAAAATACCAATGGCATTTTTCACAGAACTAGAACAAATAACTCTAAAATTTGTATGGAAATACAAAAGACTCTGAATGGCTAAAAGAGTCTTGAGAAAGAAGAACAGAGCTGGAGGAATCATACTCCCTGACTTCAGACTATATTACAAAGCTACAATAATCAAAAAAGTATGGTACTGGCACACAACAGACACATAGATCAATGGAACAGAATAGAGAGCCCAGAAATGAAGCCACACTTATATAGGCAGTTAATCTACAACAAAGAGGGCAAGAATATACAATGGGAAAAAGACAGCCTCTTCATAAATGGTGTTGGGAAAACTGGACAGCTACATGCAAAAGAATCAAACTGGACTATTCTCTCACACCTTGAAAAAAAAGAAACTCAAAATGGGTTAAAGATTTAACTGTAATACCTGGAACCATAAAACTTCTCAAAGAAAATGTAAGCAATAAGGTCTTTGACATCAGGCTTAGTAATATATTTTTTGCTCTATCTTCTCAGATAAGGGAAAGGAAAGCAAAAGTAAGCAAATGGGACAATATCAAACTAAAAAACTTTGACAGGGAAGAAAACTACCAACAAAATGGAAAGGGCACCTAGTGAATGGAAGAAGATATTTGCAAACAATATGTATGATAAGGGACTAATATCCAAAATACACAAAGAACTCACACAACTCAACGTCAAAAAACCAAAAAACCTGATTAAAAATTGGCAGAGGATCTAAACAGACATTTTTCCAAAGAAGACATACAAATAGCCAACAGGCACAGGAGAAGATGTTCGACATCACTAAGCATTAGGGAAATGTAAATCAAAATCACAATGAACTATCATCTCACACCTGTCAGAATGGCTATTATCAAAAAGACAACAAATAAGTGTTGTCAAAGATGTGGAGAAAAGGGAACTCTTGTGCCCTGTTGGTGGGAACGTAAATTGGTGCATCCACTATTGACAACAGTATGGAGATTTCCCCCAAATTAAAAATAGACCACTATATGATCCAGCAATTCCATTTCTGGCTATTTATCCAAAGAAAATGAAAATATTAACTAGAAAAGTATATGCCCTCCTATGTTCATAGCAACTTTATTCACAATAGCAAAGATACAGAAGCAACCCAAGTGCCCATCAATAGATGAATGGAAAAAATAAAGAAGATATGATATACACATACACAAAATGGAATATATTATTACTCAACCATAAAAAAGAATGAAATCTTGCCATTTGGAATGACATGGATGGATATAGAAAGTATATCCCTAAGTGAAATAAGTCAGACAAGAGAAAAACAAATACGATATGATTTTCACTCATATATGGAAGAATCTAAAAAACAAAGCAAAAGACATAACAAAACAGAAACAGAGTTACAGATGTAGAGAACAAACAGGTGGTTGCCTGAGGAGAAGGGGTGGGGGAAGGGAAGAAATAGGTGAGGGATTAAAAAAAATTAAGTTCTAATACTTGGAAGATTCTCTCATATACTTGCTTTTGATTCTATATATTTTGAACCTTATTTCTCTTCTACTCTCAACATACATCCAGAGCTGGGCACTATAGGACATCATGATACAACCTCTAGCCCTGCTGCCCCTTTGTAATTCACTACAAAGAGCAGGGGGCATATTCCTGGAAGCTGTTTCTACCCCAAGACAATAACTAACCTAGGGTCAGACATGACTGCAAGCCATGTAAAAACATCCCACTAACACCAAAGTAAATCAAATTCCCCTTAGCTAGATCCCAAAATGCCTACAGCCACTCTAATACCACTCACTATGAGAGGAAGTGTGACAGGGGTAAGTATATGTGGAAGGAGGTAACAGTGTTAACTAATTAAGGTTAAAATGACAACTACTGCAAATTTTACAAAATCACGTGACCATGTGAACACATACTAAGACCACTTCTGTGCCTTAAAGGGGGCCCTGCAAGGAAGGGGCCCTAAAGCTTAAGCCTAGTTAGTTTTATATTAAATCCATCTCTGAGTGTCTGCATTTAAGTAGTAAAATGGGGAAACAATTTTAAAAGTTGTGTGGCCTCTAGCTTTCTTTATTCAACAATCAAAGAGTGATTTCATTTGTTCACTGTAGTACCTGACATTTAAAGAATACATATTACTAGAACACATGGTCCTTGACAAGGTGGTCAATACATGTACACATGTGAAGCAGCTAGAGAGTAATTCCTGATGAATGACTGCTTACTGGTCATATTGAGACCTAGTAGTGATAAAAGGGTTGGGTGTCCTGAAGTTAGCTGGTAATCATAAGATGATGGTATTGGTCAGGAGATACAATTTGAGCCTATCCTAAAACATAAATGCCATCAACCACAGTGGGGCTGGGTCTGAGGACAGAGCTCTGTCTTAGATACCAGCATCTGCAGCCCTGGAAGAAGAAGGGGGTGGGGAATCTATCAAGCATGTCCAAATGCATTAAAAATATCACCCATTGTATTCCAGGAGTTACTGTACCCAACTCCTTTTCAGAAGGACAATGTCTCCATTTAATAGTAGTCTGCTGACTGGGCAGCAGAGATTTGCAGTCAACATTCATTTCTATTATATAAGCTTTCAGTGTAATAAATTCCTTTGTATTGACATAAGAAAAGCAATGCGTGCTTGCGTGGACTGTAGACCAGACTACGGAAAAAGCCCCATTATGCTGAATTGGATATTATAATGGTATTTGATAAGTTGGTGATTCTAACTGTAGGGCTCATCACACTTGGAAACTAGCACTTTTTCATAACTTTTTTTATCCTTCCACTTCAGAACATTTTCATCCCTTTCATCACTTGGCTGATGTCAAGCAGATTGTCAAAATTATTGTTTACAATACTCATATCCTCAGAGCAGCATTTTTTCCTAAGAGGATTCTGAAATAATACCAGTGAAGAGAGTTAAACCTGGACCACCATCTCCCAAACTTCTGATAATCAAGTTCTAATTTGATCTTCATTTCATTCCCTACATACAATCCTCTATGACTTAAAGAATGTAATAAAAGAAACATAAGGGAATATTGTGAAAGGATTCATATTTACCATTAGAATATTTATCCTTGAAAACAGCAGATTATCATCATCTTGGGTATATAATCGTATCTTGACAAATGTTTGTTGCCTGTGACAAGGACCAATATAGTTTATAGAATCCACTCCTTTTTGTTTCTCTCTTTACTTAGCATTACAAAACTAAAGCGAAAGTAAATTTAAAGTAATCCTAAAAAGCTAAAAATATATTTTAATGCTAGAACTGCTTGAGATTCATTAAATGATAAAAGAAAAGCATGCTAGAGAAGAAAATTTAAAAAAAAGAAAAAAAACCACTCTTTGGTTAAATGAGTACAAAAGCCAACTATTTACATGTTAATTACCTTTCAGGAAGAACTACTGAATTTGTGTGATAGAAGTATTGCCATTAAATGTCTGGTTTGCTCAAATATTGGAGGGATGCAAAAAATAAGAGCTCTTTAATTGACGGGTAAATTGGACCAGCAAGACATCTATGTTCATTTGCATTTAACTAAAGTAGGTTAATCATAGAAGATGGTCAACTTCAGAAAACTTCCGAAATGTTTCATGTTTTCTTTTTTTTAAGAGCTAATATTTACTTAGTCTGAAACAAATGTAATGCAACTCCTGCAGACTATAACTTGGGGCCTAGTTTTTTTTTCTTTTTCTTGTTTTACTTATACCATGCAGTTTACTTTCCACGAAACACACAGAGAAGTCTCCAGGAGAGGAGATTTTTAGAATACCTCCCTACCATGTACCTCATAACCATATAATCCCAGTCAAAACTTCTAAGTAGGCTGTACTTAGGGTCCACATATAATTTGCCATTCAAATGAGCATAGTTTTGAAATTACAAGGGAGCACTATTGTTAATAACTAGATCAGAGAAACAGGTAACTGAGATCAGCAGTATCTAATGGTATAGATCTAACACAACCTCCCAGCTGAAACTCCTTGATTTGAAAGTTGCTCCACCCTCACTATGTTCTGCGCCTCTCCTGAAGAGCAGGTCTAAAAGCTTTGGCCTTGCCCTTTGGCCCCAGCTGGCTGAACACTCACGCTGGAGGAAACCAATCAATCCAATCAAACAGCCTAGATTGAGCCAATCAGACTGCCCCCTTCCTAAATTTGAATAGAGACCACCAGAGAACGATGTACACTGAATAGGAAAGTTATGTGTTGATTCATGCTGGATCTGCACCACATACCAGCCGAACTTACAACAGAGCAACAGAACAGGAAGAAGTCAGGCTGGAGAGGAAAATCAAAAATAAGAGAGAAAGAGAGATGAGGCATCATGAGCGCTCAAGAAACCTAACTCTGCAATTCAAACCTCGATATGGCTCAGTTGAACTTAAAATGTATTCCTCAATTACAAAACTAAATATATTCTTACCATATGATCCAGAAATTGTGCCTTGGTATTTTTCCAAATGAACTGAGAACTTTTCCACACAGTAACCTGCACACGATGTTTATAGCATTTTTATTCATAGCTGCCAAAACTTGGAAGAAACCAAGGTGTCCCTCAGTAGGTGAATGGATAAATAAACTGTGGTTCATCCAGACAATGGAATATTATGGGGTTAAAAAGAAATGAGCTATCAAGCCATGAAAAGACATAGAGGAAACAAATGCATATTACTGGGTGAAAGAAGCCAATCTGAAAAGGCCACATACTATATGATTCCAACTGTATGACCTTCTGGAAAAGGCAAAATTATGGACACAGTAAAAGAATCAGTGTTTGCCAGTGTTAGGAGAAGCAAAGGATGAATACGCAGAGCACAGGGGATTTTTAGGGCAGTGAAACTATTCTGTATGATGCTATAATGGTGAGCTCAGGTGACTATATATTTGTCCAACCTCACAGAATGTACAACACCAAGAGTGAACCTAATGTAAACTATGGACCTTGGGTGATTATGATGAGTTGATGTAGGTTTATCGATTATAAAAAATGTACCACTCTGGTGAGAGATATCAATAGCGGGGCAAGTTGTGCATGGGTGGGGGCAGGGTGTATAGAACTCTCTGTACTTTCCACTCCATTTTGCTGTGAACCTAAAACTTCACTAAAAAGTAAAGTTTACAAATTTAGAAAAGAAAAAGAGAAATATGGAAAAAGGTCTAGAATTTACATGTTTCTACTAAAAGGGATTATCTCTAAATGGTGGAATTATGAATGCCTTAATTTCTTTCCTCTTTTTATTTGACAGTATTCCCCCAATTTTAAGTTTATTTTTTATGTGCTATTTTTGTTTGCTTCTCAAATATTGTGAGGTTTTGTCTTTAATGAATCCTCCAAATAACTTCTATTTATACTGACTATCTTGATTTGGGTTTACTTTGTGTCCCAACATCGTTTCTGATTGGAACGTAGGTAAAGAACAATGATGCTTTATCTTCTTCCTTCAGTCAAAGCCAGTCTCATTCATATTGAGGAATAAATGACTCAAATGGACTCTGTATGTATTTACACCTTATTAAAGGAAAAATCCTTAAAATAAAGAAATTGTAATGTTTCCACATAGAGTAATTTTTTTTCTTTTTTTTTTAAATTGAGGTAAAATACTAGTAAATGAGAGAAATAAGTTAAATATTTTGAAAATGAATTTTAGGCCATTGTTGGACAAAATACTCAGTTGCATTCTTGAGATCAAGATGAGAAATGCTGGATGATAATATAATTAGCTGGCTCAAATAGAAGACTATTTAGTGATTAAAAGCATGAACTCAGTCTCCGACTGTCTGGGTTATAATCTTAGCTCCATAGCTCAGGTGACCCTGAGAAGTTACTTTGTTTCCAAGCTTTGGGGTTTTTTCCAATGATAAGAATGAAATAATATTGTCATACAATCTTTACAGCGTTGCTGTATTATATTAAATAATGTATGCAATGCAATTATTGAAGTACCTTGCACTTGATAAGCAATTAATCATCATTAGTGTAAATTAATGGATTAACGTCAAACTGCTAAAAAGACACAAGAGTTTTGTCCCAGAACTATGTTCTTTTCTATGACTTTCTATCATTTTTCCAGTGAATGAATAAAGATGGCATGATAATGGTTGCTTAATATCTTTTGAACACAATTTAGAATGTACTTAATTCAATGGCTGGCTGAATAAATATTCAAAGATTTTTCAAAATACTTAAATGATACCTAGAAGCAAAAGAAAAAATTTAAATAAAGATAATTGTAAAATCCTAAACTTTTGTTCAGAAAAATATTAAGACACAAGTCCAGGCTAGAAGAAAATTTCCTTAATTCAAATGAAAATTAGGGGTTTTAGCTACTCATGCACCACAGTGCAAGACTAGTTACTCTTAACAACTGTGTTAAGTTTTAACATCAGAAGACCATTAAATATGAGATTGAAGAGGCTGGCCAGATTGATGAGGTAATCTGACACAGATATTTTTTATTCTAAAAATGTTTGAAGAAATAGAAGATATTTTGACTGCAAAAAGGAAAATACTTGTGAAGATACACAGGAACTCAATCCATCATTACGAAATATTTTAAAGCAAGAGGATGTTGATGTCTTCTCTGTTAATTCAGAAGGTAAAAGTAGAGCCAGTGTGTGAAATTCAAAGAAAGCGGGTATCATATCAATGTAAGTTTCCATGTAAGTAGAGGAATTAGTATTGCCTGCCTGTATGTTGGTCTGGGTGTGTAAGTGGTGAACCAGCTCAGAGATGAGCTGTTCTTTGCAGAATAGGGGGCTTTGTAGGAAAGAATCCTGACCTGAGGTAGAAATTTGGACAAGATGAGACATAGCTGCCCTTAAAATATCTTAAAAAGATATTTTAAGAGAAAAAGACAACTTAAAATTAGCTGAAATTTCAGAAAGGCATTTTAAAAATTAGTACAGATATATCTACCATTTTCACCTATACAAAAAGAACAGAAAAACCTATGATTATGGGTTTAAAAAATGGTATTAAACTAGTGCTTTTAACATTCAAGGCCCTTTACAGTGTTAGTCAAATAGAAGAGAGATCTCTTCAGTAGTGGTTTGACTACATTAGCGAGTATAATTCTATATGCCCAGGCTTATTATCCATCTAAAATGGACACATTTACTGCAACGCCTTCCTTTGAGGAACGGAACATTTTGTTTATACCTTTTTCACAGCGTGTCCTCATTTGTTTATTATTTCATTTCACAAACTTCTCAGTCTCTTCTCCAACGTCACCACAATGTCACCGGAAGCTCTAAGTCTGTCTCATATTTATACCTCAAACATTGTAGTTCAAGTCAACTCTTTTTCAAGGCTTGGGAGACTCTGCATAACTTGGCTCCTGAACACCTCTCCCCCCACCAGTCCCACACCTCCCTCACTGCCACTCACACGGCTTCTCTTCTTGTTCCCATGCTGGCTCCATCCTGTGGGTGCCATTGCCAATGTCTGGACCCCTCTTCGCTGGACAACTTCTTCTCATTATTTAGTTCCCAGCTTCAAAGTCACCTTGGAGTAGCCTCTCCTAAAAGAAGCATCGAAATCTAGCCTCACCTCTACCACTGACTTGTTATTTTCTTAGTCCCTTGTTTGTTTGTTCCCATTATAAATCTTACCCCAATTGGTAGGTCTTTTGCCTATTAGTTTGCATGTGTTTTATCTACCCTCCCTACTGCAATCTAAGCTCTAAATGGAAAAGAATCTTGCCTCTCTTGCTTATTTACCATTATACTCTTTCACTAAGATAGTGTCTGGCACATGGTCTAAGAACTCAATAATTTTTAGCTTGATAGTTTCAAGAAATATCCAGTTAAGTACTACAGATACCAATCCAACACATTTCCACTGGCTAATCCAGGTCCCTACCTCTCAACCAGATTATTGTAATTTCCTCCTAATTTCCCTATTCCATCTATCCTTTCCTCTGCCATCAGTCCATTCTCCACACTACAGCCAGGGAAATTTTTAAAATGCAAATTGGATAATTTGTGCCTTCTGTTTAATATTCTTTAAGGGTCTCCCATTTGCTAATAAGACAATAATACTAATAGTACTCATAATAGAAAACATTTACCAAACCCATTACTATGTGCCGTGAACTTGTACTAATTCATTTAACCCTAATGAAAATCTTTTGAGATATTAGTCCCATTTTATAAATGAAAGCTTAAGACCATAACATGGCTCACAAACACCTCTGTGATCTAGCCCACACCTATATCTCCCACCTCATTTTCTACAAGTCTCCAACTCATATTTGGCATGCAAAAAATCCAGATGCTTTAAGCAGAAGCACAATAGGAATGGACTTTATCTTACTTTTCAAATCCTTCCCCTCTCCCCCCACCAGTCACACACCTCTCCTTCACCTTCAAAAGCCGCTACACCTGCTTGTGCCTTTCCCCTGCCTTACTATGTTGCCCCACGATCCTCCCTGTGTCGATCTAAATGCTGTCCATCCTTTGGAATCCTGCCACAATCAAACCTCTGTAAGTGTGTCCCACATCACCCTCATCCAAAGCCTTCCACTAAACACCTATTAATCTCATTGTTAGTAGCTATTTCATAAATGCACAGTCCCTTACTAGTTATTTGGCTGGTTCCTTGAATTAGCTACCATTTCATATGCAGAGATTCATTTTTCAGCAATAATAGAAGCGCCTCAAGAGCAGGGATCTCCCTCCTTGTCTTGCATATCCCTTAGCACACTATCTTGTAGGTAAGTCTTATAGGTGTCTAATTGACATACCTACAAGATATCGTTTGATTTGTCAACTGGTCTTCTTCCCATTTCATGTGATCTTTGTCAAGAGAGAATCAGGAAATATCTGGCAGTGACTTCCCAAATATTTAACTATCCAACATGAGTCATGGTATTTCTATCTCATACCTAAAAGACTGAGTATTCTAATTACAGAGTACAGCTGAGAAAACCTTTTGCACATTTTTTTGCTTGGAATTATTTTCATACAGGTCCTGTCATCAGGGAAGGTAGAAAAACACTCAGCACAGCCCCCCAAAGCTGTGTTTTCCTGGTGTTTGACACATCATCACACACACATCGACTATGCCTCTGATAGCATAGCTTTGCAGAGTCTGTTTCTATGGTAATTTTAAGCTTATATAACACCAGCTCCTCATCGTCTTCATGAACATTGCTTAAGTTTGTGAAAATTACATACACTTCAGCTTCAAAATGATTCAATTCACTGTGTAGACATTAAGGCAATAATAATGAAATAAAACTATATAACAATATGAAAATACAACATTAAGAGACGGAAGGAGAGCAAATCTGGATTTGTGCTGAGATTATAACTATGGACCATGTGAGAAGGTGCACTTGGTAGCCTTCCCACCAGCCATCATTTTCCCAACAAGACCATGATGCTGTGCAGACGTCTACCTTCCCCACAACACCATGTGTTCAGGGAAGTCTGGGTCCAGGCTATTCCCAGCCCAGGGGATGGGTCACAGTTAGGTGAAGCCAGAGTTTCTCAGCCCAGGGAACCTTGTGAAGTACCAATGCCTAGGTCCCTCACTTCCTTCCTCCCCTTTTGATACCCCCTCCCTCCAATTCCAACAGTTCTGGGGTAGAGCTCTGGCATCTGGTGTCTTTAAAGTTGCATAGGTGATTCCAGTGCACAGCTAGGATTTAGAATTTCTGGTCTGAGCCATTGTTTCTCAAAGTTGAGTGAGCCAAGAATCACCAGGAGTGTTTTGTAAACCATAGGGTGCTGGGCCCCACTCCCAAATTTTTGATTTAGGAAGCCTGAGAATTTCATTCCTAATGAGTTCCCAGATGATTCTCATGAAGCCAGTCTGGAACCTCACTTTGAGAACTCTTAGCATTGTGGAAACTTGTTTTGTAATTCTGCTACCAGCCTGCAGATGGCACCAATACACAGAAGAGGGTGGAGCAAAGGGCTTCTCAGAGGAGGGCACAGGTAACCTGAAGCGACCCGTGCAGTCTGCCCTACCCAGGCACTTATTATGGGAGTTAAATAAATCTCCTTATTTTTAAGTCTTTAGCAATAAGGCGTTCGTTGTTTGCTGCTGAAAACATTCTACTTGATGCCTTTCTAAAATAAAAACAGCTGTGTTTCAAATAGTAAAAATGTAACAATTCTTTTTCTTTCCCAGTATGCTTTTTTTTTTTTGCGGTATGCGGGCCTCTTACTGTTGTGGCCTCTCCCGTTGCGGAGCACAGGCTCCGGACGCGCAGGCTCAGTGGCCATGGCTCACGGGCACAGCCGCTCCGCGGCATGTGGGATCTTCCTGGACCGCGGCACGAACCCGTGTCCCCTGCATCGGCAGGCGGACTCTCAACCACTGCGCCACCAGGGAAGCCCTGAATTATTTTTTATGGTTGAGTTGACGTTCTTCCAACACCAACTTCAAAAAATGTCAAGGCTAAAATTATTGTAGTCAGGCTCCAAGGAATAGAACTATTTTGCTTGTATCAACAATTTTTCACTGTGTTTCAGAGAAGCAAAACTACTATCCTGTGCATGTGAATTACCTCTTCTGTTAGGAAATGGGATCCTCATTAGGATCTCTAAATCTGAAAAGAGAATGTCAGTCCTACTTTCCAGCTCACCTGAAAATGTTTATGTTTCTAAGAATCTAAGGAATAAGATTCTGAATATGAACTGTCTGCACTCCAGGAACTTATAAAGTAACCATAAATCATGCCCACTGCCTCCCAGTGAGCATCCATTGAGAGAAGCACTCTTTAAGAATTCCCTAAACTTTCCATAAGCAGCATATAAATTGTAAACTTCAATTTGTCCTGAATCAAGTTGAAACTCTGAGGGTTTCAGACAATTGACCACATTGTCTGGTCCCTGTAGAACTGCTCTGACTGAACGGACTGCGCTTCATAACCATGTCAGCTGTGTCCATTGTGGGATGACGCCAAGAGGAAAAAATCCCAGAATATTTGCTGTTGTCTTACCAAGAGGACATGACTGATGATGTGGTTCATTAAATTTCACAGAATGATCTTTACAAAAACACAGAAAGCATCCACACAGGAATAAACATCAAGAATAGTCATCCACGGCTTCCCTGGTGGCACAGTGGTTAAGAATCCTCCTGCCAGGGCTTCCCTGGTGGCGCAGTGGTTGAGAGTCCGCCTGCCTTTGCAGGGGACATGGGTTCATGCCCCGGTCCGGGAAGATCCCACATGCCGCGGAGCGGCTGGGCCCATGAGCCATGGCCGCTGAACCTATGCGTCTGGAGCCTGTACTCTGCAACGGGAGAGGCCACAACAGTGAGAGGCCCGCGTACCGCAAAAAAAAAAAAAAGGATCCTCCTGCCAGTGCAGGGGACATGGGTTCGAGCCCTGGTCCAGGAAGATCCCACATGCCTTGGAGCAGCTAAGCCCATGCACCACAACTACTGAGCTTGCGCTCTAGAGCCCGTGAGCCACAACTACTGGGCCCACGAGCCACAACTACTGAAGCCTGCGTGCCTAGAGCCAGTGCTCTGCAACAAGAGAAGCCACTGCAATGAGAAGCCCGCGCGCTGAAACGAAGAGTAACCCCTATTCACTGCAACTAGAGAAAGCCCGTGCACAGTAAGTAACGAAGACCCAACAAAGCCAAAAATAAGTTTAAAAAATAAATAAATTTATTTTAAAAAATAATTTAAAAAATTTTTTTAAATAAATTATAAAAAAGAATAGTCATCCATCTTTTGAACAAGTTTTTACTACATGCACAAAACAATATGTATTTTTATGTTTCTCTGTCTGTACTGGCTGCTAGAAAACTCAAAGGCAAATCTGTGGCCCAAGTGTAGTCAGTGTGGCAGGCCTCAGCATGCATTTTGTGTGCTAACCTCATCCCTGGTTTCATCTTATTTTTCCAATCCTATTCCTTTTTTTTTCTTAGTCAAATTTTTTCTTCTCTTTTTGTCTTTTGTTTCTTTTTTCCATATTTGTAAATTGTTGCTTAATCCTTTAGAATAAAAGACAGTGCAAAAGTGCTAACACCCAAGGCTTCAGAGTACTCAGAGAGCTTGTCCATGAGAAATCCACATGCCTATAAACACACACAAAAACCATCCTTATTGTGAGGACAGAAAGGTGGACCACTGACCCACCCAATCTTATTAACTTAGTTCCCAGGCAAAGGCACACATATATGCTCCAGCACAAAATTCAAGACAGACATTATGTCATGAACGTAGGTTATCAGACTAAGCCAAGGGACAGAGCAGTATTTGAAGATCAGTGCACTCAACAGACCAAGGACTCAGGGCAACTAGTCAGACAAAGGGATTTATAGCTCAGGCAAAAGAGAAAATTTTGACAAGAATGCTAGGCATCTGTGTGAGAATCAAGCAGTGAGTCTAGGATTTTCCCCAGTCAACGGTTCATGGTTTATATTAATAGCAAAAATCAGTCCCCAAAGGTGGAGGTAAGAGTAATTCCCTAAACAGAATAAAGGCAAAAGGCTGGAAAGAAAGATAGCAATAAAATCCTGTGACTAGACCACCCAGAAGAATAAAAGCAAGATGCTTTAACAAGCACACATTTAAAGCAACTGGAGGTTTTTGCTTTCAGAGGATATTTATACCAAATTCTTATATTTCCTCAGACGTTTTCCCTTGTATTTTTGTGTCAATAAACGTAACTGGTTATGTAGAGTCAGAGCCTCTTCTTACCTGGAGAAATACTAAAAAGTCATAATTGCCAAGTGTTGTTTTGACATTCTTCCTGCAGATCATCCCATCTGTTCCACGTCATCCTACCCCCAAGAAGCACCAGGGGCTGAGAGTTGGGAGTGACCAACTGACCAAGAGGTGGGCAGAGGTCTGCACCTGCAACCTGGAGGCTGTATTTAAAATTCCATCCTTTGATGAGAGTCAGGAGAATTGGTGTTTCTTTTGTTTTCTTTTTTTTCACTTTTTTATTTTATATTGGAGTATAATTGATTAACAATGTTGTGATAGTTTCAGGTGTACAGCAAAGTGATTCAGTTATACATGTACATGTATCCATTCTTTTTCAAATTCTTTTCCCATTTAGATTGTTACATAATATTGAGCAGAGTTCCCTGTGCTATACAGCAGGTCCTTGTTGGTTATCCATTTTATTTATTTATTTAAAATTCTTTCTTTCTTTCTTTCTTTCTTTCTTTGGCTGCACCGGGTCTTAGTTGCGGCATGCGGGATCTAGTTCCCTCACCAGGGATCAAACCCGGGCCCCCTGTATTGGGAGCACGGAATCTTAATCACTGGACCACCAGGGAAGTCCCTGGTTAACCATTTTAAATACAGCAGTGTGTACATATCAATCCCAAACTCCCTAACTATCCCTTCCCCCCGGTAACCCTAAATTCGTTCTCTAAGTCTGGGTCTGTTTCTGTTTTGTACATAAGTTCATTTGTATCATTTCCTTTTAGAGTCCACATATGAGCAATATCATATAATATCCGTCTTTCTCTGTCTGACTTACTTCACTCAGTATGACAATCTCTAGGTCCACCCATGTTGCTGCACATGGCATTATTTCATTCTTTTTAATGGCTTAGTAATAGAATTGGGGTTTCTGAGAGTGATAATCCCACCCCTACAGGTTCTGGACAAAATGAGAAATAAACAGAGGGTCAAACGGGCATCAAAATGTCATATTTTGTTGGTAATATTATATTGAAGAGCATGGCTTTGACTTGCAGCCTGAATCAGACTTCCCTGTTTACCCTCACAATGAATCTCATCACTCTAAGGCTGACCCCCGAGAAGGGGCAGCCCTCCCTGCATGGGGGCAGAGCCTGGGTCTGGTTCCCCTCGAAGAGCAGGGAGTGAAACCAAACAGGGCCCTGTGGGACCTTTCTGGAACAGAAACACTGCCCCTACTGTGTTCCCCACCTCTTGCTTGAAGAAAAGCTTTAGCCAAAATAATACTGTAATAGTTTAGCCATAAAACAAAGTCAAGGACCTTTAGTACCTCCTCAGTAATACATAGATATTATCTATTTATATATAGATAATATCTTGAGCCGTATTCTTGAGTTGTTTGGCAGATAATAAAACCCCCACCAGGTGGAAGAAGTTCACATCTGACCACCAGCAGGTAAACCTCAGACCAGCTGGAACCAGAAGGTTGATGATGTTGACTCCTGAAGTACCCCAGGTTACCCCCCCACCAACCAATCAGAAGAATTTCCACAAGCTGATCAGACACCCCACAACTCTCTCCCTCACCTTGCCTTTCTTTAAAGCTTTTAATATTTTTTATTAAAGTGTAGTTGATTTACAATGTTGTGGCAATCTCTGCTATATGGGAAAGTGACTCAGTTATACACATATAGACATTCTTTTTTTATATTCTTTTCAATTATGGTTTATCACAGGATACTGAATATAGTTCCCTGTGCTCTACAGTAGGACCTTGTTCTTTATCCATTCTAAATGTAATAATTTGCCTCTACCGACCCCAAACTCCCTCACCTTGCCTATAAAACCATTCCCCAAAAGCCACCAGGGAGTTTGGTCTTTTGTGGATGAGCTGCCCATTCTCCTTGCTTAGCCCCACTTTGGGTGCCTCTTCATAAATGCTATACTTTCCTTCATCACAGCTTGGTGTCAGTGGATTGGCTTTGCTGTGCATCGGGCAAGCAGACCCAAGTTTGGTTCAGTAACAGGATCGAGTCTCTTCCTCAGAAAGGTGTGGCTGAAGGGGACATAATGGGGGACAGAAGCTACTCCCCAATATTCCCTGATTGATGGGTCAAGAGGAGCATGGGCAAAGGGAGAAACTGGTCCCTCCCTTACATTTTCTAACCATTTGCTCTCAAGCAATCTGACTCACCAGCTCAGCTGTGGTGGCCAGGGGTGAGACGAACCCCTAGCAGGAGAAGAGCAGGTTATCAGGGCAGCCCTGCCTCCACCTCCATGTGGCTGCTTCCCGCGACTATCGCTCTTTTGTTTATTCTTCTTGGAATGATGATGACACTTCCAATTTCTGTCCCCAGAGAGCTCTAAAATGGGTTGGAACTTTTAAATTAACTCCATGACCATGTTTTTACCTGAAGCTAAAAAATTACCCCCCATTCTATTTCTCATTGTAAATTATACCCTGCCATGCTGCCCAAATAGCACAACGGAGGTTTTAATAAACCTAAATAACAAGAAAAACAACAGTATAAAATATGCCTCACATTGGAACACTACAAACCTTTCCATGAGTAAATTTCTAGATGAAAATTAAAGTCCAAAATTACAGACCCTTGTGAGTTAAAGACCAAAGAAATAAAAGTCCCAAATTCCCACCAAAATGTCTCATTCTGCTCACTTTCAGCCAAGAGTCTCCCTTGGTAATACTGCCTTGGTAGAAGTGGAGTATGTTCAACAGTAGAACTTGGACTTTCTCCTGGAAAGCATGCATTCCTGCAGCAGCATTGGAGGCGGTTACCACCAAGCAGAGACTGTATGCTATCTGGAGGAAGGAGGGTCATCAGAGGAAACACTAGAAGAGGCTTTCCAGGCTCAGGGAATATGATGCATCTCTGCCAGGCATCCAAAGTCCAGAATCCGTGACCCAAACTGGGTCAGGAGAAATATCACCTCAAGAGGTTGGTGATGACCCCTGTGGGCATGGCCTATGGTAAGGAGGAGGGGTACAGGAATCCCACCAGCACCTCCTCCTTTATAAAGTGGCATTTAAGACATTCTGGTCTTCTTGCAAAATTTAGAAAATGACCTTGTGGTGACACCCCCAGCCATAAAGTCTTACTTCAAGCTGTCTTCTTCCCCATCTCACATGTTTAAAAACTCTTAATTTCCATTTCCCTTTGAAGCCCTGTCTTCCTGGCATGCTGTGCTAAGCATGGGCGCTGTCTAGGAAGCTGGCACTAGAGACACTGCTTCCCTCACTTCAAAGTCAGAGCAGCCCGCATTGTTGCAGCCTTGTCTTCTCCACAGTCCTGTCTCCTGCTCCTGTCTCAAGACATGCGTTCCCTAAGCCCCAGTGGCTGTTGCCAGTGCCTCTAGCTCTTGGATGTCTTAGGCCCATGAAACCTGCCTCTTAGGGTAGGTTGCTCCCTCAACCCCACACCTGTCTGACAATTGCCAGTGTCCTGAGCTGAAGCTCCTGCTGATGCTTTTAGAGACATTGCTTTCAAGGGGTCAATGGGAACCAACAGGTTTTCTGACATGCATTTCTCAAAAATTTTGAAATCCTCAGTTCTTGAATTTACCATGATTCTAGGACATCAATTCCATCACATCTTTCTTGGTAGCAATAGGAAATATTTCTAGTGCTGTTTTCCTCTGATGTGCCCCTATTCGTTTGAGGTAGACTCAGCTGATTTTTAACATACTAACCTGCTTCTTATATTGGTCCCTTTCCATTTGTGCATGTAAGTCTGACATTAATTTCTGGGATTCAGCATCTTCTTATCTTTTATTTTCCCTCTTTTTGGGGAACTAAATATTTATTTGTGTCACACACTTACTGAGGTTCTTTCTGTTAGTCCCCCTGCCCTCACTTCTGCTCATACTGGGAGAAATAAAGACATTGGGATTTGGGCATCCCTCAAAGATTCCTTCATTGACATATACAAAATGTTGTCCATAAAAATTTCTTCCACTTAATAAGCCATATTACAAGATCAAATGCAAATGTAACAAGATGTTAAATTTGGTTTTTCCTGGTTTTGAGGAATTTTGGCAGACACTCCAAATGTCTGTAAAAACAATGTCTGTCACGGACTCAATAAGAGGAGGGCAAGTTAAGAGAGTAGGAACCTAGCTCCACCGGCACTAATGCTTACCCACCTCCAGCTTAATGGCGATGATGTCAGAGATGCCAGGGAGGGAGAGTGCTCTGGGGAGCTGTCAGTGGACCACGCAGAATCTCATACATCCACAGAGCATGCAAGAGAGACCTTTCCTCGTTATTTTAGGCCAGGTGAGAGAGACTTTGGAAGAACCACTGAGAGAACTCGTTTCGTGTTCCCTGGCACTTGAGGGGGATGAAGAATGACTCTTACCAGTAGGAAATTAAGAGCAAGGCTGTATCTGGAACCACCCATCTGGTACTAAGGAACAAGAGAACGTATATGGGAGTGAGGTTTACTTCCTCTGATGATGGGGAAAGGATGCCTGAGATGTCTCAGGGCCAAAGGGACCTATGGGGGAGAAGTCAGGTACCTTTATTTATTTTAAAAGGTATCTCCCTCTGCCTGAAAAGATGAAGGGATCCAACAGAGATCATTTGTTTGGGGTAGTCCAAAAAATCACGTGGTTAAGCTAGGGAGATATATATATATATATAGAGAGAGAGATAGATATATAAGTAGGCATTGACTACAACAATGTCACTATAATCAGAGGTCCCTAGAAAGTAGATCACACACAAAAACACACCCCCAACTGGGGAAAGAGTTAGCTAAAGTGCCTCCATCACACCCAGAAGAAACCAGGGCAACATTAGAGCCTTACAACCTTACCTAAAATGTCTAAACCATGCCTTTTGTTAATTTCCTCTCCCCCTTGGTGCAAGCTGACACAGGTTAGAAACCTTATCTAACAATGGAAGAAAGGAAGTGGCGGTGAGGAGAAAGAAGCCAATCACATCCCCACCCACCCACCCCCTTACAGGCTCCCAGAGTGAATCAGGCCCAGGCTAGGGGAGAAGAGGACATATCGATCAAGTGAGGATTGGAGTTTTGTCTATTACACTCAACTGGACATTTTAATCACCAAAATGATACTGTTCTTTATTTCAGAGTCTCAAAAAAATCTAGGACTTGCCTAGAATTTTTTCTCCAGGAGTGTGGAAGAACAAAGTCTGAGACCAAGTTTAAAGGGGCTGAAAACAAAGATAAAAAATTGCTTTAGCGCCTCAGTTTCCTGCTCCCGGCTCATTCAGTACATCAGTTATACAGGCATTGCTTGAAGAGACAATGAAGTGGTTGGAGTAGAGAGGTTTAATGAGAGGAGATACTTGGTTCAGATTGTCATCCAGAGATAAGGCAAGGCTATGGCACAGGTGTATGGCTGCCTTGTATTAAAAATGCTATATAACAAAGATCCAGAGTGCTTGCTCAGAGCTGAATCACTGCCTTATACATGATTATGTAAACGTAACTTCATAGGAGTTAGTGCACATAGTCTGATGCTAATATAACCCGGAAGGGACCTTCTTAAAGTGTTTTCAGGCAATCACCTGTTTAGGACAGGAAGCTTCTGTTTGGAAGTGTGAAGCAGACCTCATGAGAACCCCGAGACATGCCTCAACGTTATCGTACCTTTTCTGTCAAAAAATCTACATTCTGCTGAGATCTCTGGAACTATGTTTTTTTTTGTTTGTTTGTTTTTGTTTTGTTTTTCAGTACGCGGGCCTCTCACTGTTGTGGCCTCTCCCGTTGCGTAGCACAGGCTCCGGAGGCGCAGGCTCAGCAGCCATGGCTCACGGGCCCAGCCGCTCCGCGGCATGTGTGATCTTCCCGGACCGGGGCACGAACCCGTGTCCCCTGCATTGGCAGGCGGACTCTCAACCACTGCGCCACCAGGGAAGCCCTGGAACTGTGTTTTTATCATATATTTTTAGCACAGCAAGCGGGTTCCAAATTGATCTTGTAACATGGCTTATTAAGTGGAAGAAAATGTACAATGTACAACATTTTGCATATGTCAATGAAGGAATCTTTGACGTGTGCTTTGAAATCTTCGCATCTTAACAATCAATGTATCCATAAATGAAGGTAATTTAAATTACTGTTACTGCTAGTATACACCATGCAAATTCATTTACATCCCTTTTGTTTGAATTATCATCCCTCATTGTATCAAGCAGAAACAGTCACAAATGGTCTACTAGTACCAATAAGATTCTTTATTATTTCTGGATCTTTTGCTTTTAGCTATTGGCTGAATGGCATGCGATGGTGTCTTTTTGCTAAAGATATCTGGACAGTTATCATACCCTACTGTGTAGAAGAAGCCTACACTACCAGTATTACTTTACCTAAAGATACTATGTCTTTTTCTATTGTGGAAATTATTCCTGTACCTATACCCAGGATACTAGGGTTTGTTTGGTTTGTTGGGGTTTTTTGCATAGTATGCAATATACTCTGTTTGTCTTCTGTATCACTGAATCATACCCCTAAGCTTTTGCCTTGCTAATCAAGAACTGAAAGATACTAGAAGTAGAATCACTGTAGACTATTTTTTAGTTAAGATTGAGTCACATTTATTAATACTTCCAACACATGTGCTATCTAAATCTAACAGATAAATTCCAAACAGAAGTAGACGTCTCAATATTGAATGAGCTATAAAACCATGTAATAACATCTACAAGTCCATTTGGAAATAAATGGTTAGATTGGAGATTCAGTCTGGGTTAATAATTGGTGTAGTCATATTGACCTTTGTACTTGTTCATGTGGATTGTTATTTGCTATGTCACTGGACAGCCCTGATTCAGCATCACCCAAGGGTATTTGGGGAGAGAGGTGTGAGGAACAGAACTACAGGGTGATGTATGTTCTCATTCTCATTCTGTTCCTTTAATAATATTAAGTCTAAAATATGTTTTAACAAACTTATGGTTACCAAAGGGGAAAGGGAGAGGAGGGATAAATTAGGAGTTTGGGAGTAACAGATACATACTACTATATATAACACAGGTAAACAATAAGGACCTACTGTGTAGCACAGGGAACTATATTCAATATCTTGTAATAACATATAAAGAAAAAGATTCTGAAAAAGAATATATATATATATATACACATATATGTATGTATATATAACTGAATTACTTTGCTGTACACCTGAAACTAACACACCATTGTAAATCAACTATACTTCAGTTTTTTAAATGACTAAAAAAATGTTTTAAACTACTCTAGTTCCTTCTTTAAACTTTAAACTCTAAACAAAGTATTATTTGTCCTACAAAGTATTCTAAGCAAAAGCGTTATTTTCTTATTCCCTTTCAGCCTCTGTATTCATAACTTCATTGAGTTTACTCTCTACCATGACCTAAGAATATAGTTTATCTTTACAATAAGGAACAGCCATTCACTGCCACCACTACCACCGCCACCCCACCTCGCTCCTCTTTATCTGTTTATTGGCAAAATCCACCAACCTTCCACGGTTGGATTGAACTCCTAGCCTTGGTTCCTAAAAGCCAAAACCATGATCAAGATATATACAATTAATAATTAATTATCCAGAGCTAGCTTGAGATCATGTGGTGGACAGTTACTATAGATGCCTGTGAACAATCTACATAATTACAAGAGATGAGTCCCTCCAGCTTTATCCTTTATCAGCTCAAAATAACAAAGAACAGAACTGGGAGCAATACATGAAAAGAATAGCTGCCATCCCAGTTAAGTTCCAGCCTTCTGCCTCTGCTGAAACACCTAGTAAAAAGGGCAAAATCACTTCACTATCCAGTTAGGAAATTAAAAACTCAAAGATGAAGACACTGCCAGGTGAAGACCAAGACAAGGGACCATCAACCATAAGCTCAACTCGGAGATGTATGAGGCCATGGAAAGCATAGGCAGGACAGGTGAGAGACCTATGAGTCAGGAGGTGAAGCAAAGGTGAGAGAATCTGAGCTGTCCGCTACCAAAGCAAGTCACCAGTTTAAAGAAGGGAATGAAGTGCTAAAAAAGGCAAACTGGGTTTCTGGGATTCAGACAGGCAAATGTCTGGACTTCAGGAATTCAGAGAGAGTAAGGCAATGGCTGTAATAGCTGAGAGATCCAGAAGCAAGGGGAAAGCCTACTTGTCATCTTTTACACTTTGCATATAGACTGTAGAGCAGAAATGAGCCAAAAGGTGGATGCAGCAACTTCAGTTAAAAGGAGCACAGGGTTCTGTGGCTTTCAGTGTGTTCACATTACAGCTGGGTGAGGGAGGAGAGCTGAAATGACAGGGGGAAATCTGAAGCTTCATTTATCACCGTGTTCGTACAACAGAAGCCTCTTATCCAGTATAACAGGACTGGACCAACAATACGTAATAAAACTTGTATACCATACATAATTTATTTTGACTAAAAGCATAAGAACACATCCATTCACCAAGATTTGCTTTAGAATCAAACTTTTCATTACCATATGGATTCATGGATTGGAGTTCTCTGTTGTTTTTTTATAATTGCTAATACATTATCTATGATGTCCAGTTTTAATGTCTTTTAAGTGAACCAAGAATTTAAAGGCACTTCCAGATGTTTATGACCCTCCCTCTCCCAACTTTTATAATTGTTTTACCCACACCTAATTTTACAGCAATAGTATTTTGGCAACTTTTTTTTTTTTTTTTTTGATGTCTGATCTTATTTATTTGTTACCCTTAGAACATCTCATTTTTGACTGGACTCAGACTTAGAAGTAGAAGCTCTCAGAGAGGACAGCCTCCGTCTCTTGGCAATCTGTTCCTGGTGTTTTTCTTTGGCCTCCTTCATTCTCTTGGCCAAAAGTGTAGCATATCCTGCAGCCTCTTCCTTATTTTTCTTAGTACGCTGTTTCTTCAGAGCAATTCGCCGATGTTTGTGTTGCAGAACACGTGGAGTAACAAGACGCTGAATCTTGGGTGTTTTGGTCCTAGGTTTCTTACCTTCTTTGTTTAGGGGCTTTCTCACAACATACTGGCGGACATCATCTTCTTTAGAGAGACTGAAAAGTTTGCGGATTCTCCTAGCTCTTTGGGGCCCCAGTGAGTCCAGGAATATCCTTCTCCCATTTACAATGACCAAATTGAGAACGCTCAGATTGGCATCCACAATGCAACCCCGTACAGATTTGCGCTTTCTTTCTCCAGTCCTCCTTGGTCTGTAACAGGAATGCCCCTTACTCAGTAGCAGGCGGACTCGGCCATGGGTCAAGACACGCTGCTTCATGGGGAAACCCTGTTTGTCATTCCCACCACTGATTGGGACCACATAACCCTTCCATTCTTCACCCAGAGCGTCAGCAGCAACTTCTGTGGCCATACGCTTCTCATAAAAGGTACAAGTTTTCGTTCATCGTCCACTTCAATGAGTTTCTGGCAGCCAGTGGCCGGGAAAGAGATGTTCAGCTTCTTTCTGAAGCGGCCGACCGCCTCCGAGGCACCACGAAAAAGAGCTGGCAACTTAATTTTGAGGGGTTTTTTTTGACAGTTTACTTTTTAACTAGTTTTTATACAAAGCATTCAACAACAATCTTCCTCACTCTTGTCATTGGATATGTAATATCTAATTAAATTATGAAAGTGTGATAAAAAGTATAACTAACATAATCAGGTGTGAGATCAAGCACATCTTACTTTGGATAAGTAACTTAGTGACAGCACAATTAATCGGGCATGTTAGTTTAATGACCGTTGGTTGAGACCATAATTTTGTAATGTAATTTCTAAGTTTAAAATGCGGTGTTTTTTTTTACATTTGACAATGATAGCTTCTTAAAAGCACAGAAAGATATAAACTGCTTCCAAATCAAAATGGAGGATTGGGTTACTCCTGGGAAAATATTTCCGGTATTTATTGGATAATAATGACCCCTACATTGACAAATACCAAGAGTAGGTTTAGAGTGATAGACCAGGCACAGACATCACAAACAAGTTTTACTTATCTAAAGGATAGAGAATAAAGCCTATTAAGAGAATAAATTCTCCTAATAAGGAGATGCATTAATAATATCAGCAATATTTTCTTGACCAGATGAAGCTGTAGTCGCATAGAAACCCAATTCTCACCACTTGAACAATACGGTAAGTGAAACTCAATTGCCCTCCTCCAAATCAAGCTTAAATATAAGCTTTATATGTGTGTTTATATACACATGGCTGAAACAGTTCTGCTAATGGAGCAGTCTAGATGTGTGCTGGGGATGACCTCATCTGAGCCAGGTGCAACTCACCAAAACAAAATATCACAAAGAAATAAGGTATAGAATAGTGTATGGAGGCATAGGCACACCCCTGCCCTCTCTAGGTTAACACAGCCTAGAGTAGTACTTTGCTGAACACAGAGCTGCTGAAAATAGAACAAAGATCAGTCAGACAGCTATCTCTGAAGGTCACGATAATGGTTCTTACACCAGTCAAAGGTCTACTGTGCATAGGTGTTAAGCGCGAAAAAAAGAAAGTGTTTCACAGTCAAACCATTTGGAAAACACTTGGTTAAACTAAGTTCAACAGATTTCTTAACAGCAAGGCTTTAATATTAGTCATTAGTTAAGAAGAGGCTGTAGGTAGCAATGTTTCTTAAACTAATTTCAACTCAAGGATTTTTTTTCAGTTTATGCATTTCCCAAGATCATCTTATAGAATCTATAGGATTCTACAGAGCATCATTTGGAAAATGCTGCTGCAGCTGGTATCCTGTGTTTTGTGTCTGTGTCTGTGTTGGCTCCTAACTCTGGGGGCAGAACTTCTTTAATTTATTGTTGGGTTTCACATTTTATCTTCAAGTGGGACCTTTTAAACCTTTGTCCAAAGACCTGCACCATTTTGAGAACCAAAAGGAATTCAAAAACAGAGTCAAATATTATTTGTCTTTGGTTATTTTTAAAGCAGGTAAAAACTTATACACAGGGAGCAGTTAAATTGTAATACATGGTAGTAATAGTAATAATAACAAGACCTATGAACTACTGGATCCCTGCAG
Organism: Delphinapterus leucas; assembly: GCF_059928025.1. Lineage (NCBI taxonomy): Eukaryota > Metazoa > Chordata > Mammalia > Artiodactyla > Monodontidae > Delphinapterus > Delphinapterus leucas. The sequence continues at coordinate 27,356,969 of NC_143140.1, forward strand.
TGTCTCATACGCTGTGCAAGCTTCCTTACAAATGTGATCTCATGAGTCCCCTGTAAACACTAGTACATATTATAATTCCCATTTTCATATGAAACTCAGAGATGTTAAATCCCTTGCCCAAAGCCATAAAACTAGTAAGTGGCAGAGATGGAATTGAAATCCAGATCTTCTGACTCTGAAACATGTTCCTTCTCTTATTACCTTACCCATATACCTTCCTGTGTATGAATGTTAGTACTGTAGTAATTAAGGAACAGAGAACTGATAAGAGATGGAACTTCCAAGAGAAGCTCATGAGTGATGGAGACTAAAGCTAACAGTGAAAGATGTGTAGCTTTCAGATAAATGAAGGAAGAAAAGCCATTCCAAGTAAAGAGAACAATGCAAGAAAATGGGATTTGGGAAATGAAACAGTCAAGAAATGCATCAATAAATTATCTAAAAATGATTTTCTTTATAATTCTTATAATAATTAGGTCAAAATATATTGCAAGGCACTGGAGGCTACAAGAATAAGCCTTCAGAGTTTAGGAGAGTCCGCCATACTCCTGGAGCCTTGCCCTGGGGGAGGCAGGCACCAACCAAAGAATGACCAGTGGCCTCCAGAAAGACTTGCTTCTGGCTGGCCAGCCTGACTTGAGGTCCCTGGGAAAGGTTCTACGTTCAGGAAAACATGGTGAGAAAGGCCAGAGCAAAACCCCACCCTAAGAAGCTGTGAAAGATGATGGAGAGAATGGCAGGATGATGATTCACCTCCAAGGTGGAGAACGTGTTTTAACTATGTGGAGTCTTCTTTTCTTTCCATCCTCTCTTACATTCCTGGAGAGACACCACAAAACAAAGAAAGCTACAGTAAAGTAAATGTTTTTGTAAAATTATCTTCCCCTGCTAGGTAAAATCATTTTGAGGAAAACAAATATGTCCAGGAATTCACTGAACATTCAAATAGAAGTGTTTATGCAACCCTAGTCATTGAGTAATTGGTGAGTGTGTCCTATTTTGAGGCATTAGATGGTGTGTACAAAATACAAGGACTGGCCTACAAGGGTTTCCCAAACGTCTTATGATAATTACCTAAAGTATTAAAAAAATAAAAAAACTAAAAGTCAAAACCTTTCCCCAGGTCACTCCCCAGAGCATTCTAATTCAATGGTTCTGGTAATATACCTAGAATTTTGCATTTTTAATAGGTTCTCTGGGTGACTTTATCATCAGAGAAGTCTGGGAACCACTGCTCTAATCCTGATTAGCCCAAGCGTGGTCCCCCTCAGCGTTGGTGTCATCCAGGAGCTTGTTAGAAACACAGAATCTCAGGCTCTACCCCACACCTACTAAATCAGAATCTACAATCTCCATGTTAATAAGATATTCAGGTGATTCTTACATACTTAAAAGTAGAGAGGAACTGTGTTCTCCAACTTTAATGTGTGAGTAAATCACCTAGGATATTGGTAAAATGCAGATCCTGATTCAGTACGTCTGCACTCTGAGGTGCAGCTAAATTCAGCGCTTCTTTTTTTTTTTTTTACCTCTTTATTGGGGTATAATTGCTTTACAATGGTGTGTTAGTTTCTGCTTTATAACAAAGTGAATCAGTTATACATATACACATGTTCCCATATCTCTTCCCTCTTGCGTCTCCCTCCCTCCCACCCTCCCTATCCCACCCCTCTAGGCGGTCACAAAGCACCGAGCTGATCTCCCTGTCAGCACTTCTAATAAGCCTAATAAGACTCAGGTTGCTAGTCTGCGGACCATGCTTTGAGGGGCAAGAGACTAGACCAAGGATCAGCGTGAGGATGAGTAGTATTAAGCAGACAATAAATGATGACTGGTCTGTTCATAGATTAACAAGGAACCGCTCTCAAGGTTAAACGTGCTAAATTAGTCACATCAGTGTTAATGCTTTTGGGTAACTTTTGTCCTACCCCATCCCCACCCCCATCACTTCTCTATCATGAATGTATGGCTAACTTTCCTGCTTTATTTCTTCTTCTGGTAACAAAGCTTCTGACCAAGAAGTACATTACTGGAATGGGTCCTCTTTGTTCACTGTATTATTACTATACTGCATAATTTGTCCAAAGCATCTATTCATCTATTGCTATCAACTATTTGGTTACACCAATTTGGTAACCAAAAGATGGTGTGGTTAGTCCCACATTAATTACTACATCAGTTTCTGAACTTTCAAATCATTCCACTTCTTTGTTAAGGATACATTTGTTCTGCCAAATCTTCAGAATAACCCTCCACTTGAGTCATTATCAGATTAAAATGTTAGCTAGTTTTAACAAATGAAAACTAGCTAACATATGTATATGCATAAAATAATGCTTTATGGTTATCAGAGAATAAAAACTGAAATATATGTACTCTAAAACCTACATTTTAGTACCAAGTGATTCATTCTGAAGACTAGTTATCATTTTAGCCATGAATTAATAAACCTTGTTTAATTAAAAAAAAAAGAACCAAAAATAAAATTATAGTGTAGATACATGAAATACAAAAATAAAACAAGTAGTATTTCTCACTTCATATATTTGGGGATTTGAAGAAGGCAGGGACATATATGTTGCAAATGAAAAACTTCCCACACTGAATGAAAACAAGATACCAAAGCATATATAAATATAATCCCTACTGGATAAGAAATGAGCCCAGTAAAGAATTGCAGACTTCTGGCATTTCATTTCTTTGATGGGCATTATTCTAACATCTGACCCTTCTACTAGGAGATAGATAGATAGATAGATATAAATTTTTGCAAATCACACATCTGTGCATCTTAACAGATGTGCATTAGTTGGTGTAAAATTGGCTGAGTATAATTCAAAATCCTACAGTTGACATTTCAACAAAGAACAATTATATCAGGTGGAATATCACAACTTCTTTCTCAGATTTATAGCAGTTAAATATCTGGTAATCCGCTGAATCTGTTGTTACTGTTTTTAAGTGACTCAGTTCTAAAACTCCAGGTGAGCCTTATTCCACAGTTTCTGTCTTCTAATGATGATTTTAGTTGTGGTGTGCATAAACCATTAACAAAGTGAAAAAAATGGCGAGTTTATATAAGGATCCTGTATTAGTTTGTAAGGGCTGCTATAATAAAATACCACAGACTGGGTGGCTTAAACAACAGAAATTTATTTTCTCAAAGTTCTGGAGGCTGGAAGTAGAAGAACAAGGTGCTGGCTGAGTTGCTTTCCCACGAGGTCTCTCTCCTTTGCTGGCAGATGGCTGCCTTCTTGCTGTGTCTTCACATGGCCTTTCCTCTGTGTACAAGCACTCCTGGTATATTTCCTCTCCTTGTAAGGACACCAGTCAAACTGGATTAGGGCTCCATCCTTACGGCCTCAATTAACCTTAATTACCTTTTAAAGGCCATATCTCCTAATATAATCACCGGAGCTAGGGCTTCGACTTATGAGTTTTGGGGGGAACACAACTCAGTCCATTATGGACCCATTTCCAATATCATTTGTTGGGTGTATTGATAGTTTTCAACAGCAACAAGCATTTCCCATCGTCTTCCTCATTGTCATCAAGTATTTTGCAAATGTCTAGTACCTTCTGTGCCAAGCAAGTTGCTAATCAATAAAATATTCCATTTTTATATGGATTCATAGCTGATGAGGAGCCTTCAGGTACCTTTTCTTATTCAATCCTCGTAACTACCCACTCTAATATTAAAACGTCAAAATTATTATTCTCATCTTAAAGGTGCAGAACAGACAGGGAGAAGCTGACTTGTTCAAGATGGAGAAGATAATAAGTAGTGAATCCAGGACTAGAACTCAAGTTTGTCTCCTCATCCATCATTTTTATCCCAAACTATGATATCAATTAAATTTAAAATGGTCCCTGCTTTGGAAAAAAATCCAGTCATGGTAGTAAGGTAAACAACATTGCATTGGTTGTGAAGTATTGGGAGAATGAATTGGACTCCATGGTCATAAGCTGGTTCCAGCAGCTGACCATCTTCAGATTATAGTCCTAGGAAGAGATTACAGTCCTAGGCAGAAGAGTCTAGAACAGTGACTGGATTGTCATAGGTGCTCAAATAATATGTATTGAATGAATAAATATTGAGTAAATCTAGGAAGGTCCAGTAACTGGCCCACAGTGAGTCCTCAATATTTTTGAATGAGTAAATGAATGATTAAATGTTAGTTAGTTTATTTCCAAGGGTATGTGATGCTTAATAGGAAACAGAAAGCATTTCAGAAACCACTATGCCAGCCACATCTTTCCAGGCTCAGCTCAAGAAGCTTCCTAAGATTTCCTAGCCCCTTCCCATGTGCCAGAGCCTCTCCTGTATATCCCTAACACATCATTCATGGTCTCCCTAACTTAAATCATGTGCATAAATCTCAGCCTCCCCATTAGACTGTGAACTCCCAGAATACTCATTCACACTTATTTCCCACACTGTCTTGCACTTAGTAGGCACATATTAAACATTGTGGAATTGAATCAAAGTGTGCTTATAACCCCTATTTACAATAGCCAAGACATGTAAGCCACTTAAATGCCCACTGACAGGTGAACAGGTAAAGATGATGTGTGATACACACACACACACACACACACACACACACACACACACTGGAATACTACTCAGCCATAAAAAAGAATGAAATCATGCCATTTGCAGCAACACGGATGTACCTAGAGATTATCATACTAAGTGAAGTAAGTCAGAAAGAGAAAGACAAATACCGTATGGAACTTATTTACAAAACAGACACACAGACATAGAGAACAGACTTGTGGGTGCCAAGGGCGAGGGGGTGGGGGAGGGATGGATTGGGAGTTTGAGATTAGCAGATGCAAACTATTATATATACAATGGATAAACAGCAAGATCCTAGCACAAGGAACTATATTCAATATCCTGTAATAAGCCATAATGGAAAAGAATATGAAAAAGAGTATACATATATATATGTGTATATCTGAAGCACTTTGCTGTACACTAAAAACTAACACAACATTGTAAGTCAAGTATGCTTCAATAAAAAATAAATTAAAATCAATAGATAAATAAAAGTAAAAACTTTTTTTAAAGTGTGCTTGCAACCCACACTCAAAAGTGGGAGCTCCCTCTAGGGTTCCTGGGAGGTTAATGCTTTCACACTTGTATGCTCTGGTCTTAATCTTCACAAAATATTGAATTTTTTTCAAGTTCAGAGAAGACGTCTGGAATGGAGAAGCAATTCTCTCAAGCTTCTGTGTTTTGGAGCTAAAAGGCAGTTAGACTTTACTCTCCTAAACACAAAGTGAAACAAACCTTTCTTGGTGCCAGAATTTTCCAAGTTCTCTTCTGAAATGTTCTCACTAAGCCTGCATAAAATAAATTGCCTGAGTTTTTTCAGCACTAAAGAACAAACTTTTTTTCCATTCAAAGTTTCACAGAAACTATGTTTTTCTATTTCAGATGTTCAGTGATATCAGAAACACTGGGAGGTATTTTGTTAAGAGAATGTTGACATAATGAGCTGATTAGAGCTTCAGTTACATCTGCAACAGCAAATGTAGACAAGAATTTGCAAAAAGATTCCTCAACCCAGATAAAAGTTTTCCTACCCAAACCCCTTGCAAAACAGGAGCTGGGCTTTGGCAGGTATAAATTAGAAATGATCTGGAAAGCTTTTGGGGGCAGGTGCTGATTGACATGGAAATTTCACACAGCAAAATTGATTATACCTGAAAAATTTAAGATGCTAAGAAGAATATGAAAGAGAGGTAAGACTAGGTTTCAGAGTTTTCTATTGAATGTTTCTCTTTATGTGGTTTTTGTAGAGTAGGACTCCTCAAGCTGTAGAAATTTCCCTCACTGCAGGTGCAGAGAGCAAGGGCCTCAGGGGATATCTATCCAAGGCATATGAAGTGCCGTGAGGTGAGCTAGGTCAGTGTTACCACCTAAGCCAATAAATCAGTTTCCACCATCAAGAAAGCCAAAAATCCACCTTGGACTTTCCAGGCACCAAAGCTTGGTGGTTACTAAGGTCAAACATCCCACACCTGACCCAACTCCTATGTCCCTGTTATTTGTAAATCTGCCTTCGCCTTTCCTTTATTTGGTTGGGAGGTAAAGTGAAAAGAGTTGAAGCAAAGCAGACAAGTAGAATGATACATTTATCCAAAATGTTATACTGGAAAACCAGATTTGTTGTGATTTTTTTCATTGGGATTTGATTGCAACATATTTCAAAGATATAATAATGCCTTTTAAAATCTAAATAGATCTTCACTGAAATAGGCTACAAGAAAATTCAAGTGACTACAATCCTTTCACATCATTATTATAGTGTATTTTTAGAGAGATTTGTGATGATAAAATGCTAGTTGATACAGAAGTTTTAAGGACTGGGGAGATGTAGTTGCACAGAGCCACGAACAGAATCATTTTTGGAACAGAGACATAAATAACAATTTCCACTGGGGAAAATCAGTGGTACATGGTTGTAGTCATCATGTTATCCAAAAACGAAAACCTGTAATGTTTGGCTCATACACATGCAGTAATGCTAAACATCTCTTCTTTCATAATATTTGTTAAAGCAATGGTTCTCAATAGGACAGGTCACAGAAGGTGATCAGTGGGGGAAGCTGGAGGTGGAGATTTGATGTAGCTGGGGAGATTTTTAAACTACAACACTCTCTCCCCACTTGAGCCAGAATCAGAGCCAAAGGTATCTGTAACATTAAAAACTTCCTAGACGATTCCACTGTCCTCCAACTCTTATTAGAACAAACAAACAAGAAAACAAAGAAAAACCCTCACTGTTTTAAGTAATTGAGGATGACTGCTTTTATGACAAGTCAAAGGAGAAAAACAAAACCTATTGTACAGTCATATAATTGAATATTTTATAACTGGAAAAAAAAAAAAGAGATCACAATGCCCAGTTTCCTCATTTTATAGTTGAAGAAACTGAGCATTAGAAAGGTTTCATTACTTGGAGAGGATATGTTTGAACGATTAAAAGAAGTTTTCTATAACAAATGGAAATCACAATAGAAAGTTGAATCAATGAATGTTAATTTACAGTATCCTTTAGCAAAAAAGTATTGAGCACTTACTCTGTGGTAGGTATTCCAACTGTATGTATTATTTCTAACCCTCACACTGACAGCAGGAGACAAATATATTTTCTCTCTCTTACAGATTGGGTAGAAAATGATAAAGGCACAGAGAGGTGAAGTAATCTTCCCAAGATGACATAAATAGTATTGGTAGAGCTGGGATTTGAATTCAGGCCAGCTAACCCCAGAGCCTGCACACCTAGTCCACTAGGTTGCACTCCTCTGCTGAGCTGCCTACCAGTTACTGTAAGTACAATTCTCTCTTTTCATGGAGCTAACATAAATAATTAAAAAGTAAACCAATTATTAAATGTATACTTTCAAATTCTGATAAGTACCCCAAAGCAGAAGAATAGCACTACAAGAGGGAACATCTAAATGTATGAGGTCAAGGAAGAGAAATGATATATAAGCCAAGGCTGAGAGAGGGCCGTTCATGTGAAAAGAGTCTAAAGCACAGGAAGTAGTACATACAGAGGCCCTGAGATAGAAGAGTTTGGCCTCTCAAGGTAAGAAAGAAGGCCATTGCGGCTGGAATGTGGGTAATATTCAGAAATATACTAGAAAAGATAGGAGAGGTCGACGAGGAGGCCGGAGCGTGCAGAGCCTTGTAGGCCCTTATAAGAGTTAAAGAGTGAATTTCATTCTCTGCGGGTGAGGGGGAGAGGAAGAGGTGAGCAGAGAGCGCTTGCTCTTCTCCCTGCATGTGCAGACCGCCTGGATACACCACCTCATTTTTCTCCTGTTCGTTGTCATCTGCTAGTCCTTTGCCGTCCCCCTTTCTTTATGTATGCTCTTCCTCTCCATGAAACTATGGCCATTCGTCACATAATGACATCAACTTTCACAAGATTACCCACTTGGGTCTCTAGTTTGTTTAATGCCACCATCTCTAATGTACGTTGCCCCATTCCACCCCAGGCACCCACACTGTGGTTATATCCTAGGCCCTATGTTTTATCAGCAGAAATGGCTCCACCAACAAAATCTCAATTTCAAGGATTTCGTTCTCCAGTCATCACTTGCAAGCATTCTAGCTCACTTGTTCAATACCCCACTGACAAAAGTCTTGAACCTTATTAAGACCTCCATTCCACGGACCCCACCATTTTTTCACCATCAGCCCATCTTCTTTACCCCTCTCTCCCTAAATGTAAGTACCAGTAGAAAATGAGATCCCTGGTTGATGTCACCATTTGACATGGATAACTAAACAGCTGAACATTAATGCAGAAAATCACACTGGAAAGTCGACTGATTTTTCACATAACACTCACGACCACAAACCCCAGTTGCCCTCGAAACACCAGCAATCTGACTGCATTTCCCCATTGCTTTTCTGCTCTCTGGGAGGATTGTTTTATACCTTTTCCTCACTCCTCAAGTTTCCCCCATTCCCCTCATTTGGTTACCTCACTTCATGTTTCATGGAGCAAATGGGAGTCATCAAACAGGAAATCACTCATCTTCTATCACCAAATCTATAAACCTTCCTGCATCAGCGCCCATTTTCTACTCCTTCCCCCTCCTTGAAATAGAAAATGTGTCTTTCCTCCTACTCAAGTTCAAACCTTGTTTTGGTGGATCCTGTCTCTCTGGCCTTCTCGAGATCTTCACTCTGTCATCATCCCTTCTCTCTCCCATATCATCAAGTCTCTATTTCTACCCAGCTGTGTCCATCGGCCTAAAAACATGTTCCAGTGCGTATTTTTAAAAGAAAGGAAGCAAACCTTCACCATTGGCCCAAGACTTTACTTCATCTCCATTTCTCTACTTCACAGTAGAGAACCTCTCGAAAGTGTCCACTTCTCAGCACCTGTTCCCTCCTCCATCCCCTACACTCTATCTTCTGACCCTATGAACCTACAGGTTGTCTGTCAGAGTTATCAGCGCTACCACAGTGCCAAATCTAGTGGCCAGTTCTCTACTCCTCCTCTCAGTAGCATCTGATATACTTAAGCACTCCTGACCTGAAATACTCTTTCCCTTGTTTTCCTGACAATGTACTTCCCTGGTTTTCCTCTTAACTCATTGAAAAGTCCTCTTCAACCCTCTGCCTGGATCTTCTTTCTCCATCTGAACTCTGGTTCTTCCTCTTCTGCCTTTACACTAAATGGAAGGGTTCCTCACTGCTTTTTCCAGAGTTTTTTCCTTCTCATAACTAAGTCTCTCTCTCTCTTTTTTTTTCTCTCTCTCTCTGCTTCTCTCCAAACCCCCCAGATGAATACATAACATTCATGCGCTGAAAGTTTACATATCTGCCACCAAACTATTCTCTGACCTTTTGACTTATGTATCAATTGCCCCCTTGACATATTTCCTTATCTAATAGGCATCTCAGAACCAATCTCATCAAAACACACCTCTCGCTCTTTTCCCCAAATGTGATGCTCCCCTGGTTTGCCTCCCATTGCACTACTTGTTGCCTCATCTTTGTCTTATGCCTTTTCTTTTCCCCACCCACACACCAATAGTCAATTAGCAAATCCTGTCTTTATTCAATCTAGCTGTTTTTCTCCTAGATACTGCTATCACTCTGGTCCGAGACACTATCATTTCTCCCCTGGGGAGCTCCAGGGCAAGTGCTGATTGCAAGTGTGGCTGAGCCCCAAATCTAGGCGGATTGTGAGTTAGCAAGCACAGTGGTTCATATTTCCAAGGTAAAACCTAGTTCATTTGGGTTCTAGACCATGAACTGTGTTTTCCCAACCTAAAGCATTTCCCTTTCCTCTTACAGTTTCCCTGGGTCCTATCTAGTTGGACCTATTCTTCAGCCCCTCTTTCATACTAGAGTGTAAAAGACAAATGTAAGAGACAATGTTGCTTCTCACAGTTCTTAATCGGAGTGAAAGCCTCAGTCAAAACTATACACATGGGAAATAATGAAATTCAGGCATCAACCAGCCAGAGGAACTACAACAGGCAGTGTCAAGGTATATATTCCAATAGGCCTTTGTGTAACCACCAAACCTACAAATGGTCCTACTGTGTATGAGACCTCAGAAGGAGAAAAATGTCTGGTAACATTAATGATGCGCCAGCAATGCTGCTGGCCTGGCTAAGTACCATTTGGTGACTCTGTGTATGATAAGATACTACTGTCTTCCAAGTGTGACCTGACCTCCTCTTCCATGATCCTGGAATCTGTCTTGCAAAAACCAGTGGCCACAAATAAGTGCATAATCTACAGTGTACTTTCAGTGGATGATTTGGAAAACACATTATTATTTCAAAAAGTTTAAAAACAGAAAAACCAGGATAGCTTTTTGTGTGAGTAAATCCCCACAACACATTGATTGTGGAAAATAAAGCTAATTATCAGTCACATAATCTTTGCACTTATGAATTCTAATTCCTTCAATAAACAACACTTCTTCAAATTGGATTCTGACCATTAACTCATTTGGAAGAATTCATCTAAACACTAAAGACATAGAGGGACCTTCAAGATGGCAGAGGAATAAGATGTGGAGATCACCTTCCTCCCCACAAATACATCAAAAATACATCTTCATGGGGAACAACTCCTACAGAACACCTACTGAATGCTGGCAGAAGACCTCAGACTTTCTAAAAGGCAAGAAAATCCCCACATACCTGAGTAGGGTAAAAGAAAAAAGAAAAAAAAAGAGACAAAAGAATAGGGACAGGACCTGCACCTCTGGGAGGGAGCTGTGAAGAAGGAAAAGTTTCCACACGCTAGGAAGGCCCTTCACTGACAGAGAAGGGGGGTGAGTGGGGGGGAAGCTTTGGAGCCATGAAGGAGAGTGCAGCAAGAGGGGTGCAGAGGGCAAAGCAGACAGACTCCCGCACAGGGGACTGGTGCCAACCAGCACTCACCAGCCTGAGAGGCTTTTATGCTCACCCGCCAGGGCGGATGGGGGCTGGGAGCTGAGGCTCGGGCTTCGGAGATCAGATCCCAGGGAGAGGACTGGGGTTGGCTGCGTGAACACAGCCTGAAGGGGGCTAGTGCACCACAGGTAGCCAGGAGGGAGTTCAGGAAAAGTTTGGACCTGCCTAGAAGGCAAGAGACCGTTGTTTCAGGGTGCATGAGGAGAGGGGATCCTTCCTGGTCTGCCCACAGAAGGCAAAGCTCTGCCTAAATGAGCTCCAGAGATGGGCGTGAGCGCGGCTATCAGCTCGGGCCCCAGAGACGGGCGTGAGACGCTAACGCTCCTGCTGCAGCAAACAAGAAGCCTGTGTGCGAGCACAGGTCACTATCCACACCTCGCCTTCTGGAAGGGTCCCATGATCCGGGGACAGCTTCCCCGGGAGAACACACGGTGCACCTCAGGTTGGTGCAATGTCATGCCGGCCTCGGCCGCCGCAGGCTCGCCCCACATCCGTACCCCTCGCTCCCCCCGGCCTGAGTGAGCCAGAGCCCCCTAATCAGCGGCTCCTTTAACCCCGTCCTGTCTAAGCGAAGAACAGACGCCCTCAGGTGACCTACACGCAGAGGCAGGGCCAAATCCAAAGCTGAACCCCAGGAGCTGTGAGAACAAAGAAGAGAAAGGGAAATCTCTCCCACCAGCCTCAGGAGCAGTGGATTAAAGCTCCACAATCAACTGATGTACCCTGCATCTGTGGAATACCTGAATAGACAAGGAATCATCCCAAATTGAGGTGGTGGACTTTGGAATCAATTGTAGACTTGGGGTTTGCTGTCTGTGACTGATTTGTTTCTGATTTTTATGTTTATCTTAGTTTGGTTTTTAGCGCTTCTTTTCATTGGTGGATTTATTTATTGGTTTGGCTGCTCTCTTTTTTTAATTATTATTTTCTTTTAATAATATTTTAAATTTATTATTATTTTGCTTTCTTTTTTTCTCCCTTTTCTTCTGAGCCATGTGACTGACAGGGTCCTGGTGCTCCAGTCTGGTGTCAGGCCTGAGTCTCTGAGGTGGGAGAGCCGAGTTCAGGATATTGGAACACCAGAGACCTCTGGGCCCCACGTAATATCACTCAGTAAGAGCTCTCCCAGAGATCTCCATCTCAGCACTAAGACCCAGGTCCACCCAACAGCCAGCAAGCTCCAGTGCCGGATGCTCCATGCCAAACAATTACCAGAAAAGGAACACAACCCCACCCATTAGCAGAGAGGCTGCCTAAAATCATACTAAGTTCACAGACACCCCAAAACACATGACCGGACATGGCCCTGCCCACCAGAAAGACAACATCCAGCCCCACCCACCAGAACACAGGCACCAGTCCCCCCAACCAGGAAGCCTACACAAGCCACTGAACCAACCTCACCCACGGGGGCAGACACCAAAAACAATGGGAACTACAAGCCTGCAGCCTGAAAAAAGGAGACCCCAAACACAGTAAGATAAGCAAAATGAGAAGACAGAAAAACACACAGCAGATGAAGGAGCAAGATAGAAACCCGCCAGACCAAACAAATGAAGAGAAAACAGGTAGTCTACCTGAAAAAAATTCAGAGTAATGATAGTGAAGATGATCCAAAATCATGGAAATAGAATGGAGAAAATACAAGAAACGTTTAACAAGGACGTAGAAGAACTAAAGAGCAAACAAACAATGATGAACAACACAATAAATGAAATTAAAAACTCCCTAGAAGGAATCAAAAGGAGAATAACTGAGGCAGAAAAAAGGATAAGTGGCCTAGAAGATAAAATAGTGGAAATAACTACCACAGAACAGAGTAAACAAAAAAGAATTAAAAGAATTGAGGACAGCCTCAGAGACCTCTGGGACAACATTAAGTGCACCAACATTCAAATTATATGGGTCCCAGAAGAAGAAGAGAAAAAGAAAGGGACTGAGAAAATATTTGAAAGGATTACAGTTGAAAACTTCCCTAACATGGGACAGGAAATAGTCAACCAAGTCCAGGAAATGCAGAGTCCCATAAAGGATAAATCCAAGGAGAAACATGCCAAGACACATATTAATCAAACTATCAAAAATTAAATACAAAGAAAAAATATTAAAAGCAGCAAGGGAAAGGCAACAAATAACACACAAGGGAATCCCCATAAGCTTAACAGCTGATCTTTCAGCAGAAACTCTGCAAGCCAGAAGGGAGTGGCAGGACATATTTAAAGTGATGAAAGGGAAAAATCTTCAACCAAGACTACTCTACCCAGCAAGGATCTCATTCAGATTTGACAGAGAAATTAAAACCTTTACAGACAAGCAGAAGTTAAGAGAATTCAGCAACACCAAACCAGCTTTACAGCAAATGCTAAAAGAACTTCTCTAGGCAGGAAACACAAGAGAAGGAAAAGACCAACAATAACAAACCCAAAACAATTAAGAAAATGGTAATAGGAATATACATATTGATAATTACCTTAAATGCAAATGGATTAATGCTCCAACCAAAAGACATAGACTGGCTGAATGGATACAAAAATAAGACCTATATATATGCTATCTACAAGAGACCTACTTCAGACCTAGGGACACATACAGACTGAAAATGAGGGGATGGAAAAAGATATTCCATGAAAATGGAAATCAAAAGAAAGTTGGAGTGGCAATTCCCATATCAGGAAAATAGACTTCAAAATAAAGACTATTACAAGAGTCAAAGAAGGAAACTACAAAATGATCAAGCGATCGATCCAAGAAGAAGATATAACAATTGTAAATGTTTACGCGCCCAACTAGGAGCACCTCTCAATACATAAGGCAAATGCTAAGAGCAATAAAAGGGGAAGTCAACAGTAACACAATAATAGTAGGGGACTTTAGCACCCCACCTTCACCAATGGACAATCCAAAATGAAAATAAATAAGGAAACACGAGCTTTAAATGACACATTAAACAAGATGGACTTAATCGATATTTATAGGACATTCCATCCAACAACAGAATACACTTTGTTCTCAAGTGCTCATGGAACATTCTCCAGGATAGATCATATCTTGGGTCACAAATCAAGCCTTGGTAAATTTAAGAAAGCTGAAATCATATCCAGTATCTTTTCTGACCACAATGCTATGAGACTAGGTATCAATTACAGGAAAACAACTGTAAAAACTACAAACACATGGAGGCTAAGCAATACACTACTAAATAACCAAGAGATCACTGAAGAAATCAAAGAGTAAATAAAAGAATACCTAGAAACAAATGACAATGAAAACACAATGACCCAAAACCCACGGGATGCAGCAAAGCTGTTCCAAGAGGGAAGTTTATAGCAATACAATCCTACCTCAAGAAACAAGAAACATCTCAAATAAACAACCTAACCTTATACCTAAAGCAATTAGACAAAGAAAAACAAAAAAACCCCAAAGTTAGCAGAAGGAAAGAAATCATAAAGATCAGATCAGAAATATATGAAAAAGAAATGAATGAAACGATAGCAAAGGTCAGTAAAACTATAAGCTGGTGCTTTGAGAACATAAACAAAATTGATAAACCACTAGCCAGACTCATCAAGAAAAAAAGGGAGAAGACTCAAGCCAACAGAATTAGACATGAAAACGGAGAAGTAACAACTGACACTGCAGAAATACAAAGGATCGTGAGAGATTACTACAAGGAACTATATGTCAATAAAATGGACAACCTGGAAGAAATGGACAAATTCTTAGAAAAGCACAACCTTCCGAGACTGAACCAGGAAGAAATAGAAAATATAAACAGACCAATCACAAGCACTGAAATTGTAACTGTGATTAAAAATCTTCCAACAAACAAAAGCCCAGGACCATATGGCTTCACAGGCAAATTCTATCAAACATTTAGAGAAGAGCTAACTCCTATCCTTCTCAAACTCTTCCAAAATATAGCAGAGGGAGGAACACTCCCAAACTCATTCTATGAGGCCACCATCACCCTGATACCAAAACCAGACAAAGATGTCACAAAAAAAGAAAAATACAGGCCAATATCACTGATGAACATAGAGGCAAAAATCCTCAACGAAATACTAACAAACAAAATCCAACAGCACATTAAAAGGATCTTACACCATGATAAAGAGGGGTTTATCCCAGGAATGCAAGGATTCTTCAATTTATGAAAATCAATCAATGTGATACACCATGTTAAAAAATTGAAGGAGAAAAACCATATGACAATCTCAATAGACGCAGAAAAAAGCTTTCCACAAAATTCAACACCCATTTATGATAAAAAAAAAAAACAAACTCTTCAGAAAGTAGGTATCAAGTGAACCTACCTCAACATAATAAAACCCATACATGACAAACCCACAGCCAACATCATTCTCAATGGTGAAAAACTGAAAACATTTCCTCTAAGATCAGGAAAAAGACAAGGTTGCCCACTCTCACCACCATTATTCAACACAGTTTTGGAAGTTTTAGCCACAGCAATCAAAGAGGAAAAAGAAATAAAAGGAATCCAAATCAGAAAAGAAGTAAAACTGTCACTGTTTGCAGATGACATGATACTATACATAGTGAATACTAAAGATGCTACCAGAAAACTACTAGAGCTAATCAATGAATTTGATAAAATAGGATACAAAATTAATTCACAGAAATCTCTTGCATTACTATACACTAATGATGAAAAATCTGAAAGAGAAATTAAGGAAACACTCCCGTTTAGCACTGCAACAAAAAGAATTAAATAACCTAGGAATAAACCTACCAAAGGAGACAAAAGACCTGTATGCAGAAAACTATAAGACACTGATTAAAGACGATACAAACAGATGTAGATATATACCATGTTCTTGGTTTGGAAGAATCAACATTGTGAAAATGACTATACTACCCAAAGCAATCTACAGATTCAATGCAATCCCTATCATACTCCCAATAGCATTTTTCACAGAACTAGAACAAAAAGTTTCACAATTTGTATGGAAACACAAATGACCCTGAATAGCCAAAGCAACCTTGAGAAAGAGAAACAGAGCTGGATCAATCAGGCTCCCAGACTTCAGACTATACTACAAAGCTACAGTAATCAAGACAGTATGGTACTGGCACAAAAACAGAAATATAGATCAATGGAACTGGATAGAAAGCCCAGAGATAAACCCACGCACATATGGTCACCTTACCTTTGATAAAGGAGGCAAGAGAATACAAAGGAGAAAAGACAGCCTCTTCAATAAGTGGTGCTGGGAAAACTGGACAGGTACATGTAAAAGAATGAAATTAGAACACTCCCTAACGCCATACCCCAAAATAAACTCAAAATGGATTAAAGACCTAAATGTAAGGCCAGACACAATAAAACTCTTAGAGGGAAACATAGGCAGAACACTCTATGAGATAAATCACAGCAAGATCCTTTTTGACGCACCTCCTAGAGAAATGGAAATAAAAACAAAAATAAACCAATGGGAACTAATGAAACTTAAAAGCTTTTGCACAGTAAAGGAAACCATAAACACGACGAAAAGACAACCCTCAGAATGGGAGAAAATACTTGCAAACGAAGCAACTGACAAAGGATTAATCTCCAAAATATACAAGCAGCACATGCAGCTCAATTTCAAAAAAAACAAACAACCCAATCCAAAAATGGGCAGAAGACCTAAACAGACACTTCTCCAAAGAAGATATACAGATTGCCAACAAACACATGAAAGGATGTTTAACATCACTAATCATTAGGGAAATGCAAATCAAAACTACAATGAGGTATCATCTCACACCAGTTAGAATGGCCATCATCAAAAAATCTACAAACCATAAATGCTGGTGAGGATGTGGAGAAAAGGGAACCCTTTTGCACTGTTGGTGGGAATGTAAATTGAAACAGCCACTATGGAGAACAGTATGGAGGCTCCTTAAAAAACTAAAAATAGAACTACCATGTGACCCAGCAATCCCACTACTGGGCATATACCCTGAGAAAACCGTAATTCAAAAGGAGTCATGTGCTGCAATGTTCATTGAAGCACTATTTACAATAGCCAGGATATGGAAGCAACCTAAGTGTCCATCGACAGATGAATGGATAAAGAAGATGTGGCACATATACACAATGGAATATTGCTCAGCCATAAAAAGAAACGAAATTGAGTTATTTGTAGTGAGGTGGTTGGACCTAGAGTCTGTCATACAGAGTGAAGTAAGTCAGAAAGAGAAAAACAAATACCGTATGCTAACACACATATATGGAATCTTAAGAAAAAAATGGTTCTGAAGAACTTAGGGGTGGGACAGGAATAAAGATGCAGCCGTAGAGAATGGACTTGAGGACACAGGGAGGGGGAATGGTAAACTGGGACGAAGTGAGAAAGCAGAGCTGACATATATATACTACCATATGTAAAACAGATAGCTAGTGGGAAGCAGCTGCATAGCACAGGGAGATTAGCTCCATGCTTTGTGACCACCTAGAGGGGTGGGGTAGGGAGGGTGGGAGGGATATGCAAGAGGGAGGTGATATGGGGATATATGTATACATATAGCTGATTCACTTTGTTATACAGCAGAAACTAATACAACACTGTATAGCAATTACACTGCAATAAAGATGTTAAATAAATAAATAAATACTAAAGACATAAAATGGCTCTTCACTGAATGG
Organism: Delphinapterus leucas; assembly: GCF_059928025.1. Taxonomy (NCBI): domain Eukaryota; kingdom Metazoa; phylum Chordata; class Mammalia; order Artiodactyla; family Monodontidae; genus Delphinapterus; species Delphinapterus leucas. The sequence goes on from NC_143140.1 coordinate 27,374,571, forward strand.
ATGGTGTTTTGAGCCTCAGTCAAAATAATTAATTGAGATTTTACGGATACAAAATCACAGGGAAAGACACATTGGAAATTCAGACAGAGAGACTGATTAAAATGTGAATTTCGTATTGTGGCTGGTTTCTTATTTATGGCAATACATTGGAGCACTTGACGATCAGAGAGCATTTCAGTCTGACAGCATTTGTTGAGGTGTCTCTGTTGAAGTGGCTAAAACTTATCGCAATAAATACAAAATTGATTTTTTAGATTGCATTTTCAAAAGAAATAATCTAAGTCACTTTTATGTTACTTGCACGTAAATTCAACTCTTTTAAGCTGAAGCCAGCATCTTTAGAAATATAATTATTTTTCTAGTTCAAAGTAGGAAGATGATAAAAGCAAGCACTCTGCATGATTTGTAAGCATACCTAATCCTTACTTCTCTAGACACTCATTTTTAAAAAATAAATTTATTTATTTTTGGCAGCATTGGGTGTTCATTGCTGCACATAGGCTTTCTCTAGTCGCAGCGAGCGTGGGCTATTCTTCATTGTGGTGTGCAGGCTTCTCATTGCGGTGGCTTCTCTTCTTGTGGAGCACGGGCTCTATTCTTCATTGTGGTGTGCAGGCTTCTCATTGCGGTGGCTTCTCTTCTTGTGGAGCACGGGCTCTAGGTGTGCGGGCTTCAGTAGTTGTGGCACTCGGGTTCCATAGTTGTGGCTCACGGGCTGTAGAGTGCAGGCTTAGTAGCTGTGGTGCATGGGCTCTACGGCATGTGGGATCTTCCTGGACCAGAGATCAAACCTGTCCCCTGTATTGGCAGGTGGATTCTTAACCACTACGCCACCAGGGAAGTCCCTCATTTTCTAATTTATGTATTAAGCACACTTTCAGTTGTTTCTCTAGCTTGTCTTCTGCTCCCTTTGAGCCATTTCAGTCAATTTTCCTGTGTTTTCTGGTAATAATTTCATTGGGATTAATGGCTGGCTGGTGGTTTTTCATTCACATGTATCCAATTCTTTTCCATATCAGCATTGATCCTTGGCCAACAATGAGTGATGAATGACTGTAGCCAAGAAAAGCTTGGCTCTTATAAAGTTAAATATACATTCACTATGTAACCCAGCAACCCAGCTAGGCATTTGCCTAAGAGAAATGAAGCCATAGGTCCACACAAACATCTGTAGATAAATGTTTACAGTAGCTTTAGCGATTATCACTAAAAACTGGAAAATACATAAATGTCCATCAGTGGGTGAATGGATAAATAAGTCGCTTATAGAACACAGCTCAGCATTAAGAAGGAACTGCCAGTACATGTAACAAAATGAATGAGACTCGAAACACTACATATTATATGGTTCCATTTAAATGACATTTTGAAAGAGGTAAAACTATAATATGGACCAAAGCAGACCAGTGGTTTCAAGGGCTGAGGGTCAAAGAGGAATGACGAGAAAGGGACATAAGGAACCTTTCTGTGGGGATGGAAAAGTTCTATACCTTGATTTCCATGGTGCTTACACAACACTGTATATACATTTGTCAAAATTCATTAGAACTGTACATACGAAAAGGGTGAATTTCATTGTGTAGAAATTACATATTAGTAAACTCACCTGATTTACATAATATTGTCACTGACCTCAGGAAGCCTACAGATGGTGGATAAGACAAGGCCAGTGAAAAAACAATTCACAGAAACAGACTCACAGACTTTGAAAACAAACTTATGGTTACCAAAGGGGAGAGGTGGGGGGGCGGGGAGGGATAAATCAGGAGCTTGGGGTTAACATACACACACTACTACATATAAAATCGATAACCAACAAGGATCTACTATATAGCACAGGGAACTCTACTCAGTATTCTGTAATAACCTAAATGGGAAAAGAATCTGAAAGAGAATAGATATATATGTATGTATAACTGAATCACTTTGCTGTACACCTGAAACTAACACAACATTGTAAATCAACTATACTCCAATAAAAGTTTTTAAAAAAGAAAAGACAATTCACAATACCCAAGTATTTTTTTTTACTTTTTATTTTTTAGGCTCATTTTTTTATTGAAGTATAGCTGATACATAGCATTATATAAATTACAGGTGTACAATATAGTGATTCACAATTTTTAAAGGTTATACTCCATTTATAGTTATTATAAAATATTTGCTATATTCCCCATGTTGTACAATATATCCTTGTAGCTTATTTTATATCTAATAGTTTGTACCTCTTAATCCCCTACCCCTGTATTGCCCTTCCCCCCTTCCCTCTCCCCACTGGTAACCACTAGTTTGTTCTCTCTGTGAGTCTGTTTCTTTTTTGTTATATTCATTAGTTTGTTGTACTTTTTAGATTCCCAAGATATTCCCTAAGTGATATCATACAGTATTTGTCTTTCTCTATCTGACTTATTTCCAAGTAAATCTTTTTAAAAAACTAGAATAACTTATAAGACAGGCAGTGTTATAACCTCCCTTTATGTGATTCCTCATGGGTTTAATTATGGGGCAAATGGAAAGTAGGAATTATCACGTATGAAGTCATATTTTCTGAGACATTTCTAATGGTTTCACTTCAACACACAGGAAATTACTTTTGAAGTTTGTGAGAGTGACATAGGTTGAATTTTTAAATAATAGCTGATGAAATTAATCAAATTATAAAGAGTTGAAATAATCTTTAGCATCAGGGAGACTTACCTTGTGGAAACAAAGGGTGCCTGTCTAGAGGTTATTCTGTGATTTTATCACAATTATGCAGTCAACTTATTACTTATTATGAGACCTGCAGTCTACTTATCACCTGTAAAAAGGACCTAAATTATTATTTTGGATGGGTGACTCTCAGTGTTTAACTAGGTTATAGATGAGGCCGCACGCTAAGCTGTGAATTTAGTTTTGCAGACCTTCCTCTTGCTCCCCTGGTGTGAAGTGTCTTGGTTTACTGTCATGCCGCAGGGTGGAGGGCTTGTCAGTGATTTCTCTTTTCCAAATGTAGGCCAGAGCTACTCCCCTACTCTCCCACCGCTGCACCCACACTCCATCCCGCAGCTGATGGCTGAACTCAGAAATGCGTCCTCAAGGTGTTGCCCAGGGATATCATCTTACAGTTACTGCCAAGCAGTACCCTCCGCATAATTAGGCAAGGAAGACAGTTTATGAGAATTGCCTCAATATAGGGTTTTTCAAATCTTTGAACTAGACTCACAGTAAGAAATTCATTTTGCATCATGACCCAGTACACCCATTTGAAAGAAATCATGAAACGTTTCTCAAGACACACTGATTTTTCTATTTTGTACTCTTCTACTTTTTTCCCCCTTTTTAAATGTTGGTTGCCGCTCACTGAATTAATTTTATTATCCTCTAACAGATGCAACCTGTAGCTTAAAAATTAGTGTCTTCAAGGATATGAAACTTACCATTCATCTAAATATTATATAATCCAAATTACAGTAGATCATTAGGGAGTATTTCACTTTGACCACATTATACGGTTAAGTACCCCTTCCACTCTCCCATCCCTGTGAACCTGAATTGTTTTTACTAAGTTGCACTTTGGCTTAATACCATAAGCCCACATGAAAATGATCCCTACCGTTAATCATCAAGAATGTTGGTAAAGACTTTGTTTGTTATGCTACATAGTGTTTCCTCTATGAGGGTCAAGGCTAGAAAATAGTCTTTCTGGTCTCACTGTAGGAATAACGCTGATTATTCTAGGTGACTGGCATATTTCTCCTTCCTCATATTGCCAGTTAGAAGTCTTAGTTTCCACTCACAGCCTGCCTCTAACAAGTACATGTGATTTTGTGGCGAGAATTTGGGCACTTAACCTCATTCCTAATTCCCTTCTACTTCCCTATCCTTTATATTTTCCATTGCCTCCTATTTCTTACTGCTCTTATATTTATTTTAACTTATTCTTTATATCTTTGCATGCCGCTTTAAATCTTTGTGAAACAGAAGAGAAGAAGAAAGAGGAGAGAGAGCAAAGTAGGGAGGAAGACAGAGAGAGAGAGAGATTAGTGTCCATAAATGATGACAAGACAGATTTCTAAGCCTTCACTTCTTACATTTTCAAACTGAAATTAACATGAAGGTACAAATTCAGAACACTTTGTCCTACCTGTATCAGAAACAATAATTATAAGAGAAATCATTTTGCTGATACTTTAAAGCTAATAAAAAATGGTTTTAGCATTTTATCTAAAATTAAAATATTCCATATGCAATGATAAACACTGCCTGGGCCAGTAAGAAATAACTTCAAGCAAAGGCTGCCTTCCGTAATTGTATATGATTTTCTGTAATACTAGAGAGTGCAGTATTTTCTTCATGGCCCAAGAGAGCAGTGCTGAAACACTACACGGTACCTAAATTGAAAGGAAAATTTCCTCTGAGAGAAGAAAATAACATGGATTTTACCAGTGGTCAAGGTGACTGAGGCTTCCAGTACATTTCTAAATAATAAAATAAGTCAGGATATTAGAGGACAGATAAAATCAACTATGAAAATGCGTGTTTGGCTCCATTTATTTAAGACCTCCCTGAAGTAGTTCAAAACCAAGGAAATTATTTGGCAACATCCACAATGAAGTAGAATTAATTTTCTGATAACGTTATAGAAAATCAAATCAAACTTAGCTTTGTTTAAGTAGCACACAGCCTGATAAGTTGATTTATTAAATCTATATTAGTTGAGCAGACGAAATATTAATATCCATCCCACAATTTTTCAAGCAACTTTTATGATCTCTTTGTAGTATATTTGTAACTTTAAAGACACTGGTATATAAGTGAGGATAATTCTACAGGCAGCCCTCGGCCCTCAGCTTCAGTGGGGGATTGGTTCCAGGACCCCTAAGGATACCAACGTCCAAGTCCCTCATATAAAATGGCGCATTATTTGCATATCCCTACAGGCATCCTCCTGTATACTTTAAATCATCTCTAGTTTACTATAATACCAAATACAATGTAAACGCTATGTAACAGTTGTAAATACAATGTAAATAGTAGCCAGCACATGGCAAATTCAAGTTTTACTTTTTGGAGATTTCCAATTTTTTTTTTTTTAATATTTTCAGTCCATGGTTGGTTGAATCCATGGATGCATAACCACGGATACAGAGGGTCAACTATAATTCCTTTAATAGCCCACCTATCCTGATGCTCCTTCATTTCACCCATCCACCCACCCCACTCTACCCAGCTCTGATTACAACTATATTGTGATATCCATACAAAGATGAAAGGACAGGCAGTTGGGAACAAAAATAACCTTATGAAGCAATTTAAGAATGAAAGTATTTCTAAGTATAACATTTATTCTAAGTATAAATTTCAATAAAGAGTAATAGGCAAAAAAGATTGACGAAAGGATTGTAATTGTGCTACACAATAGCAGATTAATTACTTAGTACTTTCAGCTTATAATGCATAGTCTCAATATGGCTAAGTTTTAAGTTACATGAAGAAATTAACTTTGAGCCATCATGTGATAGCTGAAAAATTACTTTGTGGGAGAAAAGATAAAACAAGAGATTGCTTCTGCTTTCTTTTTTTTTTAATGTGTTTTATTTTATTTTATTTTTGAATTTTATTTTTTTTTTATACAGCAGGTTCTTATTAATTACCTATTTTATACATATTAGTGTATATATGTCAATCCCAATCTCCCAGTTCATCCTACCACCACCACCACCCCCACCCAATTTCCCCCCTTGGTGTCCATATGTTTGCTCTCTACATCTGTGTCTCTATTTCTGCCTTGCAAACCAGTTCATCTGTACCATTTTTCTAGATTCCATATATATGCATTAATATACGATATTTTTCTCTTTCTGGCTTACTTCACTCTGTATGACAGTCTCTAGGTGCTTCTGCTTTCTAATAGCACTCACTTTTGGGAATCATGTCTCTAAGCTCCTTTGGTTTCCTTGAAGATCTTCCAGTCTCCTCCGATATCACCCTTCATCCTCTTTCAGCCTCGATTCAACCTCTAAAAGACTTAGCACTACGTCTTGGCCATCTTCTCTGCATACCTCATCCTCTCCCCCAGATCATCTCAGTCACTCCCAGAGTTTTACACACCACCTACATGCTAATGGCTCCCAAAGGTATATTCTAGACTCAACCACTCCTTTGCCCTCTGATTTGAAGAGCCCTTCATCCACTCAATATTTATTGAGTTACTGAGTACCCGTGATGTATAAGGTATTAACCTGGGTCTGGGGATATGGTGGCGAGCTGAACAAAGGCCCTGCTTCCACAAAGCTTATCTTCTAGTGAGGAAACAGGCCATAAAGACAATAAACAAGTGAAATATTTATGTGTTAGAAGCAATAACTGCTAGGGAGAAAAATTAATCAGGATCCAGGGAGAGAGTGTTAAAGTTGAAGGTGGGAACCATTCTAGGTAGAGGGGCCAGAGAAGAAGCTCTGAGTTGAAATTTGATCACAGAGCTGAATGGAGTAGGGGTAGGAGACAGGTGAAGATTTGTGGGAAGAGATTTTCAGGCAGAAAGTAGGGTGAGTGCAAAGGCCCTGAGGCAGGAATGACCTGGGGAGTTTCCACAAAGAGTAAGAAGACAAATGTGCCTGAAGCAGTGAGTGAGGAGAAGAAAGGAGGAAGATGGGATCAGATCAGTAAGCAGAAGCCAAAACAAGACCTCGCCGGCCATTATAAGAAATTTAGATTTTATTCTAACTGAGATGGGAAGCCAGTGGAGGGTTTCAAGAAGTGAGTGATATGGTCTGATCTAGTTGTCTGCTTAATGTCTCTACCTGAATGTCTTACAAGCATCTCAAACTTAAGACGTTCAAAACAGAATTCTTCATCTTTCCACCACCAAAGTAAAACAAAATTATCCTACGTCTTCTCCATCTTTTTCCCCATTTTAGTAAATAGTACCACTAACTACCCAATTATTCAAGCCAGAATCTTGCAAGTCATCCTAGCTTCATCTATCTTCTTTATCTCACACATCCATTCCACGCAAAGAAAAAGAAAAAAGGAAAAAACAAAACAAAACCCTAAACTTTCTATCTGCAAAAAAGAAGACTAATCTATTTGCTTCTCTGTACTTCTCGTCCCACCAACTTTGTCCATGACCATCTCGCCTAAATTACAACCCAGGGGCCAGATCTTTTACAATTTTGACTTTCCATCAATGGCTTCCCTATGCTCTAAAAGTTAAATCCATACCCCTTGCCATGATCTACCAGGCCTTGCATGACTGGTTCCGTGGCTAGCCCTTTGATGTTTCAAGCCACTCTTCCCAAAATTCCTGAGCTCTAACCACACTGACCTTTATCATTTTCAAGTACATACTTTTCGACCTTAGGGCATTTGGCTTACTGTTCTCCACTATTCACTCATAGCCGCTCTCTCTCTTCCTTCAGCCTTAACTACATGTCCCCTCCTAAGGGAGGACTCCCCTCCCTACCCAGTATAGAGCTGTACTCCCTGTTACTACCTATCACAGCATCCTCTCCTTGTATTTTACCACACTGTGAGCGTCAAAAGAGCAGGGACCGTGTCCGTCTTCTTCATGGCTATGTACACAGTCCCAGAATTGGGCTGGTGCGCAGAGCAGGTACTCAATACATATTTGTTGACTGAAGGATCAGTTGGTAATGATATCTCCCTATGTCACGTGGAAATGTTCGCAAACATGCAACACTACCTCTATTTAAAAAAAAAAAGAGACATTTTTCTAAAATGCCAGATGAAAAAAAAATAAATTTAAGAAATTAAATTATATTACCCATTTGATTTTTATATGAACTTGGTTATATATTTCCACAGAAGAAAAAATTTTGATTCTAAGAAATAATTAAAAGTAGAATTAAAATCATGGCAAGTCTTGGAAAACTACATATTCCATTCATCAAATATTGTTTGAATGGAAGGCATAACATTTTTGAATCTCTTCTGCGTCCTGGATACTGTCCTCAGCCCACTCCCTATCTTGCTTTACTTAATCTTCACAACCATCCTAAGTCTAAGGAACCATGGTGTCTAATTAATAGATGAGAATACTGAAGCTCAGAATTGCTCAGTGACCTGCCGAAGATCATACAACTAATTAGGACAGAAACAGGATTCAGACTCAGCTGCCTGTTACATTGCAGGGACCATCTGAAAATATGCATTTTTTTCTGATCACAATATTAAAAAAAATAAACTGATCAGTGCCAATGCCCTTGAACTAACTCTTAAAATTCTTAAGACCAGGAACTGCCTTTCCTTTGACTTCCATGATGGAAGGAGAAATACATTCTTTGGCCCTGTGCCAAGTGCAGTGCACAACTCATAGCAGGTTAGTAGCTGCTGATCAGTTAAAGGGCTCCTTAAATTTCAGGTATGGGTTTCTCTATCCCAGGGTAAACATTCTTTTCATAAAAACTTATAACCCTATTTTATCCTTCCTTGTGTGAATTCTCTTGATTATTAGATAGGGCTGTTTTTTTGTTTTTGTTTTTTTAGTATAGAGCTAATTTTAATGACAGTTATTATGTATTCTTAGCGCCTTTTGTAAGATTTTTGACGGCAAGTAGACTACTTATCTCTATAGTCTATTCGTTGCCATTGAGTGTATGATAGGCATAATCTACTATTTTTCTGAAGCTGAGTTTGTATGCCCTGATCCATTTCAGTGAGCTCACGTATGAATAGAGAGTATACACATCAGGCTGCCTAAGATGGGGAAGTCTTCCTTGGTGTTTCCACACCCTGATAAAAAGATAAATCATCAATAACCAGTAATGAATTAAGAATTCCATCTTTTCATCCCCTCCCAGATCATGAAACATAGTGAACAGTTAAATGTAATTTGTTGAATGAATGAGTAATGTGTAAATGAGCAAATGAGTGCAAGTGAGTAGAAGGAAGAGGTATATGTATTTTGCTTTTAACATCAAATACTTCTGTTCATCTAAAAGCTATTGATGGGGACTTCCCTGGTGGTGCAGTGGTTAAGAATCCACCTGCCAATGCAGGGGACAGGTTTGATCTCTGGTCCCGGGAGATCCCACATGCTATGGAGCAACTAAGCCCACAAGCCACAACTACCGAAGCCCACACACCTAGGGCCCGTGCTCCGCAACAGGAGAAGCAATGAGAAGCCCGTGCACCGCAAGGAAGAGTAGCCCCCGCTTGCCGCAACTAGAGAAAGCCCGCGCACAGCAACAAAGACCCAACGCAGCCACAGATTAATTAATTTTTTTTTTTTTTTTTTGCGGTACGCGGGCCTCTCACTGTTGTGGCCTCTCCCGTTGCGGAGCACAGGCTCCGGACGTGCAGGCTTAGCGGCCATGGCTCACGGGCCCAGCTTCTCGGCGGCACGTGGGATCTTCCCAGAGGGGGGCACGAACCCGTGTCCCCTGCATCGGCAGGTGGACTCTCAACCACTGCGCCACCAGGGAAGCCCCTAATTAATTTTTTTTAAAAAAAGAATGGAGAAACACGAAATCATGTTTCTCACCTTTAAAAGCTATTGCCTTTTTTAGGAAGTTGCTCCTTTTTCACATTCTTGATATTTTATCATTTAATGCTTAAACCAATTTTTATTTTATAACTTCATACCTATTATAAAAGCACAATTTGTTTATTATAGAAAATAAGAAAAGGAAGAAAAGTAAAACGATCGATAATGCTCCTCTCCTCCCACACAGCCCCAAATAATCTATGAATTAAAAGACAGCACACACAGTATTTAAAAAGAATGACAAATTATTTCTTATCTCAAACTACAATGCTAAACATACTGTAAATGCTGAAAACGCCCATTTTATTTCTCCTCTTGAACCCTTGTTTGCTTTTAGTACTATTTGTTAACCCATATTGAAAATAATATTTGCGGTGACATATTTAGAATATACCATGTACTGAGACAGGGTTTTTGCAAACACTGTGCTGTGTGATCGTCATAAGGACCTCTAAAGTAGGTAGCACTGTCAAGCGTTTCTAAGATGAAGAAGCAAAGGCTTAGCGAGGTTAAATAATGTTGTAGAGGTAACAATTCTGACATGGAGCAGAACGGGGCTTCTAGCCTAGGTTAGCCTGACTCCAAAGGCTACACTATCTCCACACAGGACTTGGCTACCTATATGGGGTAGAAACACATGATATTGCCAATAGCCAACCATTTTACACACAGAAGAATGGAAATTGTATATGGTCCCATCTGATATAAATAAGATTAGTCATCTCTGGAATCAAGTCCCGTGATAAACAGGCATCAAAGTATCAGATTAAAGAGTTAAAAGCAAATGTCAGAGGATGTAGGTTCAAATCCTCACTTCCACACTGACTGGCACTGAGGCTTTGGGCAAATCATCTTCACTGTAGCTTTATTTTCTTGTTGAAAAAAAAAATAGCATTGCCCTGCCCTGCACAGTTCATAGGGATTTGTGAGGAGCAAATGGAGTGTATAAAACTGTAAAGGATATAAAACATAAAGTGATTATTATAAACAATACTTCCACATATGAAAAATCCAAGAAGCCACATTCCCAAGTTTCAAATGTGAAAGAGTAGCATGATAAACTAGGGTAGAAGGCCCTAAGGAGCCCGCCACAGTGATGTTAACTCAGATGTTTACAACAGTGTCAAGGCCAAAGCCAATCCTTCAGAACCCTATGAGGGATTAGTGATCCTGCCTTGACCTAAGGACCAATCGCCTGCCCTAAATGCTAAACAGATGTTTCAAAATGTGTACACAGAAGTTTGGCCTAATCTACAAAAATTCATCACCATTCCTGGAAAAAAGCTCAAAGCTGCTTAAGAAATAATTATTCCTATACTATCTGAAAACCCTAACTGAAATTTCAAGAAGCCCAAAGGCTTCTGAGCCGCTTACATAAATTTAAGGAGAAGGAAATATTATATTTACTGGCAAAGTATCAAACTCCAAGAATATGTGCCTAACCCAGAGAAGGCTTCTTTATAAAGGTCTTAGAAGAACTCTGAGCTGATCTTGAATATTAAGGCTCTTTCCTACACTCCCTTCCTAGAAATGGCAGTTCACTTCTAGTCTCAGTATGAAGAGATTCTTCTCCTTCTTTGGAAATGTTTTTCCAGTGTGACTTATATTCAAGATTTGTTATCCCTTCCTATCCTTTTAGCATGTGAGGTTATATGAGCGAATATATTTTCTAAACTGAAAAGCACTGGACAAATGGAAGGGCTCTTTGTGATCACTTGCTGAGACAGACATAGAAGACACTCTTTTTTCTGCATCCCTCATCCAAGCAAGAATTTTAAGGAGAACTTAGTTAACACCTTACTTTAATGAAGATTTATATCTTCCTTTGCTGCTGCCAATGAAAGATGTCTTCAACAACTAGTATTAGGTTTATAAAAGTAAAGCATTTGTATAGCATATGGATCTAATTTTACATCTGACTCAAAATTGGAATATGTGCTCCTCTCATTAAATAAGATAAGCATCAAAGCTCTTGCATATCTCTTTTTTTTTTTTCATTGTCAATCTTAGCCCATCTTTTCCCCATAGTTTTTCAGAATCATTTCCATTCTATGAAAATCTCCAGGCCCGTGCTTGGCTTCTACCTTAGCCAATGACCTGATCTCCTTCAGTTCCTTCCATGGAAATTTCTCTCCAAATCCCACCCTTTCTCAGTGAATATATTTTTTTAATTAAATTTTCTTTACTGGAGTACAGTTGATTTACAATGTTGTGTCAATGAATATATTTCTGAGGGAACCCTCCGCAGAGGGTAAGAATCCCTTCTTTTCCAAGGTGGACTCTTCCACCTGGGGTCCCATTCCTTCCCATATTCCTTGTCTTATTCATTCCCCTTCATCTTCATCTGTTCCCTTCCCATGGGATGGAAGTCTCCCTTAACTCTAAGGAAGAAATAAAAATAAACCAGAAGCAAACGAAGACTCATCCCCATTGCATTCCCCCTTTACATTACTCTTCCATGTTATGTTTTCTTTGACATCAAGCTCTTAAAAGGAGATATGGGGATATAAGTATATGTATAGCTGATTCACTTTGTTATAAAGCAGAAACTAACACACCATTGTAAAGCAATTATACTCCAATAAAGATGTTAAAAATAAATAAAATTCCCACTCCCCCCAAAATAAATATCTTTATTCTTAAAATATATATAATATAAATATATATATATATATATATATATATATATATATAATGGAAACAAGTCCCTTGTCAGGTAAATGACTGTCAAATATTTTCTCTCCCCCTCAAAAAAAGAAAGAGTTGTCTATACTCATTGCCTGAATGTCTTAGCCATGTGCTCTTAACCCTGAAATCTGGTTTCTATTTACTACTCGTCATGAATGTTCTAAACGTCTTCTCTCAAAGGTCTGAATGGTACAGTACCTCCTAGTCATCCTTTCTAGAATTCTTACAGCCAACTTCATCTCTTCCCTCTTCTTCCCACAGCCCCTAGCTAATCAGTACATTTTGTCAATTCTTTCTCCACACTGGCTCGTATACCCACAGCTTCTTCTTTATCCCGATAGGAATAGTTCAGGCCAGTTTTATTCCTTCACTCCTTCTGCCCTGAATTATTACAAATGACTCCCAACGGGTCTCCCTAAACCTGCCTCCAACCCAGCCCTCTACTTAAGAACAAGTACTCTTTTTTTTTTTTAAACATCTTTATTGGAGTATAATTGCTTTACAATGGTGTGTTAGTTTCTACTTTATAACAAAGTGAATCAGCTATACATATACACATGTTCCCATATCTCCTCCCTCTTGCCTCTCCCTCCCACCCTCCCTATCCCACTCCTCTAGGTGGTCACAAAGCACCGAGCTGATCTCCCTGTGCTACGCAGCTGCTTCCCACTAGCTATCTATTTCACATTTGGTAGTGTATATAAGTCCATGCTACTCTCTCACTGCGTCCCAGCTTACCATTCCCCCCACCCCGTGTCCTCAAGTCCATTCTCTATGTCTGCATCTTTATTCCTGTCCTGCCCCTAGGTTCTTCAGAACATTTTTTTTTTTTAGATTCCATATACATGTGTTAACATACAGTATTTGTTTTTCTCTTTCTGACTTACTTCACTCTGTATGACAGACTCTAGGTCCATCCACCTCACTACAAATAACTCATTTTCGTTTCTTTTTATGGCTGAGCAATATTCCATTGTATATATGTGCCACATCTTCTTTATCCATTCATCTGCCGATGGACACTTAGGTTGCTTCCATGTCCTGGCTATTGTAAATAGAGCTGCAATGAACATTGTGGTACATGACTCTTTTTGAATTATGGTTTTCTCAGGGTATATGCCCAGTAATGGGATTGCTGGGTATGGTAGTTCTATTTTTAGCTTTTTAAGGAACATCCATACTGTTCTCCATAAGTAGCTGTATCAATACACATTCCCACCAACAGTGCAAGAGTGTTCCCTTTTCTCCACACTCTCTCCAGCATTTATTGTTTGTAGATTTTTTGATGATGGCCATTCTGACTGGTGTGAGGTGATACTTCAGTGTAGTTTTGAGTTGCATTTCTCTAATGATTAGTGATGTTGAGCATCCTTTCATGTGTTTGTTGGCAATCTGTATATCTTCTTTGGAGAAATATCTATTTAGGTCTTCTGCCCATTTTTGGATTGGGTTGTTTGTTTTTTTGATATTGAGCTTGCATGAGCTGCTTGTAAATTTTGGAAATTAATCCTTTGTCAGTTGCTTCATTTGAAAATATTTTCTCCCATTCTGAGGGTTGTCTTTTCATCTTTTTTATGATTTCCTTTGTTATGCAAAAGCTTTTAAGTTTCATTAAGCCCCATTTGTTTATTTTTGTTTTTATTTCCATTTCTCTAGGAGGTGGGTCAAAAAGGATCTTGCGGGCTTCACTGGTGGCGCAGTGGTTGAGAGTCTGCCTGCCGATGCAGGGGACACGGGTTCACGCCCCGGTCCGGGATGATCCCACATGCCGCGGAGGAGCTGGGTCCGTGAGCCATGGCTGCTGAGCCTGTGTGTCCGGAGCCTGTGCTCCATAATGGGAGAGGCCACAACAGCGAGAGGCCCACGTACTGCAAAAAAAAAAAAAAAAAAAAAAAAAGGATCTTGCTGTGGTTTATGTCATACAGTGTTCTGCCTGTTTCCCTCTAAGAGTTTTATAGTGTCTGGCCTTACATTTAGGTCTTTAATCCATTTTGAGTTATTTTTGTGTAAGGTGTTAGGGAGTGTTCTAATTTCATTCTTTTACATGTAGCTGTCCAGTTTTCCCAGCACCACTTATTGAAGAGGCTGTCTTTTCTCCATTGTATATTCTTGCCTCCTTTATCAAAAATAAGGTGACCATATGTGTGTGGGTTTATCTCTGGGCTTTCTATCCTGTTCCATTGACCTATATTTCTGTTTTTGTGCCAGTATCATACTGTCTTGATTACTGTAGCTTTGTAGTATAGTCTGAAGTCCGGGAGCCTGATTCCTCCAGCTCCATTTTTCTTTCTCAAGATTGCTTTGGCTATTCGGGGTCTTTTGTGTTTCCATACAAATTGTGAAATTTTTTGTTCTAATTCTGTGAAAAATGCATTGGTAGTTTGACAGGGATTGCATTGAATCTGCAGATTGCTTTGGGTAGTATAATCATTTTCACAGTGTTGATTCTTCCAATCCAAGAACATGGTATATCACTCCATCTGTTTGTATCATCTTTAATTTCTTTCATCAGTGTCTTATAGTTTTCTTCATACAGGTCTTTTGTCTCCTTAGGTAGGTTTATTCCTAGGTATTTTATTCTTTTTGTTGCAATGGTAAATGGGAGTATTTCCTTAATTTCACATAGAGATGATAAACCAGACGCCAGGAGAGAGAGCAGGGCTTAAAGTTCTAAGGTCACATGACCAGATTGTGACCCAGTACTGCTCCTATCTTTTTTGAAACACTGGGACTAGTAAAGCACCACCAGCAGGGTGTGACACGAGTTCAACTTAACCCAACCAAAAAAGTGAAAGATGTAATAATCTCTGGGATCTTGTGCATTTATAAATTCTATGACACTGTATATATTTTCAAAATTTTTTTAAATTAATTAATTTATTTTTTTGGCTGCATTTCGTCTTTGTTGCTGCGCGTGGGCTCTCTCTGTTGTGGCAGGTGGAGGTTACTCTTCATTGCAGTGCACAGGCTTCTCATTGTGGTGGCTTCTCTTGTTGCGGAGCATGGGCTCTAGGCGCGTGGGCTTCAGTAGTTGTGGCATGCGGGCTCAGTAGCTGTAGCTTGCGGGCTTTAGAGCGACAGGCTCAGTAGTTGTGGTGCATGGGCTTAGTTGCTCGCAGCATGTGGGATCTTCCCAGACCAGGGCTCGAAACCATGTCCCCTGCATTGGCAGGTGGATTCCCAACCACTGTGCCACCAGGCAAGCCCTGACCCTGTAAATGTTAACTTAAACAGTGGCCAAAAGAGCCCCATGGCTCCCATTGCTCCATCACTGTACTCCCTTACTCCTACATCAGTTTCCATAGTTACATGGATATAGGATAAACTCACTACCAAAGCCAAGGCAGCTCCTGACAGCAAAGGTGTCAAGGGAAAGGAAAACATTAAGTTCAGCATCTCTAGCATTCTTTCTGGCTCCTTCTCACACATTTTGGCAGAAAGCCTGAACTGTCACAATTTAGTTATTCACACTGTTAGCCTGTAAGAGCTATAAGCCTAGAAGTTTTATGTAGACCACTATCTGTTACAAATAAACAATAACAGAAACTTCACGTAAAAACATTATTTGCAGGTGTATTATATTTAACAATGTAACATAAGAAAAGCTTTGTCCATTGCAGACCATTTAACTGACTCTGTCCTTGAAACAGCCGTACGCAAAACCCCATCAGCACACCTCAGATCCAGCCAGAGTTCACCAAAAGTTAGAAAGTGGAAAGAAAAACTGGAGTAAGGAAGAGAAGTTCCTGTTCTCTGTTTTTACAGGAGCACTGAGAACATTTGAATGCCAATGACCTAGAATAAAGAAAATGAAAGAGACTCTCCTACTCCCTGTTTAAATGACCTTTCTAAATTTCTGGGCATTAAAATAAATAAGCTACCCACCACAGAAAAGTGTTTAAAGTAAAAGTTTACTTTTTCTGTCTTTAAATTACTTTGAAAGATGTCAGAGCAGAGCTATAAACAAAGTGATATATTCCAATTAAGCTTGACTTCCCAAATATACTAGATTTTTCTACATAAAAACACTATGTGCCAGATTCCAATGCATAATAATTACTTAGTGTCTGGACTGAGATGTTAACTCAGTGGGTTAGAACCTGAGTTTATAAACCCAACACTAAATGTCCAAACCTAACACCAAACCCCGTGGGCTTCCTTTCAGCTCCTAGCAGCTGACGTGTCCCCATCATCAGAGGCAGACAGAAGGGAGCTGGTCGGACTAACGCGACCAATGCAGTCACTCAGACCGCAATTCAGTGGGCGTTCTCTGTGGGCGGCGGGTCAGATGCCACGGTGACCTCTGTATATAAAAAGCAGATCATGGTCATTTTAAATCGCGTGGCCTCATATCCAATATTCAGAGCTCCCCTACTGATGATACTTATAAATCCAAGCTCTTGGAAATCAGTTATTCAGGCTGGAAAATCTTCTTAATAACAAGAAAAATATTTTTATTTTGATATTTTGTTGTATCTCCTCCCCATGCACATATCATTATTGGCCTATCCCAAAGCATCCTGGAGTGCCAGCTTGATAGTACATTTTAGGGTCCATTCTTACAAATATGATTAATCCATTTGTTAGTACACCTATGATGTCTGTCTAGTAGAGTCTGGTCTTAGGAATATCAATGTGTTTGTGGGTATAGGAATGTGTATTACCCCACCATGCCTCATCCATACACAAACAAGCTTCCTTACATGTGTCATATATTTTGATGCCAAACACCTCAAATCAGTTAATAATAACTATCACAGATCGTTGCCTCACTAAAACCACACTACGAATTAGATCCCCACAATTTGGGCTAAGTTAGAATAGTAGACTCTGACAACTGTCTTGAGTGTCTCTCTCCCAATATGAAATGTGGCAGTGGGTCATCCTATAGGCGTCCGAGGGAACTGGATTCTATTTTCAGCCTCAGTGGTATAAAACTGAAATTTATTCTAAAAAAGAACATTAACTAGGTATACATTCTCAATTTATTCCCAGTGTAAAATGATAGGTAAAATTAATTTCTATAGCCTTATGTGAGTGATACTCTTATTGTAGAATTCACACAGCATCCATTGTTTGGCAGACCTCGTTCCATATTTTGTTGTAGTTGTTGTCTATTAAAGGCCATCTCATACTGATTCATTAATTTATCCTCTTACAGTGAGGTTCTCCAAGAATGCTGGAGGTTGAACTAATTATATAAATATGTATTGGGATTGTACAGAACATCTTCCAGTCCTATTAGAATATAATTAGTTATACAAACACATCTAATGACAATCTCACCAGAAAAAAAGGTACTCAAGCTAAATATATAAGATTTTGAAAAACAAACCATGTCACTGTTTCTCTAACACTGTTCAATACAAACAACAAACAACCCCATCTCTAGAGAGAGATTCTCCATTGGGGGTCTGGTAACATGTTATCATACTTCCTCAGGGCTTAGTAGAAACATCCCAGCAAGCCATTCTGTTATTACTACCACTAGCACACCAGGGTAACTTAGGAATATGAGAGAAAATGCCTCAAACACAACAACCCCATCGAAGTTGCTTACTCTCTCACAGCAGGCTGGATGTGACCCATCCAGGCCTGGTGGAGCCCCCCTACCATCCCCTACTAGGGCTCCAACGTTGCCTCAGTTCTCATCATTCCCCAGTCAGAATCAGGACAAAAAAAGGTGTCTAGGACATGTGAATTGACCTTGAAGAAGATGACATGGGAATCATCCATATACCTTCTGCTCACAGCCAATCGGTCAGTAATTTGCTGCAAGGGAGATAAGGAAGTGCCATTCCTAGCTGGGTGGGGGGGCTTTCTTCCTTAAAAGAAGCACAGAAAGGATACTAGGAGGAAGTTATTAGTCTCTGTCATAGTCCAACCCTCTGGCCATCCAAGTATTCATGCACAGTCTTCTTGCACATATGGAACACACTCCCACCCTCCCCGAGTCCTTTGCATTTCCTCCAGCTCAAAGCCCTGGGTCTCTGAGTGGTGTAAGTCATTTCCATCAGGACTTTTCAGTGACCTGCAGACTAATACATTAGTCTCTCTCTCTCTCCCCTCCTCTCAATCCCGCACACGCGTGCACACACACACACGTATGTACTCACAGGCAACAGCAGAGACGGAGCAGGACAGCTGCCATAACGTCTCCTAGTCATAAAAGGATGGCACACACACAGCAGTGAATGGTCCTCGGCAATGATGAACCCTGCTGGGTGGGATTTATGGAGACCCCCCTGTCCTGGAAGGATGGAAATTCTCTTGGTTGGAACGTGGTTCTGTTCATCAGGAGACAACCCCTTGTCAGGTATTCTCTGTGGTCACTGGCATTGCTCTCTGGATGGTTTTCCCTCACTCGCCATCATGGTGGCCCCATAGCCAGAGAAGTGGTCACTGGCAAATACTCCAGCTTTCTGCTGGTACAGGTTCGGGAGGTAGGGAGGGCTGCTTTAGAAAAATCATAAGCTTTTGAAGGCCAGACTTGTGGTTTCTTTGGCAGAACAATTCCCTCAAAATTGTGATAGGCTCTTGTGCGCTTGCTTCCTCCACGTTCCAAGTACGATAACCATTCCTAAAGTTCTCCTTAGGGCACAGTTCTTAAGCTGAGTGACTCTTCCCTTTATTTACTGCTCGCTGTATTTCCTCAGTTTCACGACTGTTACCCTGAGGCCACTTGAAACAGTTAGCTTGGGAAGGAAAGCAGTGCTCTTAATCAGGTCCTTGCCTCTGAGTTGCTCCCTGGTCTGGATGTGGTGTCTTAACAGGTTTGTGAGAAAAGTACTGAATGGACAGTTTTATCTTCAGAAGTTTGCTACAGAAGAATTGACTTTTCCAACCCTGTGAATCCCCAAATTTAATCTGCAGGTTACATAGGCAGAGGGACTTTCCTTTAGCAGATTTATATTTCTTTCCATCTCTGCTTCCAAAATGGGCTAATCCTGTCTGCTTTCATCTCTCCTTTGTAAACCACCAAGAAAAAGCCGATAAACATCAAACTACATGAGTTTTTCCATGTAGTTAACCTAGACCAACAGACTCAGTAAGTGCGTCATCTTTCAAGCTATTGTAGGCTAAATTTTACCAAATATTTTTCAACAGCCTATAGTCAGCAGCACGAGAACCTGCAGTTTCTGTTGTCCTGCAACCCACTGCCAGACCACTGAGCATCGTTTTAGTTATTTTCATGTAGGACCTCACTTCTGGATACCATTTTCTGTATTAGTTAGCCACTGTCACAAAAGGCCCCCAAACAGAGTGGCTTATAATAAGAATGAAGTTCACTACTTTCCCACAGGCAGTCTAGAGCTTGCAGGGTGGCTGTGCCACTGGTGACACATGCCTTCCAGGTTGTTCCAGTTGTCACCATTTCACAGCCAGCAGACAAGGGGGAAGAGACCACCCAAGGCAAAGAGGTGCTCTCTAAGGAGATGAACTAGAAATTACACACATCTCTGCTCACATCCCATTGGCTTAAACTTATTTACATGGCCACACCTTGACTCACATGTGTTCTCTAGCTGGGGAACCACCTGTTGCTCCAAAACTGGCTGGAGAGGGATGCTGTTACTAAAAATAAAGGGGAGAATGGCTAATAAAGAGCAATCAGCAGCCAATACCACAAGGGATTTCAGAATCCTAGCCCGCTGTTACTCCATCGTTTTGGTTCCCTGTTTCAACATGGGTTCCTAGGAGTCTGCCAAGCACAGTGTGCAATGGAGCATCTCAGCTACAGACCCAAAGACCCACCTTTGATGAATTTACACAGATAACAACCCCTACACATTACACAGTCCCAGTTCAGCCTCCCATTTACCATAATATTTCACATCCCATAAAAAGGAGAAAAGAAGGAAACAGACTAGCATACAAGTCTATTGCTTCCATTTTGGAATGTTTATACTTGAAGATCGCCTTTATTATCTTCTCTTCATGTGGAAATTCTTGGAATTCTGTGTCACACAGCGCCCACCCACTAGCTACAGTACAGTCTCCAGATGAATCAGGGCATCACCGACTTTTTCAGCCCTGATGTTATCCTCCTCAAGTTCCACAAACACAAAAATGACGACTCACAGGAATATGATTTAAACCATAGGCAGTCACGTAGATGTGCTATACGACATTCTAAGAAAAAAAGGAAAAGTCCCCTACTGATTATAGTACATTGCCCTTTAAGCCAAGTGTCCAGTATACCATTTGAACCTTTTTAATGCTTCTTCAACACACTCTACTTCCACTTCATGAGCATGAAGATAATTTCATGCTCATCTTCTGATCAGTACTAAGCTCACTTCCCAGATACTTTGGTATCGGAAGTACATATCTTGGATAAGAGATTCACAAAAGGTCTGAATAAACTGAATATAATGGGTCCCAGCATAAACTGACTATAATGTTGTTATACATGAGATGCATGTGAATGTAACAGCAGTCTGTCATCAAGAGACAGTCATCTCTGGTTTAACCACACAAATCTTATTCTTAGACCTGCAAGGGAATGGGACAAACAATAGAAATAGTGACTCAATCAAGATGCTTTTCCTAGGAGGCTCTACTTACAACTGAATTGTCCCCCAAATGACAGCTTCATTGGCCTTCCTTCAAATGCCTATAAATGCATTTCTAATTCTCCTCAGTAGATCTCTTGTGAGCTGTAAATCTAAGGCAATGATGAGGTGATCTTGCCAGTTATTTTCGAAAACTCTTAATGGATACCTCTCCAACAGTAATTAAAGGAATATGATTGCTCTTGACTTTTTATTTTGTTTAATTAACCTCTATTTAGAAGGAAGAAACACATATACATTCCCCGTGTGCCAGAAAACTAAATCCTGACAACATAACTCTTTTTATCACTTGGTTGATAAATATGTAACATCCCTCACTGATGCCCATAATAGATATTCTAAAACCATCCTAGCACTCTTTCCCACAAATGCCAGAAGCAGCCCTAGGATCATTTCCTATGCAAAACTCTAAGAAATTGTCAGCAATTAGAGTTGGTCCTCAGAGTGAAACCTATTCAACACCCTGACAACTAATCTCACACACACACACACACACACACACACACACACTGAGGCTTAAGGTCACACAACAAATTAGCAATAGATGTAAGACTAGGGTCCAGGACACCTATTTCCTGAGACTAGGGCTCTTTTTTCTACAAGGTATTATGATGGCTAATTGGTAAACTAATGACATTTCTAACAGCTTGGAATGCCTTTATTTGCCAAAGGGAAAATTATTGAAAGAAAAAGAAAAATTGATCCAAGGCTCCCTAGATGACATTTTAAAAGAACTGCACTATAAAACTAATTTCTGAAAGCCCTTCTAAATGTTAAGAAGGTAAGAAAAAAAGTGTTAATTAAATGCTCAATTAATGTTTATCAAACATATTTTATCATTAGACTAAATTTACGACACAGTAGAGCTGTATGCATGTGTGCTCCCTGCTCTTTATAGTATATTCATGCTCCCTTGTATCATCATTTGTGAAATGTGAAATGCCAATGCCATTTTATAGGCCTTTTATAAGGAATGTAATAGGCAGTACTCTGACAAATTAGGAGAAACAGGTGAGGCCTCCCCTGAACTTAGTGTGGGCTATTCATGGACTTTTCTGCACCCTAGTTTTCTTTTTGTTAAGTTGAAGGAGTCTTTATGGTCTCTGAAAATGCTCAAGCCCTATTATTCAAAGGATAATTTTGTTGTTTTAAAATTATTATAGGATATTAAACTTGAAGCTTTGCTTTCCAATCTACCTAAAATATTGTCAACTTACTTGGTAACACAATTTTGAAAAATTATATCTCTCCTTATATATTTTTAAGTTGAACCTAAATTCTTATCTCAAATGTACTAGTTACAAAGATACAATTTCTTGTATATTGCATATTATGTGTGAGATTTACATATATTTTAAAATATACTTTGAGTTGCAGATTTAGCCCATTCAATTAACAAAACGTATATGCAATTGATAAAACCTCTTTGCCAAAGCCAGTCCTAATTGTCAAACCAATTAGTCAAATCACTAATTTTTTGTCATAAAAAGTCCAGCTTCATTTTTCAATTTAAGTAAAAATGTCACTATGTGTTCCACAGAAACCCTTTTATTTCTGAATCCTATTTCTAACATGTGTAGACTGAGACAGGTGGGCACAGAGGCTTTTCATGAGCTTATGTCCTCGATGAAATCAAGCATTGCTCTTTGCCTTTTTTTTTTTTTTTTAATTTTCTCTCACTCTTTCTTTTTTTAACCAAACCCAGGGGCTGTCATTCAGGAGCTCTACATTTCAAACATCCCTCTGTTCAGCGCCCCTAAGTTTTTTTGCAGCCTGGGAAATGCCTCATAAGATTCAGATGGGTGCACATTTCTTTTGCACAGTAGGAGGCAGTCAAGTGTGAAAAGGAAGGAAGGAAAGACAAAACCTGACTGCAGGAGTGGGTCTCAGACACATCAGCTTGAGCAAGCGACACATGGAAACTGAATATCTACAAAATGATCTCCTTAAAGTTGCCGAAGCCGTGTACCCCTAGAAAGTCTTCAAGCCCCCTCAGGGGTATGCATACCCTGTTTAAAGAGATCTGGACTGGGATTCCTCTAAGGTTGAATATATATACATACACGTATATATATATATATGCAGCAAATTATCATGTTCTCATTGGAAAAAATGAGACAGAGATCAAATTCAAGTAAAAATTCACTTCCCTGGGCTCATTTACCCTCAAATCCTCAGTGCAAAATTTCTTACATACCTAAACATGCAAATGGCTAAGAGGTTTCATCTTAGGAGCCCCTCCTACTGGCAGTGGCTTCCTGGAGTGCTAATGAGGCTTGTTAGCTTGAGTCTGAGCTCTTTAAAAAAGAGTGCCATGGTTGATTAGCCATATCTGGCAGGTTGGAGAAGTGAGAGCATAAATGTCATATCAATCCTCCCACCAGAATGACCATACCAATGTCTTCTTAGGTCAGTCCCCCAAGGCAATAGAAATCAAAGCAAAAATAAACAAATGGGACCTAATCAAACTGACAAGCTCCTGTGCAGCAAAGGAAACCATAAACAAAATGAAAAAACAACCTATGGACAGGGAGAAAATATTTGCAAATGATGTAACCGACAAGGGCTTACTTTCCAAAATATACAAACAGCTCATACAACTCAATCAGAAAAAACCAAACAACCCCATCAAAAAATGAGAAGACCTAAATAAACATTTCTCCAAAGAAGATACACAGATGGCCAACAGGCACATGAAAAGATGCTCATCATCGCTAATTACTAGAGAAATGCAAATCAAAACTACAAGGAGTAGTACCAACTCACACTGGTCAGAATGGCCATCATCAAAAAGTCTACAAATAATAAATGTTGGAGAGGGAAAAGGGAACCCTCCTACACTGCCTGTGGGAATGTAAGTTGGTACAGTCACTATGGAAAACAGTACGGAGGTTCCTCAAAAAAATAAAAATAGAGTTGCCATATGACCCAGCTATCCCACTCCTGGGCAAATACCCAGACAAAACTATAATTTGAAAAGATACATGCACCCCTGTGTTCACAGCAGCACTATTTACAATAGCCAAGACATGGAAACAACCTAAATGTCCATCAACAGATGAATGGATAAGGAAGATGTGGTGTGTGTGTGTGAATATTATATATATATATATATACACACATACACACATAAAATGGAATATTACTCAGCCATAAAAAAGAATGAAATAATGCCATCTGCAGCAACACAGATGGATCTAGAGATTGTCATACTAAGCAAAGTAAGTCAGAACGAAAAACACAAATACCATATGATATCACTTATATATGGAATCTAAAATATGACACAAATAAACATTTCTACAAAGCAGAAACAGACTCACAGATGAAGAGAGAAGACTTGTGGTTGCCAAGAAGCAGGGCAGGGGGTGGGGAGAGGGAAGGAGTTGGACTTGGGATTAGCAAATACAAACTAGTATATATAGGATGGATAAACAACAAGGTCCTACTGTATAGCACAGGGAACTATATTCAATATCCTGTGATAAACCAGAATAGAAAAGAATATATATATGTATAACAACTGAGTCAATTTGCTGTACAGCAAAAATTAACACAACGTGGTAAATCAACTATATTTCAACAAAAATTTTTTTTATAAGTCAGAATGACCTAATCAAACTACTTTATTTGGAGGTTATTTGGCTATCTGACCTTTAGTTCCCAGAACTCTGAATGTAGGTACATTCCAAGGAGTACACATTTTTAAAGGAAATATGCATGAGTCTTACATTATCATACACATATTATAAGTAAATGTAGGGGGTGGAGTCAAGATGGCGGTGCGGGAAGACGCCCGAGTTAGCACCTCCCCACAACTAGGGCAACTGCTGGCCATTGGTGGGGGACACTGATGCCCAAGGAGACGAGAGGAACCACAAGTGAACCAGTAGGACACGGGGGTACTGAGGGGAGAGGAGAAGTGGAGGTCAGACAGGATCAGCGCCCCTGAGTCCAGGGAGATGAGGAGAGGCAGGCAGGTGGGGCCCTCTGAGAGGAGGGCATTTGCCCTGCCCACTCAAGCACAGGAAGCCTGCTGGGCTCCCAGGTGAGGTCCCCCACCCTCTGAGATCAGGGGTGGGGGGCACGCCTGGGCCCCTTCTGTTCGGTTCAGCCTAAGCCCCAACCCCCCACAGCCCTCAGGGCCTTTTCCAGCCCTGTGGGTCCTGAGCATTGGTCCCACCCACCACTCAAACCTCGCCCTTGCTTAGGACCTGCCCTCCACAGCCAAGGCCTTTCCCCACTTTTCTATTTTTTCTTCTCCCTTCTCTTTTTTACTATTGTGGTACTATTGTACCTTCTGGTTGTGGATTCATCTATATTTTTATTTTTATTTCTCTCTAACATATCTGTTAGTATCCTAGTCTAATTTTATTTTTTACTTTGTTATTGTTCTCTCTTTTTTTCTTTTTTGGCCACCACACACGGCTTGCAGGATCTTGGTTCACAAGCTGGGGGGTCAGGCCAAAGCTCCTGCAGTGGGAGCTCCAAGTGCAAACCACAGGATTAAC
This sequence comes from Delphinapterus leucas, assembly GCF_059928025.1. NCBI lineage: Eukaryota > Metazoa > Chordata > Mammalia > Artiodactyla > Monodontidae > Delphinapterus > Delphinapterus leucas. Next base: position 27,399,836 of record NC_143140.1, read on the forward strand.
AGAGAACCTCAGACCCCAAGGAATATTCACTGGAGGGAGGTCTCACAAAGGTCCTCATCTCAGCACCAAGACCCAGCTCTATCAAACAGCCTACAAACTCCAGTGTTGGAATCCTCAGGCCAAACAGCCAGTAAGTCAGGAACACAATCCCACTCAAAAAAAAAGAGACAACAAAAAAATATGTCACAGATGAAGGAGCAAGGTAAAAACCTACAAGACCAAATAAATGAAGAGGAAATAGGCAATCTACCTGAAAAACAATTCAGAGTAATGATCGTAAAAATGATCCAGAATCTTGGAAACAGAATGGAGGCATGGATTGAGAAAATACATGAAATGTTTAACAAAGATCTAGAAGAACTAAAGAACAAACAAACAGAGATGAACAACACAATAACTGAAATGAAAAATACACTAGAAGGAATCAATAACAGAATAACTGAGGCAGAAGAAAGAATAAGTGAGGCGGAAGATAATATGGTGGAAATAACTGCCAAGGAGCAGAATAAAGAAAAAACAATGAAAAGAATTGAAGACAATCTCAGAGACCTCTGGGACAACACTAAATGCACCAACATTCAAATTATAGGGGTCCCAGAAGAAGAGAAAAAGAAAGGGACTGAGAAAATATTTGAAGAGATTATAGTTGAAAACTTCCCTAACATGGGAAAGGAAATAGTCACCCAAGTCCAGGAAGTACAGAGAGTCCCATACAGGATAAACCCTAGGAAAAACACACAAAGACACATATTAATCAAACTAACAAAAATTAAGTTCAAAGAAAATATATTAAAAGCAGCCAGGGAAAGTCAAAAAATAACATACAAAGGAATTCCCCTAAGGTTATCAACTGATTTTTCAGCAGAAACTCTGCAGGCCAGAAGGAAGTGGCTGGATATACTTAAAGTGATGAAAGAGAAAAACCTACAACCAAGATTACTCTACCCAACAAGGAGCTCATTCAGATTTGACAGATAAATCAAAAGCTTTTCAGACGAGCAAAAGCTAAGAGAATTCAGCACCACCAAACCAGCTTTACAACAAATGTGAAAGAAACTTCTCTAGGCAGGAAACACAAGAGAAGAAAAAGACCCACAAGAACAAATACAAAACAATTAAGAAAATGGTAATAGGAACATACATATCGATAATAACCTTGAATGTAAATAGATTAAATGTCCCAATGAAAAGACACAGGCTTGCTAAATTGATATAAAACAAGTCCCATATATATGCTGTCAACCAAAGACCCACTTCAGAAGTAGGGACACAAACAGACTGAAAGTAAAGGGATGGAAAAAGATATTCCATGCAAATGGAAATCAAAAGAAAGCTGGAGTAGCAATATTTGTATCAAGTAAAATAGACTTTAAGATAAAGACTGTTACAAGAGATAAGGAGGGACACTACATAATGATCAAAGGATCAATCAAAGAAGAAGATATAACAATTATAAATGTTTATGCACCCAACACAGGAGCACCTCAATACATAAGGCAAGTGCTAACAGCCATGAAAGGAGAAATCAACAGTAACACAATATGAGTAGGGGACTTTAACACCCCACTTACACCAATAGACAGATCATCCAAAATGAAAATAAATAAGGAAACACAAGCTTTAAATCACACAATAGACCAGATAGATTTAATTGATATTTACAGAACATTCCATCCAAAAGTGGCAGAATACACTTTCTTCTCAAGTGCACACAGAACACTCTCCAGGATAGATCACATCTTGGGTCACAAAACAAGCCTCGGAAAATTCAAGAGAATTGAAATCGTATCAAGCATCTCACATTGCTATGAGACTGGAAATCAATTACAGGAAAAAAATTGTAAAAACCCCAAATACATGGAGGTTAAATAGTGCACTACTAAATAACCAAGAGATCACTGAAGAAATCAAAGAAGAAATAAAAAAGTACATAGAAACAAATGAAAATGAAAACATGACGACCCAAAACCTATGGGATGCAGCAAAAGCAGTTCTAAGAGGAAAGTTTATTGCAATTCAATCTCATCTCAAGAAACAAGAAAAATCTCAAGTAAACAATCTAACCCTACACTTAAAACAACTCAAGAAAGAAGAACAAAGATAACCCAAAATCAGTAGAAGGAAATAAATCATAAAGATCAGAGAAGAAATAAATAGAAACAAAGAAACAGTAGCAAAGATCAATAAAACAAAAAGCTGGTTCTTTGAGAAGATAAACAAAATTGATAAATCCTTAGCCAGACTCATCAAGAAAAAAAAGGGAGATGATGCAAATCAATAAAATTAGAAATGAAAAAGGGGAAATCACAACTGGCACCACAGAAAATACAAAGGATTATAAGTGACTACTACAAACAACTATATGCCAATAAAATGAACAACCATGAAGAAATGAACAAAATCTTGGAAAGGTACAATTCTCCAAGACTGAACCAGGAAGAATTAGAAAATATAAACAGACCTATCACAAGTAATGAACTTGAAACACTAATTAAAAATCTTCCAACAAACAAAAGTCCAGAATCAGATAGCTTCACAGGTGAATTCTATCAAACATTTAGAGAAGAGCTAACACCAATCCTTCTCAAACTCTTCCAAAAAATTGCAGAGGGAGGGACACTCCTAAATTCATTCTACAAAGCCACCATCACCCTGATACCAAAACCAGAAAAAGATACCACAAAAAAAAAGAAAATTATAGACCAATATCACTGATGAACACAGATGCAAAAGTCTTGAACAAAATACTAGCAAACAGAATCCAACAACCATTACAAGGATCATACACCATGATTAAGTGGGATTTATCATAGGGATGCAAGGATTCTTCGGTATACACAAATCAGTCAATGTGATACACCACATTAACAAATTAAGGAATAAAAACCATACAATCATCTCAGTAGATGCAGAAAAAGCTTTTGACAAAATTCAACACCCATTTATGATAAAAACTCTCCAGAAAAATGGGCATAGAGGGAACCTACCTCAACATAATAAAGGTCATACACTACAAACCCACAGCAAGCATCATACTCAGTGGTGAAAAACAGAAAGCATTTCCACTAAGGTCAGGAACAAGACAAGGATGTCCACTCTCGCCACTCTTATTCAACACAGTTTTGGAAGTCCTAGCCACGACAATCAGAGAAGAAAAAGAAATAAAAGGAATCAAATTGGAAAAGAAAAACTAAAAGTGCCACAGATTTGCAGATGACATGATACTATACATAGAAAATCCTAAAGATGCCACCAGAAAACTACTAGAACTAATCAATGAATTTGGTAAGGTTGCAGAATACAAAATTAATGCACAAAAATCTCTGGCATTCCTATACACCAACAATGAAAAATCAGAAAGAGAAATTAAGGAAACACTCCCATTTACCATTGCAACATAAAGAATAAAATACCTAGGAATAAAACTACCTAAGGAGGCAAAAGACTTGTACTCAGAAAACTATAAAACACTGATGAAAGAAATCAAAGTTGACATAAACAGATAGAGAAATATACCATGTTCTTGGATTGGAAGAATCAATATTGTGAAAATGGCTATACTACCCAAAGCAATCTACAGATTCAATGCAATCCCTATCAAACTACCACTGGCATTTTTCACAGAACTAGAACAAAAAATTTCACAATTCATATGGAAACACAAATGACCCCGAATAACCAAAGCAATCTTGAGAAAGAAAAATGGAGCTGGAGGAATCAGGCTCCCGGACTTCAGACTATACTACAAAGCTACAGTAATCAAGACAATATGGTACTGGCACAAAAACAGAAATAGAGATCAATGGAACAGGATAGAATGCCCAGAGATAAACCCATGCACGTATGGACACCTAATTTACAACAAAGGAGGCAAGACTATACAATGGAGAAAAGACAGCCTCTTCAATAAGTGGTGCTAGGAAAACTGGATAGCTACATGTAAAAGAATGAAATTAGAACACTACCCAACACGATACACACAAAAAAATCCAAATGGATTAAAGACCTAAGTGTAAGACCAGACACTATAAAACTCTTAGAGGAAAACATAGGAAAAACACTCTTTGACATAAACCACAGCAAGATCTTTTTTGACCCACCTCCTAGAGTAATGGAAATAAAAACAAAAATAAACAAATGGGACTTAATTAAACTCTTTTTGCACAGCAAAGGAAACCATAAACAAGACAAAAAGACAACCCTCAGAATGGGAGAAAATATTTGCAAATGAAACAACAAAGGATTAATCTCCAAAATACACAAATAGTTCATGGAACTCAATATCAAAAAAACAAACAATCCAGTTAAAAAATGGGTGGAAGACCTAAATAGACATTTCAACAAGGAAGACATACAGATGGCCAAGAGGCACATGAAAAGATGCTCAACATCACTAATTATTAGAGAAATGCAAATCAAAACTACAATGAGATATCACCTCAGGCTGGTCAGAATGGCCATTATCAAAAAATCTAGAAACAATAAATGTTGGAAAGGGTGTGGTGAAAATGGAACCCTCCTGCACTGTTGGTGGGAATGTAAATTGATACAACCACTATGGAAAAAAGTATGGAGGTTCCCAAAAAAACTAAAAATAGAACTACCATATGACCCAGCCTTCCCACTACTGGGCATATACCCTGAGAAAACCATAATTCAAAAAGAGACATGCACCACAGTGTTCATTGCAGCACTATTTTCAATAGCCAGGACATGGAAGCAACCTAAGTGTTCATTGACAGATGAATGGATAAAGAAGATGTGGCACATACATACAATGGAATATTAGTCAGCCATTAAAAGAAACGAAATTGAGTTACTTGTAGTGTGGTGGATGGACCTAGAGTCTGTCATACAGAGTGAAGTAAGTCAGAAAAAGAAAAACATATACCATATGCTAACACATATATATGGAACCAAAGAAAAATAAAAGTGGTACTGATGAACCTATTTGAAGGGCAGGAATAAAGATGTAGACATTGAGAATGGACTTGAGGACACGGGGTGGGAGGGGAAGCTGGGGTGAAGCGAGAGTAGCATCGACATATATACACTACCGAATGTAAAATAGTTACCTAGTGGGAAGCAGCAGCATGGCACAGGGAGATCAGGTCGGTGCTTTGCAATGACCTAGAGTGGTGGGAAAGGGAGGATGGGAGGGAGGCTCAAGAGGGAGGGGATATGGGCACATATGTGTGCATATGGCTGATTCACTTTGGTGTACAACAGAAACTAACACAGTATTGTGAAGCAATTATACTCCAATAAAGATCTATTTTAAAAAATGATTTCACTGGTGTATAAAATACATATAATTAGAGGCACATATTTTAACTATACTATTCAATAGGCTTTGATAAATGTATACACCTGTGTAAGTCTCATTACAATCAAGATATAGGATATTTTCATTACCCCTCAAAAGGTGTCTTTTTTGCCCTTTCCCAGTCCATTTCCAACCCTACTCCAACTCCCAGCAACCATTGATCCTCTTTCTATCACTGTATATGTGAATTGTCCCTTCCAGATTTTCATATAAAAAGAATCATATGGTATGTATGCTTTTGGTCTGGCTTCCTTCAAGCAGCATCTTTTTGAGATTTATCCAGGTTGTTTAATGTATCAGTAGTTCATGTCTTTGCATTGCTGAGTATCATTCTATTGTAGAAATACAATATAATCTGTTTATGCACTCAACTGTTTTTGTATATTTGGATTGTTCCTGGTTTGAGGCTATTAAGAATTAAATTTCTGTTAACATTTTTGTATAAAAAAATAAGTAAATTTAAACAAATTTTCCCACATGAGAATAAAGTACAATGTATTTATCAATCAGTAAAGACAAATGGTATGTATTCATTCATTTATTACTAAATAGATAGGCTTAGAAGAGAGTGCACTGCTTTATTAAATGAACTGAATTAATTTTAGTAGGGCTGGAAGATAAAGTGCAAGGAAGTAAGGAGTAAAGAGAAACTTGGACCAATTAGCAGAGACTGTCATGAAGGACCTTGTAAGCCATAGGACGATTCATAAGGCAATGGAAGCCATCACTTTTCGACTTCCTACGTGATCAGATTTACATTGTAGAAAGCGCCCTCTAGTGGCAGTGCTGGGCATAGACAGATTAAAGGGTAGTAAGAAGCACTTGGGAGGCTTGAGGTATTCTAGGTGAAAGATAACATTGAGTTGAATTAGCATTTGTCGTGGTAATAAAGAGAAGTGGAAAGACTCAAGATTGTAGGAGTTGAAATCTCCCAGACTTGATAATTTGTTAGATGTAGGCAGAGGAATGCCTTGCAGAGTCACAAACTGGGGAATAAAAGAAAAGAACAAGGCTTGGAGTAGAAGACAAAGAGCTCAGATTTGGACATACAGAGATTGAGCCAGTTAGACATAAGGGTCTATGGCTCTGAAGAGAGGTCAAGGCCAGCCTATAAGCACTATAAGCACAGCCTACCATCACTACTTTCTCATTATTTTTAGCCCCTCCTCATCCAGTTTGAAGTCCCAGGACCATCGCTTGAGCCACATTTTGCTGGAATCCTCAAGTAAATGGACTTACCCTAGGGAAGGACATGTGTTCCTCTGAGACAGTGAGGACAGATATAAGGGTCAATACGGGTGCAGAGTCACAGCAAATGGGGATGTAAAGTTGATCTCTTACAGTTTCTTATTATTTTGGGTAAAATAAATGTTTACAAAAAATAAACACTTAAACTATGTGTTTAATTTTAAGAGAATCTATACAGTAATTTATATACCGGTTAATTAGAGATAGACTGAGAGATCATAGTAATTTTATAATGGGAGAAATCAATACATTGCGAAGAATACAGTTTAGAAATGTATGTGAACAAGTACACAAATTTTCTATAACAAGCACTTTAACAGAGGCAGTTCTCCTTAACAAGTGTTTTTAGTCTCCAGGTTATAAGTCAACATCCACAAAACAAACATTTCTCAGCGACGTGCTACTTAGTGCTTGTAATCTCAAACTCCCATTATGTTTTCTAACCAAGTCTGAATGAAAGAAAATGGGGCTTTCCCCTAAAAAGAATCAGGGGTCCCTGGAGAAACAGCTGATTTCAGAACTAGAGCAGGGAAAGTACAAGATGAACCTAGAAAATCTTGGATCAGATAGTAGGGAAGTGCTGAAAAAATGAGAGGGCCATATGCCAGAAGAAGTCAGGAACTAGACCAAAGAAGTATCCCTAGGCTGAATCTGGGATAATCTGAGCATTAAAATTAATAATGACAGAAATGGATTATTACTCAACTGAATTTAGAAAAAATCATGAGTCCATACTAATGCTAAATAAATAAAGGGGAAGAGGGGAGGTGTTATGAGTTGAACTGTGTCCCATCACCCCAAAAAAATCATACGTCCTAACCCCCAGTATCTCAGAGTATGCTCCTATTTGGAGACAGGGTTTTTGCAGAGGTAATCAAGTGAAAGTGAAGTCATTAGAGTGGGCATTAATCCACAATGACTAGTGTTCTTATGCAAAGGGGATATTTGGACGTAAAGACATGCATAGAGAGAAAAAAATGTAGAGACATAGAGAGAAGACAGTCATCTACAAGCCAAAGAGAAGCCTGGAATACATCCTTCCCTCATAGCCCTCAGAAGGAACTAACCCTACTGACACCATGATCTCAGACTTCTAGCCGTCACAACTGTGAGACAATAAATTTCTGTTGTTTGTGTCACTCAGTTTATGGTACTTTGTTACAGCAGCTTTAGCAAACTAATACAGGAGGAAAAGCTCTTTCTTATAGTAAATATAAAAAAATTATAGAATTACAAAATCACCATTATGTAATCATCATCATAATAAGTGACTCAGGCAAGAACAATTAGTAGATGGTAAAATGCATTGGGCAAAAGGGTAATTAGGACAAAATATTTACAGTTTCAAGGGATTCTCTTCACAGATCATTTAATAATTGCAGAAATGGTAACTTAAAAAGGAGAAAGCTGGTGGAAACAACCTTAACCAAGTTTATGAAGTTAATATCACCAGTAAATGGCACAAAATGACATCATGTGTAACTTGAATGTAATCATGAAGAAACATCATAAACACCCAAATTAACATTTTACAAAACAACTGACCTGTACCTCTTCAAAAATATCAATGTCATGAAAGTCCAAAAAGGCTGTTCCAAACTAAATGAGATAAAGGAGAAAACTAAATATCATACAACACACAATCCTAGATTTAAACCTGGATCAGCAAAATACATAAACTGACTCTTAAATGATTCAGCAAAAATAAAAATAATAATAGAGATATGTATTGTATGTGTAAAAAACATAAGGAGTTCCTTATAATATTTCTGCAATTCTTCTATAAGCTCGAATATTTTTCAAAGTAAAATCTTAAGAAAGAGAAAATAGGGCTTAAAAACCAGAAGTAAATATTTTTCAAAGTAAAATCTTAAGAAAGAGAAAATAGGGCTTAAAAACCAGAAGTATCCATTCAAAGTATACTTTAAATTCATACCAAAAATTAAACTCTTAAGTAATCATATTTATACAAAGTCAATTCTTTTGATCAGAGAACAATATTTTTCAAACATAATTTTATAATCAGTTGAGTATTTTAATTATTTATTTGATATTTACTTTCTCCAGAACCCTGAACAATATATTATTATATTTGCACAAATCATACTTTTAAAACTATAACCCTCACAGAGCTGTTAGATGATAAAGATCACTTATTTCTGCTAAAAAAGGAGACACAAAGGGAAAAAAGAGTTAACAAAACCTTTAGCTTCCCAGAAAAAAAAAAAAACTCGTAATTTGTATAGCATAATCTGTTGTTTCTTAAATTACCTCTTTATGTTAGTTCTCAATATTTATAATTTATATGTCCATTATGCAAACACATATATGATAGGCGGATATTTCAGATTCAATTCAATCCTCCAAATTCAATCCACTTTTTGCACTCAAAAACACCATTCAGGGGCTTGCCTGGTGGTGCAGTGGTTGAGAGTCCGCCTGCCGATGCAGGGGACACGGGTTCGTGCCCCGGTCCGGGAAGATCCCACATGCCGTGGAGCGGCTGCGCCCGTGAGCCATGGCCGCTGAGCCTGCGCATCCGGAGCCTGTGCTCCGCAACGGGAGAGGCCACAACAGTGAGAGGCCCGCGTACCGCAAAAAGAAAACAAAACAAAACAAAAAAAACCCCCACCATTCAGACTCAAACAACAGAAGAAAATTACATAATCCTAAAGCAAAGAAAGGTCTTTCCTGGTGAAAATATACGGCTTGAGATCACTCAGTCCAATAACATTTGTTAGAAACCCAAGGCAGATATAATTTTTTAATTATAAATATTATAAATATATTTGTATTTATAATTGTTATATAGAATATAATCTAGTATATAATATTTTGTTTTTATTTATAATTTATAAATACAAATTAAATTTTTAGTTTTTTTAAATAACCATTTATTTTACATATATTTTGACTTTTTTTTCCCTTGTAGATAATTATGAGCAAGAATTGGTGCCAAAACTAAGTTGAGACTGTCATCAATTTTGAAATAGGGTAATCTATAACTCCTTTCTCAACACTCTACAGTTATGCTAATTCAGTATTTCCTTGTGGTAACTCTTCTGCTTTCTGATACATGGTAATCAACAACTCCTACAGAACACCTACTGAACGCTGACAGAAGATCTCAGACCTCCCAAAAGGCAAGAAACTCCCCCCACGAACCTGGGTAGGGCAAAAGAAAAAAGAATAAACAGAGACAAAAGAATAGGGATGGGACCTGCACCAGTGGGAGGAGGCTGTGAAGGAGGAAAGGTTTCCACACACTAGGAAGGCCCTTCGCGGGCAGAGACTGCGGGTGGCAGAGGGGGAAAGCTTCGGAGCCACGGAGGAGACCACAACAACAGGGGTGCGGGGGGCAAAGCTGAGAGATTCCCGCACAGAGGATCGGTGTCAACCTGCACTCACCAGCCCGAGAGGCTTGTCTGTTCACGTGCCGGGGTGGGCAGGGGCTGGGAGTTGAGGCTCGTGCTTCGCTCGGAGCGCAGGGAGAGGACTGGGGTTGGCGGTGTGAACACCGCCTGAAGGGGCTAGTGTGCCACAGCTAGCTGGGAGGGAGTCTGGGAAAAAGTCTGGAGCTACCGAAGAGGCAAGAGACTTTTTCTTGCCCCTTAGTTTCCTGGTGCGTGAGGAGAGGGGATTCAGAGCGCCACTTAAAGGAGCGCCAGAGACGGGCGTGAGCTGCAGATATCAGCACGGACCCCAGAGACGGGCATGATACGCTAAGGCTGCTGCTGCCGCCACTAAGAAGCCTGTGTGCGAGCACAGGTCACTCTTCACACCTCCCGTCCTGGGAAGCTGTCCAGCCCGCCACTGCCAGGGTCCCGGATCCACGGACAACTTCCCTGGGAGAACGCACGGCGCGCCTCAGGCTGGTGCAACATCACGCCTGCCTCTGCCGCCGCAGACTCGCCCCACACCCGTACCCCTCCCTCCCCCCAGCCTGAGTGACCCAGAGCCCATGAATCAGCTGCTCCTTTAACCCCGTCCTGTCTGAGCGAAGAACAAACGCCCTCAGGCGACTTACACTCAGAGGTGGGTCCAAACCCAATGCTGAACCCCGGGAACTGTGCGAAAAAAGAAGAAAAAGGGAAATCTCTCCCAGCAGCCTCAGAAGCAGCGGATTAAAGCTCCACGATCAACTTGATGCACCCTGCATCTGTGGAATACCTGAATAGACAACCAATCATCCCAAATTGAGGAGGTGGACTTTGGGAGCAAGATTTATGATTTTTTCCCCTTTTCCTCTTTTTGTGAGTGTGTATGTGTATGCTTCTGTGTGTGATTTTGTCTGTAGAGCTTTGCTTTTACCATTTGTCCTAAGATTCTGTCTGTCCGTTTCTTTTTTTTTTAATATCTTTTAAAATTTTTTCCTTAATATTATTTTTTATTTTAATAACTTTATTTTATTTTATCTTCTTCTTTCTTTTTTCTCTCCCTTTTATTATGAGCCGTGTGGATGAAAGGCTCTTGCTGCTCCATCCAGGTGTCAGGGCTGTGCCTCTGAGGTGGGAGAGCCAAGTTCAGGACACTGGTCCACAAGAGACCTCCCAGCTCTACATACTGTCAAACGGCGAAAATCTCCCAGAGATCTCCATCTCAACGCCAAGACCCAGCTCCACTCAATGACCAGCAATCTACAGTGCTGGACACCCTATGCCAAACAACTAGCAAGACAGGAACACAACCCCATCCATTAGCAGAGAAGCTGCCTAAAGTCATAAGAAGGACACAAACACCTCAAAACACACCACCAGACGTGGACCTGCCCACCAGAAAGACAAGATCCAGCCTCATCCACCAGAACACAGGCACTAGTCCCCTCCACCAAGAAGCCTACACAACCCACTGAACCAACCACTGGGGACAGACACCAAAAACAACAGGAACTACAAACCTGCAGCCTGCAAAAAGGAGACCCCAAACACAGTAAGTTAAGGAAAATGAGAAGACAAAAAAACACACATAAGATGAAGCAGCAAGGCAGAAACCCACCAGACATAATAAATGAAGAGGAAATAGGCAGTCTACCTAAAAAAGAATTCAGAATAATGACAGTAAAGATGATCAAAAATCTTGGAAATAGAATGGAGAAAATACAACAAACGTTTAACAAGGACCTAGAAGAACTAAAGAGCAAACAAACAGTGATGAACAACAAAATAAATGAAATTGAAAATTCTCTAGATGGGATCAATAGCAGAATAACTGAGGCAGAATAACGGATACGTGACCGGGAAGATAAAATAGTGGAAATTACTGCAGAGCAGAATAAAGAAAAAAGAATAAAAAGAATTGAGGACAGCCTCAGAGACACCTGGGACAACATTAAGCGCACCAACATTCAAATTATAGGGGTCCCAGAAGAAGAGATAAAGAGAGGGACTGAAAAAACATTTGAAGAGATTATAGTTGAAAACTTCCCTAATATGGGAAAGTAAATAATTAATCAAGTCCAGGAAGCACGGAGAGTCCCATACAGGATAAATCCAAGGCAAAACACGGTAAGAAACATATTAATCAAACTATCAAAAATTAACTGCAAAGAAAAAAATATTAAAAGCAGCAAGGGAAAAATAACACACAAGGGAATCCACATAAGGTTAACAGCTGATCTTTCAGCAGACTCTGAGAGCCCGAAGGGAGTGGCAGGACATGTTTAAAGTGATGCAGGAAAAAAACCTGCAACCAAGATTACTCTACCCAGCAAGGATCTCATTCAGATTTGATGGAGAAATTAAAACCTTTACAGACAAGCAAAAGCTAAGAGAATTCAGCACCACTAAACCAGCTTTACAACAAATGCTAAAGGAACTTCTATAGACAAGAAACACAATAGAAGGAAAAGACCTACAATAACAAACCCAAAACAATTAAGAAAATGGGAATAGGAACATACATATCGATAATTACCTTAAATGCAAATGGATTAAATACTACAAACAAAAGACACAGACTGGCTGAATGGATAAAAAAACAAGACCCATATATATGCTGTCTACGAGAGACCCACTTCAGACCTAGGCACATATACAGACTGAAATTGAGGGGATGGAAAAAGATATTCCATGCAAATGGAAACCAAAAGAAAGTTGGAGTAGCAATTCTCATACCAGACAAAATAGACGTTAAAACAAAGACTATTACAAGAGACAAAGAGGCACACTGTATAATGATCAAGGGATCGATCCAAGAAGAAGATATAACAATTGTAAATATTTATGCACCCAACATAGGAGCACCTCAATACATAAGGCAAATACTAACAGCCATAAAAGGGGAAATTGACAGTAACACAATCATAGTAGGGGACTTTAGCACCCAAATTTCACCTATGGACAGATCATCCAAAATGAAAATCAATAAGGAAACACAAGCTTTAAATGATACATTAAACAAGAAGGACTTAATTGATACTTATAGGACATTATATCCAAAAACAACAGAATACACATTTTTCTCAAGTGCTCATGGAAAATTCTCCAGGATAGATCATATCTTGGGTCACAAATCAAGGCTTGGTAAATTTAAGAAAATTGAAATCATATCAAGTATCTTTTCTGACCACAACATTATGAGACTAGATATCATTACAGGAAAAAATCTGTAAAAAATACAAACACATGGAGGCTAAACAATACATTACTTAATAACCAAGAGATCACTAAAGAAATCAAAGAGGAAATCAAAATATACCTAAAAACAAATGACAATGAAAACACTATAACCCAAAACCTATGGGATGCAGCAAAAGCAGTTCTAAGAGGGAAGTTTATAGCAATACAATCCTACCTTAAGAAACAAGAAACATCTCTAATAAACAACCTAATCTTACACCTAAAGCAATTAGAGAAAGAAGAACAAAAAAAACCCCAAAGTTAGCAGATGGAAACAAATCATAAAGATCAGATCAGAAATAAGTGAAAAAGAAATGTAGGAAATGATAGTAAAGATCAATAAAACTAAAAGCTGGTTCTTTCAGAAGATAAACAAAATTAATAAACCACAGCCAGACTCATCAAGAAAAAAAGGGAGAAGACTCAAATCAATAGAATTAGAAATGAAAAAGGAGAAGTAACAACTGACACTGCAGAAATACAAAGGATCGTGAGAGATTACCACAAGCAACTCTATGACAATAAAATGGACAACTTGGAAGAAATGGACAAATTCTTAGAAATGCACAACCTTCCGAGACTGAACCAGGAAGAAACAGAAAATATGAACAGACCAATCACAAGCACTGAAATAGAGACTGTGATTAAAAATCTTCCAACAAACAAAAGCCCAGGACCAGATGGCTTCAAAGGTGAATTCTATCAAACATTTAGAAAAGAGCTAACACCTATCCTTTTCAAACTTTTCCAAAATAGAGCAGATGGAGGAACACTCCCAAACTCATTCTACGAGGCTAACATCACCCTGATACCAAAACCAGACAAGGATGTCACAAAGAAAGAAAACTACAGGCCAATATCACTGATGAACATAGAGGCAAAAATTCTCAAGAAAATACTAGCAAACAGAATCCAACAGCACATTAAAAGGATCATACACCATGATCAAGTGGGGTTTATTCCAGGAATGCAAGGATTCTTCAATATACAAAAATCAATCAATGTGATACACAATATTAACAAATTGAAGGAGAGAAACCATATGATCATCTCAATAGATGCAGAGAAAGCTTTTGACAAAATTCAACACTCACTTATGATAAAAACCCACCAGAAAGTAGGCATAGAGGGAACTTTTCTCAACATAATAAAGGCCATATATGACAAACCCACAGCCAACATCATCCTCAATAGTGAAAAACTGAAACCATTTCCACTAAGATCAGGAACAAGACAAGGTTGCCCACTCTCACCATTATTATTCAACATAGTTTTGGAAGTTTTCGCCACAGCAATCAGAGAAGAAACAGAAATAAAATGAATCCAAGTTGGAAAAGAAGAAGTAAAGCTGTCACTGTTTGCAGATGACATGATACTATACAGAGAGAATCCTAAAGATGCTACCAGAAAACTACTAGAGCTAATCAATGAATCTGGTAAAGTAGCAGGATACAAAATTAATGCACAGAAATCTCTTGCATTCCTAAACACTAATGATGAAAAGTTTGAAAGTGAAATTAAGAAAACACTCCCATTTACCACTGCAACAAAAAGAATAAAATATCTAGGAATAAACCTACCTAAGGAGACAAAAGACCTGTATGCAGAAAGCTATAAGACACTGATGAAAGAAATTAAAGATGATACAAATAAATGGAGAGATATACCATGTTCTTGGATTGGAAGAATCAACATTGTGAAAATGACTCTACTACCCAAAACAATCTACCAATTCAATGCAACCCCTATCAAACTACCACTGGCATTTTTCACAGAACTAGAACAAAAAACTTCACAATTTGTATGGAAACACAAATGACCCCGAATAACCAAAGCAATCTTGAGAAAGAAAAATGGAGCTGGAGGAATCAGGCTCCTGGACTTCAGACTATACTACAAAGCTACAGTAATCAAGACAATATGGTACTGGCACAAAAACAGAAATAGAGATCAATGGAACAGGATAGAAAGCCCAGAGATAAACCCACCACATATGGTCATGTTATTTTTGATAAAGGAGGCAAAAATACACAATGGAGGACAGACAGCCTCTTCAATAAGTGGTGCTACGAAAACTGGACAGCTACATGTAAAAGAATGAAAGTAGAACACTCCCTAACACCATAAACAAAAATAAACTCAAAATGGATTAAAGACTTAAATGTAAGACCAGACACTATCAAACTCTTAGAGGAAAACACAGGCAGAACTCTCTATGATATAAACCACAGCAAGATCCTTTTTGACCCACCTCGTAGAGAAATGGAAATAAAAACAAAAATAAACAAATGGGACCTAATGAAACTTAAAAGCTTTCGCACAGCAAAGGAAAGCATAAACAAGACAAAAAGACAACCCTCAGAATGGGAGAAAGTATTTGCAAATGAAGCTACTGACAGAGGATTAATCTCCAAAATTAACAAGCCACTCATGCAACTCAATATCAAAAAAACAAACAACCCAATCCAAAAATGGGCAGAAGACCTAAACAGACATTTCTCCAGAGAAGTAATACAGATTGCCAACATATACATGAAAGAATGCTCAACATCATTAATCATTAGAGAAATGCAA
This sequence comes from Delphinapterus leucas, assembly GCF_059928025.1. Classification (NCBI taxonomy): domain Eukaryota; kingdom Metazoa; phylum Chordata; class Mammalia; order Artiodactyla; family Monodontidae; genus Delphinapterus; species Delphinapterus leucas. Next base: position 27,415,601 of record NC_143140.1, read on the forward strand.
ATCAAAACTACAATGAGATATCATCTCACACCAGTCAGAATGGCCATCATCAAAATATCTACAAACAATAAATGGTGGAGAGGGGGTGGAGAAAAGGGAACACTCTTGCACTGCTGGTGGGAACGTGAATTGGTACAGCCACTATGGAGAACAGTATGGAGGTTCCTTAAAACACTACAAATAGAACTACCATATGACCCAGCAATCCCACTACTGGGCATATACCCTGAGAAAACCATAATTCAAAAAGAGTCATGTACCACAATGTTCACTGCAGCTCTATTTACAATAGCCAGGACTTGGAAGCAACCTAAGTGTCCATCAACAGATGAATGGATAAAGAAGAAGTGGCATATAGATACAATGGAATATTACTCAGCCATAAAAAGAAACGAAATTGTGTTATTTGTAGTGAGGTGGATGGACCTAGAGTCTGTCATACAGAATGAAGTAAGTCAGGAAGAGTAAAATACCATATGCTAACACATATATATGGAATCTAAAAAAAAAAAAAGGTCATGAAGAACCTAGGGGCAAGACGGGAATAAAGACACAGACCTACTAGAAAATGGACTTGAGGATACGGGGAAGGGGAAGGGGAAGCTGGGACAAAGTAAGAGAGTGGCATGGACATACATACACTACCAAATGTAAAACAGATAGGTAGTGGGAAGCAGCCACATAGCACAGGGAGATCAGCTCGGTGCTCTGTTACCACCTAGGGGAGTGGGATAAGGAGGGTGGGAGGGAGGGAGATGCAGGAGCGAAGAGATATGGGAACATATGTTTATGTATAACTGATTCACTTTGTTATAAAGCAGAAACTAACATACCACTGTAAAGCAATTATACTCCAATAAAGATGTTAAAAAAAAAAACATCAGGGACTTCCCTGGTTGTGCAGTGGTTAAGAATCTGCCTGCCAATGAACGGTACACGGGTTCGAGCCCTGGTCCGGGAAGATCCCACATGCTTAGTGGAGCAACTAAGCCCACGAGCCACAACTACTGAGCCTGTATGCCACAACTACTGAAGCCCATGCGCCTAGAGGTGTGCTCCACAAAAAGAGAAGCCACCACAATGAGAAGCCTGCATGCCACAATGAAGAGTAGCCCCTGCTCACCACAACTAGAGAAAGCCCGCGTGCAGCAACAAAGATCCAACACAGCCAAAAATAAATAAATAAATTTTTATAAAACATAAAAAATATATATATTTTTAAAAGCAGTTAGAATACTGGACACAAATGAAGAGAAAATGATTGAACTGGAAAATGGAGCTAAGAAAATACTGAAGAATGTAGTAAATTGATTTATTCATTCAATGACCATTTGAGTGCTAAAATGTTCCAGGCACTGTCCTTTGCAATGGTGATATCTCACAGAGCTAAAGAGAAAAGTCCCTTTTCTGACCTTTTTGAGCTTACACTATAGAGGAGAAGCTATACAGATCAAATAAACAGAAAGAAATGTATAAGGTCATGTCAGGTAATAGTATGTCTTTGACCAAAAATGAAAGGGAGAAGTTAGCTAGAGACTGAAAGTAGATGCCATTTTAGATAGGATTCAGAGAAATCATTTCTGAGATGACTTTTGAGCAAATACCTAAAGCAAGTGATGATCCATGAGAATGATCCATAAGAATATCTGGAGGAAGATCATGCTAGATGGAGGAAACATCAGTGAAAAGGCCCTAAGACAGGAACCTGATTGGTATGCCAAAGAATATCAAGAAGATGGCTCAGAGAGAAGATGAAAACTATAAAATAGGGGTTAAGAGACATGGAGGACATACAGGAGCTCTTAAAGAATAAAGTATAAGGATGGAGACAAGTCACCATCCCAAGAAACAATGGCTGAAAATTTTCTAGAAATTATGAAATGTATGAATCATTAGATTGAAGAAATATTATGAATCCCAAGTAAGAGGGGAAAAAAATCCATACCTAGACAAGTTGTAGTGAAATCTTGGAAATATCAAAGACAAAAAAAATTCTTGAAAACAACTCTTCATGGCAAAACCACTCTTTTCTCACTCATGTTTCCTGGACTCTCTCCCCAACATTTATGCTTCACTCCAAGAGGAAGTAACTGATACAATTAAAGAAAAGCTTGGCTCCCGTCTCTCTTTATCCTTGCCCATGTCTCTCTTTATGAGCATCTTCCTACATGCCCAAAGTGTATATGCTGCCTAGTGGTGAAAGGAACCTGCATCAACAGAGCAGGTGTGAGATGGCCCGCTGTGCAGGACTGTGATTTACAAACATAGGTTGTTAAAGGACATCAAGCTCTGGCTGCAGCAATCAAAAGAACAAGCATTTAACTTCCCACCCTTCATTACTCACCATAAAGCACTAGTGAGGTTATTACTATACTAGTGTCCTGAAGAAAACTGTTCTTTCATTAGTCAAAAGTCGACTAATACAGTCTTAGGACAAGTAGAAAAACAGTGGTTGAGCTACTAAAATAGCACAGCAACTTTAAAATGTCACTTAGATTTCTTCCCGAAGTATGTTTCTTATGTCCTTTAACTATGCTCCTACTTAAAAGTTTTGAACTGCTTAGGAAATGCCTTCCTTGTAGGTGAAATTCACATAAAATTAAATTAACAATTTTAAAGTGAACAATTCAGCGGCATTTAGTGCATTCACAATGTTATGCAACCTCTATCTTTCAAGTTCCAAAACATTTTCATTACCCCGAAAGAAAACTCCATATCCATTAAGCAGGTGTTTCCCCTCCCACCCCCGCTCCCCAGGCCCTGGCAACAGCCAATCTGCATTCCGTCTCTATGGCTTTACTTATTTTGGACATTTCGTATGAATGGAATCACACAACATGTTGCCTTTTACATCTGCCTTCTTTCACGTAGCCTAATGTTTTCAAGATTCACACACAGTTTAGCATGTATCAGTACTGCTTTCCTTTTTAAAGCTGCATAGTATGCCATTGTATGCATATCCCACAATTTGTTTATCCATTCATCCATTCATGGACACTCAGGCTACTACTACCATTTGACTGTTATGAATAGTGATGCTATGAACATGCAGCTACATCTCTTTGTTTGAGTACCTGTTTTTAGTTCTTTTGAGTATATACCCGGGAGTGAAATTGCCAGGTCAAACGATAATTTAAGGCTGAACTTTTTGAGGAAGGCATTTCTTTTAAACTTTACAATGTTACATTGTATTTTTATCATGATTCTAATTCAGTTAGCCCATTCAACTTTGTCCCTCTAAAATATTTAAATTTTTTCAAGTATATGTCATTTATTTTGCATGTGTTATTACCTATAAGTATAAATGATACATTAAAGAATTTTGATGTATTTAGATACTCTTAAGCAATTGAAATATATTATCTTCAAATTTCAAAGATATTCCATTATACTATTTTATTGGAAAATTTAACATGTTTTTAACAGCTAATGGGCCATTTTATATATTAAAAACTTCTCCCAAGTCTAGCATAATTTAGTCCAAATTCTGAAAAGAGAATCTGTCACATTCATACTTATAAGCCTATAAAACTGTCTAATGATGATTCTGGTGATTCTTTTATTGTTTGCATTTAAAGTCTCTTATTTTATCTCTATCCAACTTAATTGATTGCTAGTTTGCTCAAACTACCATGACTTATAATAAATTAAATATATTCCTGGCAAATTTATTCAACAAAAATCTCTCTATCATTCATATTAAATAACATCCATATTGTAATTGTAATTCCAAAGTTAAAAGAAGTATTATATTTTCTAAAGAGATTTTAATGGCCAATTTTCTTTATTCTCTTTGTTTCTTTATTCTTTACCTTATTTCCATAAATAAATGTCTAATTTGAAATTACCCTAATTTTAATCTCTGATCATCAGTTCTCTTACAAAATCAAAGATACTACATTCTTGGGCCATCACGATATTTTATTGTGGTCAGATATTTGTTATCAGCTCTGCCTTTAGCTGGAATAATTCCTCACTTATGGACCATATCATGATTTTCATGTTACCTAATCTGCTTATAAGGACATAAAAGATATATATCCACCATCTGAGGCATATAGTTTTAAGAAAAGAACTTTAAAAAGCTCTGCTTATCTGCCATTCCATTTTCCTAGGGACCACTCAAGAGTCATTATACCATGAGGAAAGCAGCATTGTATACTTGGTAACTCATAGACCTAAAGGAAGCAAATCATCCCAATGTGATATCATGATTGCTATAACAGACATGTGGCAGGTGCAGGACTTTACAAAGGAGGAGGAAAGCTGCTGAGCCTGCAATTCTCACGCTTTCCCAGAGAAGTAACCCTTCTCATGCTTTGCCCAGTGTTTTACAGGATGCATAAGGCTCGGAGGCCAGAAACATCATGACGGCTTCAGAAAAACATGAGTCTCACAGACATAGAAAACAAACTACGGTTACCAAAGGGAAGGGGGTGATAAATTAGGAGGCTGGGGTTAACATACACACACTAATATATATAAAATAGACAAACAACAAGGACATAGCACAGGGAACTATACTCAATGTTTTGTAGTAACCTATAATGGAAAAGAATTTGAAGCTGTACACCTGAAACCTATAAGGGAAAAGAATCTGAAAAAGATTCACTGTGCTGTACACCTGAAATTAACAAGACATTGTAAATCAGCTATATTTCAATTAAAAAAAATACTAGGCTTGCGAAGCGAACACTGTCACTAGTAATAACAAAAAAAAGAAAAACATGAGTCTCCTAGTACTCCTATTTCCAAAAGTGTGAAGGACATTAACTGGAGGAAGTGAACGGAGGCCAGACCATACACGGCCTCACAGGCCATGCTAAGAAACTTGAATTTAATTCTGTAGGTAATAGGAGCTTCTAAAAGGTTTTCATAAAGGAGGCCGGTCAGGAGCTCTTTGCTTAATCCGGGCAAGAAATGAAAGAATTTGACCAAATAGCAATGACAAATGAAAAAGTAAAATTTATGCATAAGTAGGGTATAAAATGGACAAATCTTGGTGTCCGGTTAGAAGATTGAGCTAAGATGTGACAGGGGTTAGGGAGAGAGAAGTGGAGTGTGATTCCCAGGAGGAACCTGTGTAGAGTTGAAGCCAGTCCATCCTCTGCCATGGAAGTGGAACTCAGTGTCCACACTTCTCGAAGGAGGGGTGAGACAAGGGACGTCCCCTTCCAGGAAAAACATGCTGCATCTGACATGATGGACCTAGCCTTTCTGGGGACAGAGAAGGACAGCTCCAGTGTGCAGGAGGCTGGAGGGACAAAGATAATTCACAAAACACACACACACACACACACACACACACACACACACACACACACACACACACCAGGCTTGCTACTAAAGGCATTTAATGCTAATAGCCATGAATTCTCAAATGTCCTTAAATTCAGCCTCATCATTTATCCATCTCATGTATGGAAGGAAGCAAACGTAAGTTCTTTAAGAAAGACATCGATTCCTAAGACTTCCCTGGTGGCACAATGGTAAAGAATCCGCCTGCCAATGCAGGGGACATGGGTTCGAGCCCTGGTCCGGGAAGATCCCACATGCCACAGAGGAACTAAGCCTGCGAGCCACAACTACTGAGCCCCGTGTGCCACAACTATTCAAGCCTGAGTACCTAGAGTCTGTGCTCCACAACAAAGACAAGCCACCGCTATGAGAAGCCCATGCACCGCAATCAAGAGTAGCCCCTGCTCACCACAACTAGAGAAAGCCCGCATGCAACAACAAAGACCCAACGCAGCCAAAATTAAATAAATAAATGTATAAATAAATAATATTTTTTTTTAAAAAAAAGAAAGACATCAATTCCTGTGGAACTCAGTATCTACTATTCTGTGCCTGCTTCACTCTTAATGAAAGTCAAATGTGAGTTCTTGATTCTGATAGTCCAGGCATTTGAAATATTGTTCTGCATTGGAAATGAATTATGCCAGCATCTTAAGGACCACATGATCAACAGCATATAAAAGTGCTTGCCGGGCTTCCCTGGTGGCGCAGTGGTTGAGGGCCCGCCTGCCGATGCAGGGGACACGGGTTCGTGCCCCGGTCCGGGAAGATCCCACATGCCGCGGAGCGGCTGGGCCCATGAGCCATGGCCGCTGAGCCTGCGCGTCCGGAGCCTGTGCTCCGCAACGGGAGAGGACACAACAGTGAGAGGCCCGCGTACCGCAAAAAAACAAAACAAAACAAAAAAAAGTGCTTGCCACACAGAGTGAAACTTAGTTTTTCTCTTCTTCTGCAAAAGACAAACAAACAAGCAAACAAATCCCCAAGGTTCTTATAAAATGTTACAGGAAGTTTATAGGCTAAGTAGATTTTTGCAAAGCTAATGATTTTTCAAAGTCCTCAACAAGATAAATTTACTTGATCAAAAGAGCAACATTCTCTTCCCTCAGATACTCCCTTTTCCTTCTCGAAAGTCAGAGTTTAAAAATAGAATCGCTAGTTATTATCAGACAATAAGCCTCATTCTTCCCATCTCTGAACTACTCCAAGATTATAAGTTACACTCCCTTTTAGGTCACCAGGGTCTCAAAATCTATGGTGTTTTTAATATACAGTTTAATATAATAGTTCCCTCACTGAGCAAATAAATACTAAAGCTTCTACTAAAGGTGATTAACATAAAAACTATAAATAGGAAGCATCATAATATAATTGTAATAAGATCAGAAACTGCCTCAAACTCCAATAACAATTAACTTAGATTTTTTTTCATACAGGAAATATTATTACAAGTTTTAGTCTGTGGGTCATAGTGCTTCTAAAACAAAAACCTCAAAAACTGTTAGCAAATAGTTCTCAAAATTTTCTGCCTCAACTCCATTCACATGTGCGACCAATTCATTTCTCCCATTGTAGGCATTCATTCAAAAAAATACATTGAATTCCTTCTATAAGCAAAGTGCATCCAGAAGTAAATACCACTGACATGTTCCCTATCCTCATAGAGATTAAAGCCTCCTAGTGGTGGAGATAGATAGTAATCAAGTAATATAAATGTAAATAGGAATGGCAAGATTAAAAAATGACATTAAGATACATGCACCCTGGGCTTCCCTGGTGGCACAGTGGTTGAGAGTCCGCCTGCCGATGAGAGGACACAGGTTCGTGCCCCGGTCCGGTCAGATCCCACATGCCGTGGAGCGGCTGGGCCCGTGAGCCATGGCCACTGAGCCTGCGCGTCCGGAGCCTGTTCTCCGCAATGGGAGAGGCCACAACAGTGAGAGGCCCGCGTACCGCAAAAAAAAAAAAAAAAAAAAAAAGAAGATACATGCACCCTAATGTTCACTGCAGCACTATTTGCAATAGCCAAGACATGGAAGCCACCTAAATGCCCATCAACAGATGAATGGATAAAGAAGATGTGGTACATATATACAATGCAATATTACTCTAGATAAGGACTAGATAAGGCAGAGAGAAAGAATGAAATATTGCCATTTGCAGCAATACGGATGGACCTAGAGATTATCATCCTAAGTGAAGTCAGACAGAGAAAGACAAATATATGATATCACTCATATGTGGAATTAAAAAAAATACACATTAGCTTATTTACAAGACATAAATAGACTCACAGACATAGAAAACAAACTTATGGTTACCAAAGGGGAAAGAGAGGGAGAAAGGGATAAATTGGGAAATTGGGGTTAAAATACACACACTACTATATATAAAACAGATAAACAACAAGGATTTACTGTATAGCACAGGGAAATATACTCAGTATTTTATAATAACTCATAAGGGAAAAGAATCTGAAAAGGAATGTGTGTGTGTGTGTGTGTGTGTGTATAACCGAATCACTGTGCTGTACACTGGAAACTAACACAATATTGTAAATCAATTATACTTTGATTTAAAATTGTTTTCAAAGGCATATACAATTTGGTACCTAGGTTTATAAATTATGATATAGGAAAATCCCTGGTTAAAAAGTGCCTCAAGGAGATGAAAGTTGTTTTCTCTCTCCCATAATAGTGCCACAAAGTCATCCAGATTCCTTCCATCTTGTTGGCTCATCATTCCTTAGGGTGTTCCTTTTGGAAGCCTAGTCACCATGCATCATGTCTACATTCTAGCTTTAAAAAGTAGAAAAAAAAAATAAAGAAATGGAAAGCAAGCAATTTCCTTTTAAGGGACAGGACCCAGAAGCTGCCTACATCATTGCTCCTCTCATCTTACAGTCCAGAATTTAGCTGCCCAGCCACATCTGTCTGCAAGAGAGTCTGTGAAACATAGTCTCTAGCTGGGCAGACATGTGTCAAACTCGGGGTTCTTTTACTAAATAAAAAAGAAGGGGAGGCGAGAGACAGGGGACCCTTCCCAGTCTCTGCCTTATCTAGTCCTTATCTAGCATTAAACAGATGTCAAATGAATAAGGTAATTAGCACTTGCAGAAAATCAGATCACAAGCATATATGGCCTCTCATATGAATTAATAAAATGACTGAGTATTAATTAAAAGGGTTTTTGTTCTTAATTTGTTATTATTTCACGGAAGTTGGAGATTGGGTCTCATGACACTGTTTATCAACGTCTGGGAAATATCCAAACCTGGTTGCTATGTTACCATCTTTATTTGACACATAGTTAAAATCTAATTGAAGTAATCTTTACTAATAAGAGAGAAACTGCTTAAATAAATTTAAAGTACCCTAAATTCATTCCAAGTAATGATTGTAAGTGGTTCTAAACAAACCAGTCACTTAAGAAGTAAGACAATAGTTAAATAAAAATTAATGAAAGAATAAATATAGATCAGTGTCTTGCTTGAAATATAATTCTTTTTCTATTTCTTCTCATTCACATAGACTTAGTAATCTTTTCTGACAAGCCTCACAAGAAGATATATATGTAAGAAGTATGGATCCATTGGCATTTGCATTTCAAATTACAATTAAGAAAGATGTGAAAACATGATAGAATTAGAAGAGCAGATGTCTAGATTCCCCATGATCAGGAGCAGAGGAATATCTTTCCCAGCCTTCTGCTGAGCACCTACCCTGTGTTAGATACCTACCCTGTGTTAGATGGCGTGCTAGGTGGTGTCATGAGAGTTAGGGGACATAGTTTATGCTGGCAAAATAATCACAATCAATGGTCAAGAAAGATAAGTACATGGGCTCTTTCATCTCCCATGTAATGGGAGATGTAATGTAGACCAAGCATATTTTAAGCCTTCTACCACCGTTTCCTCATTGTGTTTACTTGTCCCCGTCCTACCCCTTGTGTAAGTGTTTACCATACTTGTACAAGCTATTTGTTACCATTGTATTTAACTTTGTCTTATTTAATTCTTATTGTCAAGAACCTTGAAAATTTTGTCTAAGGAAATTAGCAATGAAGTCACATAATGTTATCTACCATACTTTGACTTGGGTAGGAAGCATTTATGAAATACTGTATGGCAGGGAAGATGGAACGGTTAGGTCCGAGTCATTACAGCCAAGCTGTTCTCTAATCACAATGGCTGTTTGGCATGAATCTAATTTCACAAAACATGTCATTCATTGTTGCTGGTATAAAAGAATTTTTTTAAAGAATATTTTTTAAAGAACACTGTAGTTATGTAGGAACAGAAGACCAAATTTTATTTTCAATGGTTCTGTTTTTAAATTCAGTATTAGAAATAGATATGAACATCTCTTTTGAGCTCATATACGTGAGTAAAACAACGCCGTTCACCCACGTCAATCTGGACTGATGGCTTCCTACTTTCCTTTAAAGCATAAACAGCCATCTCCTGCAACCTTCGCGATTGAGGGGCAGTCTCCTCCTGGGACGGGAGCCCCAGCTCTTACCTCAAGATTCTCCTTTGAGCATTCTTGCTACCACCTTGCTGGCATCAAGCATTGACCACCCTTAATAAACAACAGCACAGAAGGAAAAAAAAAAACCAACCTGAAGCATTTAGTAAGGCTTTAGTAAAGACTCTGGGATAAGAAGGCATTAAAAACAGAATATCACATGAAACTGAATACATAACAGCTCATCAGGACTCTGAGGCTTGGTGCCATCCTCCTGTACTTCTAGAGAGAAGACAGGGCCACCATTCCCTCATTTAACTCCTTCAGCGTCTTGCCACACCTGTTTCTCATACACACACACACACAGTTTTGCTTTTGTTTTTTGGCTCCATCATGCAGCATGCGGGATCTTTAGTTCCCTGACCAGGGATCAAACCCTGTGCCCCCTGAAGTGGAAGCCCAGAGTCTTAACCACTGGGAAGTGGTTAGTCCCTCCTCCACACTTTTAAGAGATACAATTGTTTCACCATGATTCACAACGGTTTCCTCACTATTGTGTCCAAGATGGATACAAGGAATGATTTTTAAATTAAAATACCATTTGAAGAGATGTTTTAACATACAATATTTCAATATTTGTCACTATTACTGAGATTTGACCCTAAAAAGATGTTATTAAACAGGCACAAAATGTAAGTTGTAATCTCAGAAGAAAGATCATAATTAGGTGTTCGGGGTCCATCACAGAATTAGAATGAAGTCAATCACATACATAACCAATTGTATGGAATTAAGGGATGTTATTGATGCCAGGTGGTACCTGCCCCATTTTCTTTCTACATCGCATGATTGAGCCTCTCAGACCAGCTTTTTCTCCCCTATTGTTTCCTAATGGAATTCCAGCATTTTGCCTTGAAACTGTAGGCCATTTCAATTTCTAACAAAAAAAAATTTCAACTGATAATGAGAAAACATTATTGACTCTTCCTCTGCAGTTACAGAGAAGCAGATTTAGTTTTGTGACCTAAAACTGAACTTACAAATGTAATTTCTAACATATAAATCTTGTAAAACATTTGAACTTCGAAGATAATTGCTATGCCCTATAAAAGTAACCTCTAACATCTAAAAAATCTATAATTGTGATTGATTGTTTAAAACACCTGTTTTCCAGGTGTTAATATTTAAACAAACTCTTCCTTATTTGCCCAGGCCTTTCCTGGTTTTAGCACTGAAAAGTCCCACTTCCCAGGAAAACGCTCAGTCTCAGGTAAACCCAGACAGTTGGTCACACTAACTGACATCCTTGTGTTCTGTAAAGTATAAATGCATGTAAATTTTCTTTGTAAAGTCAGAAGAGAATGATTGGCATACACCTCTTCTCCCCAAAGCAAGAAGATTTTAAAACCTATGACTGCAATATTCCTTGCTTAAACAAAGGGAATAAGAATCTGTGTCTCACTTTAATTAACAATGCAAACAACTGTAAACTCTGAACTTGCATGATAATTGCAAATAAGTCAACATGCCCTGAATCCTAGAATATGGGCATACATTTTTGTGCTCACCAAGTACTAACAAAAGGAAACATACTTAATAAGTCTACCATGTAATAAAATAGATTTATGATTCATTTCAAACTGCTAGTTAATAATAATTTTGGTGTTCTCTTAGAATGCAGAGGGGCTTTGAGTCGAAGGGTTTAATGACTCAAACACTGCCCTAATTAGAATGAACACTGTGGTCCTGGATTAGAATCAGAGATGTAAGTATCAATTCATGTTTAGCTTAATATAAATACAAATGGACAGACAGAATAACAACTATAGACGTGTGTATACGTGGGTTAGTACACGTACATATATTACCTAAATTTGTCAGCAGAGATGGCCTAGAAGTAATGACATCCCTGGAGCCGTTTGCACAGCCAGTTCCTGATCTTGGACCCAGGAGCCAACATGAAAGAGCTTCCAATGGCCAGAGCTGGAACAACCTGAGCAACAAAATAAATAAAACAGTATGAGATTGTAACTTAGAATATAATATAAATATGAGATTCCATTAAAATTTTAGTAAAGGAATAAAATAACTGGCTAAACACAAAAGTGGACTGAAATAAAAAGGTAAAGCAGTTGGCCAATCCAAAAATGGGCAGAAGACCTAAACAGACATTTCTCCAAAGAAGACATACAGATTGCCAACAAACACATGAAAGGATGCTCAACATCACTAATCATTAGAGAAATGCAAATCAAAACTACAATGAGGTATCACCTCACACCAGTCAGAATGGCCATCATCAAAAAATCTACAAACAGGGCTTCCCTGGTGGCGCAATGGTTGAGAGTCCGCCTGCCGATGCAGGGAACACGGGTTCGTGCCCCAATCCGGGAGGATCCCGCGGAGCGGCTGGTCCCGAGAGCCATGGCCGCTGAGCCTGCGCGTCCGGAGCCTGTGCTCCGCAACGGGAGAGGCCCCAGCAGTGAGAGGCCCGTGTACCGCAAAAAAAAAAAAAAAAAAAAACTACAAACAATAAATGCTGGAGAGGGTGTGGAGAAAAGAAAACCCTCTTGCACTGTTGGTGGGAATGTAAATTGATACAGCCACCATGGAGAACAGTATGGAGGTTCCTTAAAAAACTAAAAATAGAACTACCAGGGACGAGGGGAAGATGGCGGAAGAGTAAGACGCGGAGATCACCTTCCTCCCCACAGATAAACCAGAAATACATCTACACGTGGAACAACTCCTACAGAACACCTACTGAACACTGGCAGAAGACCTCACACCTCCCAAAAGGCAAGAAACTCCCCACGTACCTGGGTAGGGCAAAAGAAAAAACAGAGACAAAAGGATAGGGACGGGACCTGCACCGGTGGGAGGGAGCTATGAAGGTGGAAACACACTAGGAAGGCCCTTCGCGGGCGGAGACTGCGGGTGGCGGAGGGGGAAAGCTTCGAAGCTGCGGAGGAGAGCACAGCAACAGGGTGCGGAGGGCAAAGAGGGGAGATTCCCGCACAAAGCATTGGTGCCGGTCTGCACTCACCAGCCCGGGAGGCTTGTCTGTTCACCCGCCGGGGCGGGCGGGGCTGGGAGCTGAGGCTCGGGATTCGGGCGGAGCGCAGGGAGAGGACTGGGGTTGGCGGCATGAACACAGCCTGCAGGGAATTATGCGCCAAGGCTAGCCGGGAGGGAGTCTGGGGAAAAGTCTGGACCTGCCGAAGAGGCAAGAGACTTTTTCTTACCTCTTTGTTTCCTGGTGCGCGAGGAGAGGGCATTAAGAGCGCTGCTTAAAGGAGCTCCAGAGACGGGCGTGAGCCGCGGCTAAAAGCGCGGACCCCAGAGACGGGCATGAGACGCTAAGGCTGCTGCTGCCGCCAACAAAAAGCCTGGGTGCGAGCACAGGTCACTATCCACATCCCCCTTCCGGGGAGCCTGTGCAGCCCGCCACTGCCAGGGTCCCAGGATCCAGGGACAACTTCCCCGGGAGAACGCATAGCGTGCCTCAGGCTGGTGCAACGTCACACTAGCCGCTGCCGCCGCAGGCCCGCCCCGCCCTCCGTGCCCCTCCCTCCCCACGGCCTGAGTCAGCCAGAGTCCCGGAAGCAGCTGCTCCTTCAACCCAGTCCTGTCTGAGCGAAGAGACGCCCTCCAGCGACCTACACGCAGAGGCGGGGCCAAATCCAAAACTGAGCTCCTGGGAGCTGTGAGAACAAAGAAGAGAAAGGGAAATCTCTCCCAGCAGCCTCAGGAGCAGCGGATTAAAGCTCCACAATCAACTTGATGAGACAACGAATCATCCCAAATTGAGGAGGTGGACTTTGACAGCAAGATTTATGATTTTTTCCCCTTTTCCTCTTTTTGTGAGTGTGTATGTGTATGCTTCTGTGTGAGATTTTGTCTGTATAGCTTTACTTTCACCATTTGTCCTAGGATTCTATCCGTCCGTGTTGTTTTTCTTTTTAATTTTTTTCTTAATAATTATTGTTTATTTTCATAACTATTTTTTATCTTACTTTATTTTATCTTCTTTCTTTCCTTCCTTCCCTCCTTCCTCCCTCCCTCCCTCTCTCCCTCCTTTCTTTCTTTTTCTCTTTCTTTCTAATTTTTCTCCCTTTTATTCTGAGCCGTGTGGATGAAAGGCTCTTGGTGCTACAGCCAGGAGTCAGTGCTGTGCCTCTGAGGTGGGAGAGACAACTTCAGGACACTGGTCCACAAGAGACCTCCCAGCTCCACATAATATCAAATGGTGAAAATCTCCCAGAGATCTCCATCTCAACACCAGCACCCAGTTTCACTCAACGACCAGCAAGCTACAGTACTGGACACCCTATGCCAAACAACTAGCAAGACAGGAACACAACCCCACCCATTAGCAGAGACGCTGCCTAAAATCATAATAAGTCCACAAACACCCCAAAACACACCACCAGACGTAGACCTATCCACCAGAAAGACAAGATCCAGCCTCATCCACCAGAACACAGGCACTAGTCCCCTCCACCAGGAAGGCTACACAACCCACTGAACCAACTTTAGCCACTGAGGACAGACACCAAAAACAACGGGAACTACGAACCTGCAGCCTGCAAAAAGGAGACCCCAAACACGGTAAGATAAGCAAAATGAGAAGACAGAAAAACACACTGCAGATGAAGGAGCAAGATAAAAACCCACCAGACCTAACAAATAAAGAGGAAATAGGCAGTCTACCTGAAAAAGAATTCAGAATAATGATAGTAAAGATGATCCAAAATCTTGGAAATAGAATAGACAACATACAAGAAACATTTAACAAGGACCTAGAAGAACTAAAGATGAAACAAACAATGATGAACAACTCAATAAGTGAAATGAAAAATACTCTAGATGGGATCAATAGCAGAATAACTGAGGCAGAAGAACGGTTAAGTGACCTGCAAGATAAAATAGTGGAAATAACTACTGCAGAGCAGAATAAAGAAAAAAGAATGAAAAGAACTGAGGACAGTCTCAGAGACCTCTGGGACAACATTAAACACACCAACATTCAAATTATAAGGGGTTCCTGGAGAAGAAGAGAAAAAGAAAGGGACTGAGAAAATATTTGAAGAGATTATAGTTGAAAACTTCCTTAATATGGGAAAGGAAATAGTTAATCAAGTCCAGGAAACAGAGAGAGTCCCATACAGGATAAATCCAAGGAGAAATACGCCAAGACACATATTAATCAAATGGTCAAAAATTAAATGCAAAGAAAACATATGAAAAGCAGCAAGGGAAAAACAACAAATAACACACAAGGGAATCCCCATAAGGTTAACAGCTGATCTTTCAGCAGAAACTCTGCAAGCCAGAAGGGACTGGCAGAACATATTTAAAGTGATGAAGGAGAAAAACCTACAACCAAGATTACTCTACCCAGCAAGGATCTCATTCAGATTTGATGGAGAAATTAAAACCTTTACAGACAAGCAAAAGCTGAGGGAGTGCAGCACCACTAAACCAGCTTTAAAACAACTGCTAAAGGAACTTCTCTAGGCAAGAAACACAAGAGAAGGAAAAGACCTACAATACAGAACCCAAAACAATTAAGAAAATGGAAATAGGAACATACATATCAATAATTACCTTAAATGTAAATGGACTAAATGCTCCCACCAAAAGACACAGATTGGCTGAATGGATACAATAACAAGACCCATATATATGCTGTCTGCACGAGACGCACTTCAGACCTAGAGACACATACAGACTGAAAGTAAGGAGATGGAAAAAGATATTCCATGCAAATTGAAACCAAAAGAAAGCTGGAGTAGCAATTCTTATATCAGACAAAGTAGACTTTAAAATAAAGCCTATTAGAAGATACAAAGAAGGACACTACATAATGATCAAGGGATCGACCCAAGAAGAAGATATAACAATTGTAAATATTTATGCACCCAACATAGGAGCGCCTCATTACATAAGGCACATACTAACAGCCATAAAAGGAGAAATCGACAGTAACACATTCATAGTAGGGGACTTTTAACACCCCATTTTCACCAATGGACAGATCATCCAAAATGAAAATAAATAAGGAAACACAAGCTTTAAATGATACATTAAACAAGATGGACTTAATTGATATTTATAGGATATTCCATCCAAAAACAACAGAATAAACATTTTTCTCAAGTGCTCATGGAACATTCTCCAGGACAGATCATATCTTGGGTCACAAATCAAGCCTTGGTAAATTTAAGAAAATTGAAATTGTATCAAGTATCTTTTCCGACCACAATGCTATGAGACTAGATATCAATTATAGGAAAAGATCTGTAAAAAATACAAACACATGGAGGCTAAAAAATACATACTTAATAATGAAGTGATCACTGAAAAAATCAAAGAGGAAATCAAAAAATACCTAGAAACAAATGACAATGGAGACACGACGACCCAAAACCTGTGGGATGCAGCAAAAGCAGTTCTAAGAGGGAAGTTATAGCAATACAATCCTACATTAAGAAACAGGAAACATCTCGAATAAACAACCTAACCTTGCACCTAAAGCAATTAGAGAAAGAAGAACAAAAAAACCCCAAAGTTAGCAGAAGGAAAGAAATCATAAAAATCAGATCAGAAATAAATGAAAAAGAAATGAAGGAAACACTAGCAAAGATCAATAAATCTAAAAGCTGGTTCTTTGAGAAGATAAACAAAATTGATAAACCATTAGCCTTTTTCTCCCAAGAAAAAAAGGGAGAAGACTCAAATCAATAGAATTAGAAATGAAAAAGGAGAAGTAACAACTGACACTGCAGAAATACAAAAGATCATGAGAGATTACTACAAGCAACTCTATGCCAATAAAATGGACAACCTGGAAGAAATGGACAAATTCTTAGAAAGGCACAACCTGCCAAGACTGAATCAGGAAAAAATAGAAAGTATGAACAGACCAATCACAAGCACTGAAATTGAAACTGTGATTAAAAATCTTCCAACCAACAAAAGCCAGGGACCAGATGGCTTCACAGGCGAATTCTATCAAACATTTAGAGAAGAGATAACACCTATCCTTCTCAAACTCTTCCAAAATAGAGCAGAGGGAAGAACACTCCCAAACTCATTCTACGAGGCCACCATCACCTTGATACCAAAACCAGACAAGGATGTCACAAAGAAAGAAAACTACAGGCCAATATCACTGATGAACATAGATGCAAAAATCCTCAACAAAATACTAGCAAACAGAATCCAACAGCACATTAAAAGGATCATACACCATGATCAAGTGGGGTTTATTCCAGGAATGCAAGGATTCTTCAATATATGCAAATCAATCAACGTGATACACCATATTAACAAACTGAAGGAGAAAAACCATATGATCATCTCAATAGATGCAGAGAAAGCTTTCAACAAAATTCAACACTGATTTATGAGAAAAACCCTGCAGAAAGTAGGCATAGAGGGAATGTTCCTCAACATAATAAAGGCCATATATGACAAACCCACAGCCAACATCGTCCTCAATGGTGAAAAACTGAAAGCATTTCCACTAAGATCAGGAAAAAGACAAGGTTGCCCACTCTCACCACTCTTATTCAACATAGTTTTGGAAGTTTTAGCCACAGCAATCAGAGAAGAAAAGGAATAAAAGGAATCCAAATTGGAAAAGAAGAAGTAAAGCTGTCACTGTTTGCAGATGACATGATATTATACATAGAGAATCCTAAAGATGCTACCAGAAAACTACTAGAGCTAATCAATGAATCTGGTAAAGTAGCAGGATACAAAATTAATGCACAGAAATCTCTTGCATTCCTATACACTAATGATGAAAAATCTGAAAGTGAAATCAAGAAAACACTCCCATTTACCATTGCAACAAAAAGAATAAAATATCTAGGAATAAACCTACCTAAGGAGACCAAAGACCTGTATGCAGAAAATTATAAGACACTGATGAAAGAAATTAAAGCTGATACAAATAGATGGAGAGATACACCATGTTCTTGGATTTGAAGAATCAACATTGTGAAAAAGACTCTACTACCCAAAGCAATCTACAGATTCAATGCAATCCCTATGAAACTACCACTGGCATTTTTCACAGAACTAGAACAAAAAATTTCACAATTTGTATGGAAACACAAAAGACCCCGAATAGCCAAAGCAATCTTGAGAACGAAAAACAGAACTGGAGGAATCAGGCTCCCTGACTTCGGACTATACTGCAAAGCTACAGAAATCAAGACACTATGGTACTGGCACAAAAACAGAAAGATAGGTCAATGGAACAGGATAGAAGCCCAGAGATAAACCCACGCACATATGGTCACCTTACCTTTGATAAAGGAGGCAGGAATGTACAGTGGAGAAAGGACAGCCTCTTCAATAAGTGGTGCTGGGACAACTGGACAGGTATATGTAAAAGTATGAGATTAGATCACTCCATAACACCATACATAAAAATAAGCTCAAAATGGATTAAATACCTAAATGTAAGGCCAGACACCATCAAACTCTTAGAGTAAAACATAGGCAGAACACTCTATGACATAAATCACAGCAAGATCCTTTTTGACCCACCTCCTAGAGAAATGGAAATAAAAACAAAAATAAACAAATGGGACCTAATGAAACTTAAAAGCTTTTCCACAGCAAAGGAAACCATAAACAAGACCAAAAGACAACCCTCAGAATAGGAGAAAATATTTGCAAATGAAGCAACTGACAAAGGATTAATTTCCAAAATTTATAAGCAGCTCATGCAGCTCAATAACAAATAAACAAACAACCCAATGCAAAATTGGGCAGAAGACCTAAATAGACATTTCTCCAAAGAAGATATACAGACTGCCAACAAACACATGAAAGAATGCTCAACATCATTAATCATTAGAGAAATGCAAATCAAAACGACAATGAGACGTCATCTCACACCAGTCAGAATGGCCATCATCAAAATATCTACAAACAATAAATGGTGGAGAGGGGGTGGAGAAAAGGGAACACTCTTGCACTGCTGGTGGGAACGTGAATTGGTACAGCCACTATGGAGAACAGTATGGAGGTTCCTTAAAAAACTACAAATAGAACTACCATATGACCCAGCAATCCCACTACTGGGCATATACCCTGAGAAAACCTAATTCAAAAAGAGTCATGTACCACAATGTTCATTGCAGCTCTATTTACAATAGCCAGGACATGGAAGCAACCTAAGTGTCCATCGACAGATGAATGGATAAAGAAGATGTGGCACATATATACAATGGATATTACTCAGCCATAAAAAGAAACGAAATTGAGTTATTTGTAGTGAGGTGGAAGGACCTAAAGTCTGTCATACAGAGTGAAGTAAGAAAACGAAAAACAAATACCATATGGTAACACATATATATGGAATCTTAAAAAAATAAAATGGTTCTGAACAACCTAGAGGCAGCACAGGAATAAAGGCGCACACATAGAGAATGGACTTGAGGACACAGGGAGGGGGAAGGGTAGGCTGGGACGAAGTGAGAGAGTGGCATTGACATATATACACTACTAAACGTAAGGTAGATAGCTAGTGGGAAGCAGCCGCATAGCACAGGGAGATAAGCTCGGTGCTTTGTGACTGCCTGGAGGGGTGGGATAGGGAGGGTGGGAGGGAGACGCAAGGGGGGAGGATATGGAGATATATGTATACGTATAGCTGATTCACTTTGTTATACAGCAGAAAGTAACACAACAACGTAAAGCAATTATACTCCAGTAAAGATGTTAAAAAAAAAACAAAAAAAAACGTAAAGCAGTTGGAAGCTTCCTGTAATCAGTTAATCAAGATGGAGAAAACCATAAAGCAAATTGCTTACAGAAGGGATAGAAACTAGATGAGGGACAATTTTCCTCATAAAGTTCTGAGGATGCTCAATCCTTAGAGATGCAAGATACAGAACAGAGGCATAGAATTGAGGGACTAGCCTGAAACAGGGGCTTTGGTTAAAACTTCGTATGTGAAACATTCAGTTATTTCTTTGCCTTCCACACCCTAAATATAAAACCCAGGAACTAGATGTCCATTCTCCAGAGGACACCTTCTCTAGGAAAACTGAGAAGTTCAAGAGAAACTATGATCTCTGAGACAGTAGATTAAATTTCGCAAAGGTAGTCAAAAGAAATGGCATCCATAAAGCAAGAATTAGAAGTTGGTTCAATCAGCTAACAGGAGTTTCAGAGGTGAAAAAGAAGAATTGGAAGATGTAAATTATCAGAGAAATAATACTAGAGAAATTCCCGGAGATAACAAGTACAAGTTATCAGACTGAAAATTCCCACTGAGTATCCAATACACTGAATTTTTAAAAATAGACCTAGGGCACATCATTAGAAATTTTGTCCACTAAATTTGAATAATACAAATGAGAAAATATAGGTCATCTACCAAAAATAAGAATGGCATGGAGTTTCTCATTCATAACCCTGTATCTGGAGAACATTAGACCAAAACTGTCACAAATATGAGGAAAAATGATTTTCAGAAATTAATCCTCTGTAAAATTATCAGTCAAGTGTGAGGTAAAAGAAAGATATTTGTGTAAATTCATAAATTCTCCTTAGGTGCATCTTTTCTAAGGATTCTGCTTGGCAAGATGCTCCAACAAAATAATAGAACTAACCAAGAAAAAGAAAGGGAAGGAAACCCAAAATGGTGGATTCAACCTAAAAACGTGGTGAAGGAGAGTCCCCAAATGGCAGGTCTAGAGAACAATCAGGCCAATGATCAAGAGCAAAGAAGTTGACTCCAAAGCCTTCAAGGAAAAAAGGGGAGGAAAACAAATGAGATACAAAATATGGTAGAACATTTAGAGAAATTAAATGTAAGTGAATGGAAATTGGGCAAAAGAAAAAAAGAGCACTTTGAAAAATTTTCACTCTACAATAAATGAATACATTCATATAAGTATTGATTTTTGATCACTTAGAGTAGCACTATATCCATATTGGGAAGACTGGAGAAGAGGAGGTGGGAGTCCCAAAAGAGATAAACCCTCACCAATCAAAACAGGAAGTCAATAGGTAATCTCTCAACTTGATTAATAAGAATATAGTAGTATAAGCATATCATTGTAAATAAAAACAACAACTGAAAATAAAGCAAATAAAGACAATAAAAATGATTACTTCCTAAAAGTTCTTATTACAGGAAATAAATCTTGTAACTAGGTGAGGTGATGGATGTTAACTAGACTTATTGTGGTGATCATTTCATAATATATATATATATATATCAAGTCATTATATTGTACACCTACTTGAATTAATTCCTTTTTCTGTGTAGTAGTTAGGATATCAACTTTATACACTGTAAGGATTGTTTGTGTTTGTATTCAGTTTTAGTGTTTGCTTCTTATTTCATCCTTTTTGCTTGTTTATTTTTGAATATATAAAATATTTACGTGAATATTACATCACAAAATTCAAAACTATTTAAAAGTTTATTCAGGGAAGTCTAGTTCCCAGCCCTGTCCCTTCCTCAATTCTCACCTACCTGCTTATATAACCACTTTCATTCGTTTCTAGCTTGTCTTTCCTGTGTTTCTTTTTTGAAAAACCAAGCTGTGTGTGTTTGTATGTGTTCTAATTTCTCCTTTTTTGTTACACAAAAGGTAGTACACTACATATCCTCTTTTGCACCTTGCTTTCTTTAACAATATATCCTGGAAATCATTCCATATAGTTTCATAAAGATCATTTTTTGTCATTTTCATGGTGGCAAATTATTACATTTTGTGGCTATTCAACTACTCTAAGAGTGGATATTTAGGTCGTTTTCAACATTTTGCTAATACAAATCATTTTGCCAGGAGTAGTTTTGGGCATTTTGTTTTGTATTTGTAAGATGTACCTTCAAAGGCTTAAAAATATTTCTAGTATTTGCCATATGAGATGGTTAAATGCTAGAGAAATCGTTAGGACAGTGAGATCGTTGTCTATCCAAATTCCATCTTCTTCTCTCTACTAACAGAATCCTGATTTAATTATAGACCTCAGTATGTCAACTAGAATACTATATTCTCTACCCACTACTAGGGAGGAAGACTCAACAAGGAGGGGGGTCTTTTGCCCTTTTCTCCTCTGTACAATTTCTGTGTAAAATTTGAACAAAATGTCTGGAACCCCAGCAGCCATTTTGGACTATGAGGCAACCTCAAAAGCTGGAATCTAAGTGCAAAGGATGGCATAGCAGAAAAATAGGAGACTGTGTTTTGGCCCCAGACTGCCTGCCTCTAGAGTTCTTTACATGAAAGATAAATAAACTTCTATACTGCTTGAGCTATTTATTCGGATTTTTCTTTTAATCAGCCAAATAAAATCTTAGTGATACAGAAGCCAGTACCTGAGAGTGGAGTGCCTCTAGGAACTTAAACCAAAATATGTCAAGGCTTAGTGGAGGCAAGCCAGCTGGAAAGCTGATGACCCTTATAATGGGGCAGCCAAACAGTCAAATGCTGATGGACTCCAGTGTTAGGTGATATGGTTGAGATATTCATAATGATACATGTGTTGGCTTTTTCTTGTCACTTTTAGTAAAAACCTAACAGAGAGAAATAAACTCAGACCAGAGCTATCAAGTCTGCAAACTGAGATTAAAAGGAAACACTGCCTTAATGAAAGAAGTGTTCCCTGCCTGAGTTCTTCAATCTAAGTTTAATTAGAGACCCACGGTTCCAAGCCTCCAAGGTACAAAAGCAACCAATGCTTCTGTACTTTCAACAAAAACAGCAATAAGAGGTGTCTGTAAAACTGCAGCCTTAACAAAATTTAAGATGGAAGGTGCATCCTCTGTCAATGACAAGATTGAGGTTTCAGCCTCCCACTGGAGCCATTATTTCAAATGTCCTCCAGACATCAGCCTTGAAGTTGAAAGAGAGTGTTGGAGAGAACACTAAAGCCACAACCAAAAGATGAAACTCTCAGGATTTAGAATTATGTCCCTACAGGAGAGCCAGAATATTACCTCCTTTGAAAATGGATGCCACTGCATCAGCCCAGGACTGTGACCATGAAAACTGTCCCTGCCTCTTTGACTTCTATATTCCAGAGGAAAACCAGCTGCTTGATGCTCAAGTGTTTACTCTAAAGCAGTTATATCAGAAGTGCTGCAAGGGAGGAAATCTGTTATTGGCTTTCTTCCTCCTTAGATCAGGAGTTCTAGCTGCCATTGGATGGACTTATGACAAGTTCACTCAATCATGACATTCTTCCACCTGGGCCCTGCTGACCACACAATGTTACCTCAAAATCCCTGGTTCCTTTTGAGCCAAAAGTCTTAAATGCTGGTCTTTGACTCTTTTCAAGGTAAGGGGGAAAAAATATGCAAAAGAAGATCCCTCTGCCACGATTAGAGTCTGCTTTGCCTTTTTCGAGTAAACCCCCTCGGTGAGATCATCACAAGACTAAATTGAAAGGTTATCTCTTACAGACTTCATGAAGAAGTGAAACCTGAAGGATGGGTAGAATTAAATTAACTATGACTTATTTCAAGTAGAATAAGCAGCATATACAAAGGACTGGAGGAAAGAAGGCTCAGGGCCTGTCCAAAGAAGAATGGACTGGTTTGGCTGAAGCTTCGGGCACAGGTGAAAAGATGCATTTGGACATGGCCTTGAGTGCAAAGTTAAGACACTTGGACATTGTCCTGCAGGTAACAAGGGTTCATAGAAAACAATGAGTGATGTTTGCAAATACTGTTTTTCTACCAGCTATATAGCAATGCCCACAGCTAATTCATGGAGTCAGCTAGGACCCATAGAAAACTGCACAAGTTCAACTGAGGACAGTGAATAAGCAAAATGGAGTGAATCCGTGTCAAACCAGCAAGTCCTTTTAGTGCTCCCCAGCACGGGCAGCAATGGCATTGTGAAAATGAGGTCAACTCTGCCTATTTGGAAAAACTCTTCCATCTTTATGTCTACAGAATAAGACTAACCAATCTGGGGACTTAGGTAGCCTATGATGCATTATCCTTGCCAATTGAGAACTTTAAAAATCTTGCTTTTTTTCTCTCCACCATAGTAAGTCAGCATTATTTGATAGTAGGTCAGCATTATTTGATGGTAGGTCAGCACTGTTAAACATCTAGGAGCGGGCTTCCCTGGTGGCGCAGTGGTTGAGAGTCCGCCTGCCGATGCAGTGGACACGGGTTCGTGCCCCGGTCCGGGAGGATCCCACGTGCCGCGGAGCGGCCGGGCCCGTGAGCCATGGCCGCTGAGCCTGCACGTCCGGAGCCTGTTGCTCCGCAAGGGGAGAGGCCACAACAGTGAGAGGCCCGCGTACCGCAAAAAAAAGACAACAAAAAACAAACAAACAAACAAAAAACATCTAGGAGCATCAAGAGTGAGATTTGTGACTCGCCGATGTAGATTAAAATCTGTGCAAATGCATGACCATTTATAAATATGTTGGAATTGCCTAAATAAATACAAAAACAGAAGCTCTCCTAGGTGTACTAAGCAACCTTGATTTTTATTTTTTTGCATCAATTTGTATAGTACATTCTCTACAAGCCTTAATCGAGCTAGGATAAAAAATGTTGTCTTCCTTTGGTCTCATTTATATCCATCAGATTGTGTTACCTCCCTCTGGCAATGTCCAAGGATTTCTCTGCATTTTAAACAATGTGATCCTGAAATGTGGTGTACC